>NC_052055.2:90644578-90971800 GCF_903992535.2 Arvicola amphibius
ACGGGAAACTAGGAACAAACTTCCAATAATCTATAAGCTAATGCCGTAACCACTCCAAGCTATGGTTGAGGGGAAAGTCTTTATTTAGATAGGAGAGAGAGAGAGAGAGAGAGAGAGAGAGAGAGAGAGAGAGAGAGAGAGAGAGAGAGAGAGAGAGCAGCCAGAGGCATCTGGAAGTGTCCAGAGCAGAAAGATAATGAATCAGGACTAAGCATGTCCAGTAGAGTAGGCATGGCCCCGGTTCTGCAAGAGAGAGGAGAAAAGCAGGGGATAGACAACAGAGAGAGCGCAGTGAAAGGAAGTAGAGCAAAGAGGGTGTGGGGGAGAAACACAGCATAGCAGGGTTATAAGGAGACTGAGTAGCTGTGGGAGGAACCTCTGAGTTTAGGAAGTTTAGGGTGGGGGGAGAGGGTAAGAAGGCTAAGCTAGCGTAGACTTTGAAACACAGAAAAGGTCCCAGAGCTAAGGAGGGAGTTCTGCAGCCAGCATGAGCTTTGATATGCTGATAGGCACTGCAGGTAGCCACACATTCCTTCTGTTAGAGGCAAGGACAATGACTCCTTTTGGTAGGTGGGAACCAGTTTCACAAGTTCCTGAGGAATCTGGATTTTTTTTTCTAAGTGCCAAAAATCCTCCGGTAGTCCAGGTTGAACTTAGTTCTGGATATTTGGACTGCCTTTTGGAGTTTAGAGAATTGAAATATCCTTTGTGTTGATTCAATAGCCTGCAGGAACCAAATGAAAGACTTCAGTATTTTACTTAGAAGTGTGCTAGTGAAAAAGATTTTTTTTTTTTTTTTCTGAATTAAATGTCTGTAGTTAACTCAGGAATATTTGAAATTTCTTAGGTATTCTCATTTTTTTTTTGGAAATTTTCAGATTTGAATAAAATTTGAAAATTTTGTTGGAAATAAATTTGTATTAGTTTTAGTTCATGTAACATTTGCTGGAAAACATGTTTGTCTTCAAGCTGATAAATTCACACACCTAACCATCAGGTCTCTTGGAGGTTTGGCAGCTTTGTGAACCCTAAAACCAAGCCACTGTTGAATTTGCTCATTATTTTCTGTTCTACATTTGTTTTTTTATAACTCATTGTTATGATTTTTTCTTTTGATTTCTTTCTACTTGGAAATTTCCCCAACATTTTAGATAAATCATCATATAGTTAAATTTTAGCTTGTTTTCCTTACTCATAGGTGAGCTCAAGGCTGCATATTTCCTTCTTGGCCCTGTCTTAATTTTATCTCACAAGATTTAATGTCATGCATTTATTTTTCAAAATACTTTCTAATTTCCTATTTGACTTTATCTTTTACCCATGGGTTTTAAAGCATAATTTGTAACCATTGTGGAATTTTCCAATTATTGATTTTTTTCTGTGATCCAATTTAAATGTTAACCCACTGTGCTAGAATATTCTGTATAATTTCAGTTTTTAAAGATTCAGTAAGCTATGCTCTGTAGTGAAAGGCATGTGGTCTCTTTGACAAACATGATGATGAAATACCTTAACTTCAAGGAACACCCTAATGTTGTCTAGAATTTGCTAACCGTGATGTTTGAGTATTGAACATCTTTGCTTTTTTTTTTTAATGCATTGATTTAGTACAAAGATTTTAAATTCCATGATAATTAATTGTGAGGCCCTTAGAAAGCCTTGGGTAAATTTGTAAAGAGCAGATGAAGTCCTAAGTAAATGGGTATCGTTGGCAGGGGCATGGCCATGCCAAGGAGCAATGTCTCAATCTCACGAGAAACTGGCAAAGCCTTCCTCTCCTTGGGTGAGGATCAGAGGGAGGGAAAAGCCTTCCTCTGGATAAGTGTGAATGCTGATGGTGCGTGCAAGTGTGAGTGTTTACAAATGATTGACAAGTGTGTGCAAAACCTCGCAACTGCAGCATCTTCCTCCTGTATGTTGACAGTCTCAGAATGTTTACTTATAGAGCCCTACATTGACTGGCTAACCTTTCCTCTGAGCTGTACAGAGTAAACATGCTTAAGGTCTGGGTTGTTGCATAACAGTAGGTACCTTCTACCAGAGAAAAAAAACCTACCTGAGTCCAGATTTCTATACACATGTCTGTGTGCTCTGTCCTTTACCATTCCCTTACCACCTCAGTCAGGTTCCCAAGACCAAGCCATATGGGCAGGTCAATTAATGATTTTCCTACTTTTTGATTTGTTTTAAATTTTTGCTGTTTGGTGGTTTGAATAAGAATGACTCCCATAGGCTCATAGATGTGAATACTTGGTCATCAGGGAGTGGCACTATTTGAAAGGATGAATATGCCCTTGTTGGAGGAAGTGTGTCACTGGGGGTGGGCTTTGAGGTTTCAGAAGCCCAAGCCAGGCCCAGAGACTCTTTCTCTTCCTTCTGCCTTAGGATTCAGATATAGAACACTCAGTTACTTCTCCAGAACCACGTCTGCCTGCGTGCTGCCATGTTCCCAACCATGATGGACTATGAACTTAACCTCTGAAATTGTAAGCAAGCCCCCGTTAAGTGCTTTCCTTTATAAGAGTTGCTCTGGTCGTGGTGTCTCTTCATAGCAATAGAGCTCTGACTGAGACACTTCATATTAGTCAGGTTGTGCTCATTGTATATATAAAATGTTTGCATATACTACTTATAATAATGCATTTATCACCTTTGATATTCCATCTCCATTCTTATTTTCTCTAAGTCTACTAGATTTGATATTAATACATGGATGATGGCGATTTTTTGGTTAGTCTCTCTCTCTCTCTCTCTCTCTCTCTCTATATATATATATATATATATATATATATACACATATATATATATGGTGAAAGTGTAGCTTTTTAGTCCATGTATATTTTTTGCATGTCTAATATTGAAATAATACAATTTGGATGGTTTTTGTGTAGATTGTAAGATTCAGTCACATTATCGCATACAGCCATAATTGTTTTGCTTTCTGATTCTCTTAGTATTTTTTCTCATTGCTATGACAAAACATTAAAAACTCAAAGAAGGAAGGGTATGTGGAAAGGTAGGAGATGAGGCAGTGGCTCTCCTTGCCTTCTCAGCCAGGAAACAGAGAGAAGAATGACTGGTCTTCGGGTTTCTTTCTCCTTTTGGTTTTGTGCAGGATCCCAGGCTGCAGATGGTGTTAACACATTCAAAATGACTCCTCCCTCCCCAGTTAAAGTTCTCTGGAAACGGCCCTACAGATAATCCCAGAGGTTTATGTCCTAAGTGATTCTAAATTCAGTCAGTATCAGCTATCAACCATCCTGCATCCCTTCACCACGATGTTTTAGGAACACAACAGTTTGGTGCTTATTAATTGGATAAAAGATCTGATTTTCTTTTAGCAAGACTAGAAAAATATTAGTAACATATTCACCAGAACAGTTTTTTTCTTTCTTTTTCTGTTTTTAAGAACACAATTTCTTAAACTGTGGTTCATAACACACATCAGGTTTCATACCTTAATGTAGGATTGTAAATTGGGCAATAGTAAAAGGTTTCTGAACACTCCATGATGAAAAGTGATTCAAAATCAAGTGCATACAGATTCCAAGACATTTCCTGCAGTACTTGCCTGTGCTGCATCATGTGACTTCCCTATAGCCTGTGAACACATGAACACATGGCATAGGCACTCGGCAATGCACCCGAGATCACTCCTTACAAAAACGAATAAACACTGAATGGAGCAGGATCAAATTTCAAAACTGTAATAGACTGTAGTGTTCTTACTCTGCATTTGAAGTTTTCTGCTCTCATAAAAATAATGATTTAATTACAGAAGACAAAGACTTTTACTATGTTCTTATTGTCTTTTCCCAGCGTGTTTAAGTATCAGATCAGTAAATCTTTGGCTTGACGTGTTAGAATATTTGATTTCAAAATTGGTTGTTTTACCATAGAAATATCTGCTCATCCATATCCATCTCTGCCCTATTCACAATATCCAGCAAACACAAATAGGCTAGATGTACATCAGCTGATAAAAGGATAATGTGAATGTGGCATATTTACACAATAGAATATTATTTAGCTATTAATAAAAATGAAACTCACGAGCAAATGAATGGATCTGAAAGAATCATTCTGAGTGAGGTAACTCAGCCCCAGAAAGACAAATGTTGGATATTTTTTCTTGTTTGTGGATATTAGCATTGGCTCTTCGAGTCTGTGTAGTGAGAACGGCGGGGCTGTGTCCAGCCACCCGGCTGCCGGCTAGCTTTACACCCGAAATAATTACACGGAAACTGTATTCTTTTAAATACTGCCTGGCCCATAGTTTCAGCCTCTTATTGGCTAATTCTCACATCTTCCTTTAACCCATATTTAGTAATGTGGGTAGCACCACGAGGTGTGGCTTACCAGGAGAGATCTTAACCTGCGTCCATCTCAGAGAGGAGCAGCATGGAGACTCCTATGGCGACTGCCTGAAGCGTCTCCCCAACTTTACTTCCTTGTTCCCACAATTCTGTTCTGTCTACTCCACCTACCTAATTTTCTGTCTCTTAAAGGGCCAAGGCAGTTTTCTTTATTAATTAACCAATGAAAGAAACATAGACAGATAACTCTCCTCCATCAAGTCTGTGGTATAGAAGCTTTTGTAGAAAATTATATACAGAATTTACTGCTTGAAGGGTTCAGATGAAATGATGGGACACAATAGGTTATGCTGGGGTTTATCCTGGAGAGCTTTTTTTTGTCAAGTTGATGCAAGTTAAAGGTCATTTCAGAAGGGGAAATCTCAGTTGAGAAAATGTTGCTACCAGAATGGCCTGTGGGCAAAACTGTAAGGCATTTTCTTGATTAATGATTGATATGGGAGGACCCACCTCACTTGGTGGTGGTGCCAACTCTGGGAGGGTGGTCCTGAGTTGGAGCAGAAGGTAGATTGAGCAAGTTATGAGGAGCAAGCTACAAGGAACAAGCTATTAAATACCATTTCTCCTTGGCTTCTGTTCCAGCTTCTGCCTACAGGTTCTTGCCTTGCCTTCCTGCACTGGCTTCTTTTGGACTGTGGTGTGGAACTGTAAACTGGCAGAAACACTCTCCTTTCCAAGTTGCTTTTGGCTGTAGAGTTTTATCACAACAGCACAAACACTAACTAAGTCAGGGTTGAGGAGGGGAGAGCAGGATAGAGGAGGAAATATACAAAGGGTTAAAAAAACACTAAATATATTTTGAAAAGTTACATGGGAATTCATACTGTAGACACACGCTGTAAATAAAACGATGACCTCGTGAAATTTGCAGGCAAATGGATGAAATTAGGAAAAATTCATTCCCAGATCCAGAAAGATAAAAATGTACTCACCCATAGGTAGTTATTAGGAGTAAAGTATAGGCTATCCAACCTACAGTCCACAGCCCCAAAGAGTCTAGATAACAGGCTCAAAGAGAGATGCATGGATTTCCCTGGGAAGGGGAAGTAGAAAAGATCTCATGGGTATACTGGGGCAGGGGTTGGGGGTTTGGAGGGATAGGAACTAGAGGGAGCCTGTTAGACTGGTTGGGTGTGGGAAGTGGGTTGGAAGCAAGATGGAAGGAGAAAGTAACAAAAGAGACGTCTTGATGGGAGGACATTTTGGGGTTAGGGAGAAACCTAGTGCCAGGTAACCTCCCAGGAACCTACAAGGATGTCCCCAACTAAGACTCTTAGCAATAATAGAGAGGGTACCTGAACTGGCCATCTACTGTAAGCAGATTGGTGACTTCCCTAACTGCCATCAGAGATACTCTATTCAGTAACTGATGGAAGCAGAGGCAGAAATCCACAGACAAGCACTGTGCTGAGCTTCAAGACTCTTGCTGAAGAAAGGGAGGAGGGATTATATGAAGCAGGGGGGTCCTGATGGGGAAGCTCACAGAGGCAGCAGACCTTAGTTGCAAGCGATCATGGATGCTGAGCCAACAGGGGTGGGTATGAAATACTGCACTGAGTTGAGGAGTTGTTGACAATGGTCAATTGCTAGTAGAGGGAGAGATAGTTTTCTCTAACAGCATAACCCCTGGTAAGTTGAATGTGCTCCAGGGGAAGGCCACACACCCAAGAATATTTGTGCAGCACCAACTGGTCTTTATGGGATATTAAAAATAATAATGACAGGACATTATGTGGCTAGGGAAGGGGTACTGGATCTGGAAAGAGTTGGAGGAAGGGGGATATCTGATCAACATCTACACAAAAAGCACAAAGAACAAAAATAAAATGTGCTGCTTGAGTTACTGACTTGAGTGTCTTTACAAAGTAATTAAATGAATTTTGGCTTGGAATGAGAGGAGAATTTCCAGCAATTTCTGAAGTGGCCTTAAACATACTTCTGCCTTTTTGTGCTAAACATTTATGTAAAGTGGCATTCTCAGAGTTGCTGGCTATAAAATCAAAATATCAATCTACTCTGAAAAACATTAAAGATGCTCTATATCCCACAGTATCAAATTTTCTGCCAAGATTTAATTCCTTATGTAAAACCAAGTACATCCACCTTATTAGCATGCAAATTTGCTTTTGTCTTTCGTGGTAAATTACTTGCATACCAAAATGATAAAATTATATGCATACCAAAGGATCATTTTAAAATAAATTTCTCTATGATTTATTATTAGCAAGTGTTTATGTGTAAACCTAATTTGCAAACCTCTATCTCAGGATCACACGAAAATTTCTCAGGTGAAAAGAAGTAGTGAGTGGATAAGTTTAAGAAGCCTTACACTAGAAGTTCAAACCAAACTGCAAGGCATGCACGAACTATTTGAGATGTATGGGCTCAAAGGGAATGCAATATCCATTTAGCAAGAGTGAACCAGGCAGGCCCTGGGTGGCTCTGTCTTAGGCTTCTGCCCCAGGACTGCACCTTGAGCATATGAGATGATCCTGCAGTTTCTTCAATGGTTCCATTGATAACACTGGGACTTTTGGATAAACAGGTGAGAAAATAAAACCCCAAGGAATTCAACCCTAAACATATTTTGAAAAACGACCTAGACTGTGAGACCCACTAGGTTCCTGCAAGGGTGTGAACATTTGAGAATTCTATATTCATCCCTGGAATCCCCATGCCATCCTTAGTAGTCACGGCTTGTTGTCTGGGCTCTTTTGGCATTTTGGCGTATGTTGGCTACTGTTGTGATTGGAATGTGAAACGCACCTCATAGGCCCATGTGTTTGAACACTTGTTGTCAGACGGTGATGATATCTAGGAAACTCATAGAAAGTCCAGTAGGTGGCACCTTCCTGGCCAGAGGTGTAGAGGACATCGTGGTGAGGTATACCTGGCAACAGGCAGGGAAAGCACGGAAGCTGATGGGCACTATCCCTCTGGGACTCTGAGCCAAATAAGCCCTTCCTTCCTTCAGTTCCTTTTGTCAGTGGGCTTTCTCACAGCACTAGAAAGTAAACCAGGACAGATTCCAGTTTTCTGCTCGTTCACTCTCTCCTTCCTTCTCTTACTGTCGATCAAGAATGTAACCAGCTGTTCCAGTTTGGAGTTCGGCTGGTTTTCCTAAAGGCACGTGTATTGAAGCCTTGTTTCCAGACTGTGGTGCTATTGGGAATTGGTAACACCTTTAGGAAACAGACCCAATGGAAAAAGCTAGGAGGTGAGAGGTGTGCTCTTGGAGGAGACAGCAGGACCACAGTCCCTTTTCCCTTCCTTTGCTGACATGAGACGAGCAGCTGCCTCCATGATATGTTCCTAAAGTGACACACTATGTCCCCACCAGTCAAAAATATTGGAACTGAGTGAGGACAGACCGAAACCATAAACCAAATAACCAATTGTAAAAAAAAAAACCCAACAACCTATAAACTTCCCTTCTTAGCTGGTTCTTCAATTCTGTCACAGTGATAGAAATCCAACATATTAGTTAGTCCCTTTTCTTGGAAGCCTGTGTTATTCTCTGCTGATCCTCCTTGGATGTGGCTAACGCTGTGGTTCTGGGTACCCTGTACACCTCAGAGTAAGACCTAATACAGACCCTTCCCATTCTTGCCCTGAGATTACTGCCAACCTCACGCATCCCTATGGGTTCTATATACTGTTTACCTTAAGTTCCCTTAAGTTATCTCTCCTTTGTAACCTCTGATCCCTTAGTTATGCCCCCCACTTGCCCCACCTGTTGAGTATGGTCACCCTTCTTTGCATGTGAGTGTTTTGTGGATCTCTCTTGGTTGGTAGTGATTTCATCAGGGTTCTACGCTCCGGCTCTTCTCCTCAGAGCCCTGTCAGCAGGGTTCATCCACGTTTCTCTCACTCTATAGAAGGCAACCAAAGCAACATCAGTCATCCTTTTATGTGACTCTTAATTATTTTCCCTCCATGAATCAAGAGATTGTCAATAAGTGAGCTCTTCCCTCCTCCGCACGCACAACTAAAGTGCCATTCATCAGGCTCCAAGCAGAATTATTGATGAAGGGTGCAAGGTTATTGAGGAGGAAGGGAGCAATAAAACAACATTATGTTGGTATCAATGGATGCTTTACAGCTTTTGGAGCATTTTGATGTCTATTAATTCTTCCAAGCCTTCAAACTTCCCAGAAGATATCTAATAATGGAGACCATGGGTAGAGCCCTGGACTTCTTGTTCTTTCCACCAAGCCATTTATGGAAATGCTGCTGCTGAGAGGAAGCTCTGGTCAAGGCGTGCAAAGGACTGTGATTGTCCATTTGCTTCTCGTCATCCCCATGCCCTAGTGGTCAGTCCTACACACGCACACACACACACACACAC
The DNA here is from genome assembly GCF_903992535.2 of Arvicola amphibius. Classification (NCBI taxonomy): domain Eukaryota; kingdom Metazoa; phylum Chordata; class Mammalia; order Rodentia; family Cricetidae; genus Arvicola; species Arvicola amphibius. The sequence goes on from NC_052055.2 coordinate 90,653,303, forward strand.
AGAGAGAGAGAGAGAGAAAGAGAGAGAGAGACAGAGACAGAGAGAGAGACAGAGAGAGAGAGAGAGAGAGAACAAGAATTTGGGAGGGAAAAGTGTCGAGATATGTTGGAGGTGGAATAGGCAAAGGAGTGGTGAATTTGATAGTCCAGAGTCCTAATGCACACCTTTATAAACAATGGCATGGAAGAACAATTTGATGCATTTTAAAAAATGATGAGTATTATAGGCATTAGATTAAGGAAAGGGAGAAGATTCATTTTCCTCAGATCACAACCAAAAGTTAATCCAAAGTCCCTCTTGTGGCTGAGAACTATCAGCCATTGTTGGGTGCTAAGGGAGGGTGAGCCATCTTTCCTAGGGCTGTAGCCACTGGTAGGTTGCTCAGTGAATGACTCTGTGCTTGTGCTCATATGGGCATCACTGATTATACTTAGTGGGTTATAAAACAACACAAAAGGACGTGAAGTTGGGAGGAAGATATGTTGGAGAGGACCTGAGAAGAGTTGGAGGCGGGTAGATGACAAATGGGGAGAGGAGGATTATGATATCGTCTTGGTTTGTTTTATTGTCAGCTTGATAGTACCTAGAGTCATGTGGGAAGAGGGAACCTCAGTTGATTGCCTTGATCAGATCATCCTGTGGCCATGTCAGTGTGGGATTACCTTGGATGTGGGAGGGCTCAGCCTACTGTGGCTGGTACCATCCATAGGTAGGAGGGCCTGGGATGTATGAGAAAGCCACTGAGGCTAAGCCAGGGAGTAAATCAGTAAACAGATACTATCATGGTTTCTCCTTCAGGTTCCTGCTTAAGTTTCTGTCTTGGCTTCCACCCACAACGGATGTGAACTTGAAGTATGAGCTTGAATAAACCACTTTCTCTCCAAGTCACATTTGGTCAGAGGTTTTTTTTTTTTTCTTCAGAAACAGAAAAAAAATTAGAGCAGATATATTGTGCACATGTACACAAATTTCAAGGATTAAATAAAAATATCATTTAAGAAAAAACTCAAGATGGATCATATATGTTTATACATAAAACAGCAAAACCATAAAGACTTTGAAAGACCATATAGGGAAATGTTTTGTGGCTTTGAATAAACACAGATTTTTAAGTGGGTATGAAAGTTAATACTAGCAAAGGCTAAGAGGTTATGTAAATAATACCACTGGGGATATGAAATGGCAAGACTCAGACCAGACAAAATATTCAAAGAAAACATTTCTGCCAGAGTTTGACAAATATGTGAAGAACCAATACACTCAATAAAATGATGGTCACATTGAAAATAGCTGAATACTTGATCAAACCACGGTGCAACTGGAGGTGTGGCAATGGCTGGGAGAGACATGGAAAAGTTCACATTGCCAGTCAGCAAGAAAGCGGAAAGAAAAATGACAGCAAGTAGCACTACTATCTGTTAGAAGGCTTAACACAAAAAAACCTGGCCACACTACACCTTGATAGCTAGGAGAGAAGCCAGCATAACTCTCTGATGCCATTCCTGATATGAAGATGGAATGTTCTGGTTCATGAGAAAATCCAACAGCAGAAGCACTGGCATATGTGTCAGATAGCTTAAACATGTCCTTACACTTTGACTATTGCTCTCCACTCTGGGCCATTATTTAGGAGAAATGAGAATATGTGTCAGCATAACAATTATTAGCAGATAAATATCACAGTGGCTTTCTTTGTAACAGCCAAAATATGGACAAAATCTAAATGACCATCAGACAAATTATGGCACGGTCATACATTATAAGTATTTATAGGACTGAAGAGAAACGCTTTTCCCAGGCATAGCCCAACACAGAGAAATCTCGCAGACTGCAGACCAAGGAAAGAAAAAACTTTGTACTGTCCATATACACAAAGTTCCAGGGAAGTCCACAACTAACTATCACACCATAGTGGAAATAATCAGAACAATGAATGCTTTGAAAAGTTTGGGGGCTGCAGCAGAAGGGATGAGAGAAACTAGAAATATGGGAAAGTTCTAAATTATGAGGTGCGATATTTTAGCTTCAGTTTTCCATTTGACACAATCTAGAATAACCTGGGAAAGTACTGTCTACCTTAGGTTGAACTGCGGGCATGCTGTAGAGGATTATCTTAATTAAGATAATTTATACAGGAAGTCCCAGCCCACTATGGGCAGCACTATTCTCTAGGCAGGGCCTCTTGAACTATAAAAGAGTAGAAAAGCAGAGTATAGTTGGGCACACATGTACTCTTGACGGTGGAAGGGATAGGACTAGTAGTTTTAAGTTCCTTGACGTCTTTGTTTTGAGGCGCTGTAACCTGGAACTTTGAGATAAAATAAACAGTATCTTCCTAAGTTCTTTTATCCTGACATTTTATCACAGTAACAGACATGAAACAAGAAGACCATGGGCGTGAGTAACACAAACGTCATTTATGCCGTTATATATGCATATTAAACTAAATGCTACTTTGATGATGATGATGACAGTAATGAAAATGTAGACATGGAGTGACAGAAGATGTAAGTGGAATATGGGATTCCCCTCTGTATGCTAGGAATATGTTTTATTACCATTGGTTACTAAAGAAGCTGTTTCAGCCAGTGGCTTAGTACTGTAAATCCAGATGGGAAACTGAACAGAGATATAGAGAGAAAGTAGGCAGAGTCAGAGAGATGCCACCATGTAGCTGCCAAAGGAGAAAGATGCCACCCGCCAGCCAGAACTTTACTGTAAGTCACAGCCTCGTGGTGATTCACAGATTACTAGAAATGGGTTAATTTAAGATTTAAGTGTTAGCTAGAAATACGTATAAGATATTGGCCAAAAAGTGTTGTAATTATTATATGATTTCTGTTTGATTTTTTTTGTTTTTTGTCTGATTATTTGGGTCTGGGCGTCCAGGGAACAAAAAGAAAAGTCTCTGTTTACAGAATAAGAAAGGCAAAATACTCTTTGCTTATACAATAAAACCCATGTAGTTCATAATCTATGTCTTTAACATGAGCCCATGTGTCTAAACACTTACTGGAGCTAGCTGCAGGTAAGCAGAGTCAGAAACATGTCAGACTCATTAATGTTGATTTGGAATGTAATTTTGATATGTGCATGCTTAAAAACAAACAAGCCAAAAATGACAGAGAAAAAAGAAAAAGGTTGGTAATTGTTACAAATGGGTGAAGGATACATCACCCATTATTATGTATGCATCATCCGTTTTTATTATAGCATTCTGTTTAATTTTCATGGCTCAAATATTTTCATTAATAATACAGACTTTAGTTTATTAATGGCACTTTGGAGGCCTGGGCTTTTAATAGAAGTAGCATTATTTAATGCATGCATGCAGATGGACTTTCACATTTTGCCCAAGCACTTCAGAAAATGCATAGCCCATTGAGCCAAATAGTGAGGGCAGGTTTTGAGCTTGGTGTATGTTGACAGAGGTTTTTGTCCCACCCAGTCCTGCAGCCATTAAGTCCCCCAAAATTACACAGAGGTCTACATTAGTTATAAACTGATTGGCCCATTAGCTCAGGCTTCTTATTTACTAATTCTTTTTTTGGTGGGGGGCTGGAGAGATGGCTCAGCGGTTAAGAGCTTTGCCTGCACTTCCAAAGGTCCTGAGTTCAATTCCCAGCAACCATGTGTGCTCACAACCATCTGTAATGAGATTTGGTGCCCTCTTCTGGCCTGCAGGGATACATGAACACTGAATACATAATAAATAAATAAATCTTTATTTACTATTTCTTATAACTTACATTAGCCAATAATTTTTGCCTATGTTGGCCACGTGACTTGGTACCTTTCTAGGGGAGGCAGTCACATTTTGCTTTCTCTGAGGCTGGGTCATGACTAGAGACTCTGGTTATTTATTAATCGACCTCGCCCCCTACGAAAAAAGGACACAGATGGAATAATCAGAAGGCTAAGAAACCATCCAAAAAACGAGCAGGGAAAAGGTGGCTCAGGACTGGAGCTGTTAGGTGGCTAGAGCCTGTGTGAGCCCAGAGTCTGCTTCTGCTTGGCCCCTGCCTTGACTTTCAACTCATATGGAATTTTTTCAGACTTCTATCTCTTGTTAAGTGGTATTGAATGAACTTGCCATGCCTCAAGTTGTCGCTATGTCTGTATCTCCTGGACTGCTCTCACATCTTGCCTTTTGAGCACACAAAAAAGACACATGTGCACCCCACAGATAGCCTGTCACCAGGCCTTATCATGGAGACTGAATACTTACTCTAGTTTGATCTCTGTGGGAAAACCCTATGACCCAAAGCAACTCAGGGATGAAAGGGATTATTTGTCTTATACTTCCAGGTAACAGTTCATATCAGGCGAAGTCAGGGCAAGAACTTAAGCAGGAATTTAAGGCCAGAAACCAGGGAAGAATGTTGTCTTCTGCCTCATGTTGCTTGCTTTCTTGCTGGGTCTTACCTCATACTTAACTATTTTCCCTACACAGCCCAGGACCATCAGCTTAGGGAAAGTTCCATCTACATTGGGGTGAGCTTTCCTATATCAATTAATAATAAAGACAATTCCCTACACAAGGCAACAGGCCAATCTAATCTGGGTAATTTCTCAACTGAAGCCTTCCTCTCAAACGACTATGAGCTGTTTCAATATGGTAATTAAAGCTAAATAGGACAAATACACAACCAAGATCTTTCCAACACCCACAAAAGGCCATCATAAGGAAACATAGGACAAATACAACTAGGCCTGCCTTCAGGCATGTAGGGAGAACCATGGAAAAGCATGTTAGGTAGAAGTAAGCAACGGCTCTCCTTTCCCGTTACAGAAACACACCAAAGGAAAAGGACTAGGGATAATCCTCAAGTACAGTAGAAACAGAACCTATCAAGATTGAAGCAAACCTCATTACAAATGCATAATGTTTTGTCATAATCCCATACAACGTTTTTAAAAGTCACAGAAAGATATAACTAAACAGGCACAAAGCATGCTTTTATGTGAGGAGTTTTGCTACTTTGATAATGGCCCGAGTCTGGCACCTTTGACTACAAAGTCTATCCTGTCTCAGGAAAGTTCTAAAAACTTTCTGATAAGCCAGAAAAAAATCATCACAACGTTTATCTGGAAAATACAGTGCTTAAAAGCAGCTGAAATGGTTGACTACAGGAAAAGTAGATAAATAGAGCAAAAACACAGAACTTTCCTAAAACAGACACTCACAGATTCAGTTCATAACGAATAAGACTTTTCTAATCAATGGGGAGGGGAAAATCTAGGCAACAAAAAGTTTAGGAATAATTAACTCCCCGTACTAAGACTTTTCTGCCTCTAAGGAATTAAGAAGAATAAAACTAGGACATATAAAAACTCTCTAGCAAAATTATTTCACATATATTTTTGTACATTTATATCATAAAGTTATTAAAATATGTAAATATATTTATAACATTGACAAAGATTTAATGTAGACATATTTCTTTAAAAGGCACATTGCATAGATAGATATCCTTAAGTAGACATAAAATTTCTTTAAAAGCCATAAAGTAAAAGAGTGGCAATTTGAATGACAATTTGAATGTCTCACATGATGCCATAAACAAAATTAAAAGATAAAACATGAATTTCACTTCTGGCCCAGATAAAATAACACAGCCTGCATTTAGCTCCTAGATGACCCAACAACATAAATCAGAGAGAGCATATAAATCAGTGATGACCAGACCTCAGAATCAAGCAGAGCATCCTAGGCAGACTGAATCCTGGATGGGTGCTCATTGTACCGACAATGTGCTGGCCTCTGGGTTTAACTCATAATTCATGGTACACACAAAAACTGTCCTGGGGAGACAGCTCAGTTGCCTCCTAGAGCTGAGGATGCAGAAACAGGTGGCTCTCTAAGACATGCCAGCCAGTCAGGATAGTGAACAGGGTGCGTGCCAAGCCAGTAAGAGGCCCTTTCTCAAAAACACGGGAGTATTGCCTGAGAAACAAGACATGAGGTTGTCTTCAGACTTCCATACGTAGCACATACATGTACAGGCACCTGCACACATGCATGAACCTATGTTTGCTGTTTGCATACAACACACACACACACACACACAATCGGACAGTGCAAGATTGCACTAGTATGCCTAAAACCCCGGGTTCCGTCCCTGATACCACATAAGCTGGAAATGGTGGCACATACCTGTAATTCTAGCACTTTGAAGGAGGAGTGTTGTATGAAAGTCACTTGTTTGTTTCCCGGCTGCCCGGCAGCTCAGACCCAAAATAATCACACAGAAACTGTATTAATGCTTGGCCCATTAGCTCTATTTTTTATTGGCTATCTCTTACATATTAATTTAACCCATTTCTATTAATCTGTGTATCACCACATGGCTGTGGTTTACCAGCTAAAGTTCCAGCGTCTGTCTCCAGTGGGGCTTCATGGCTTCTCCCTACTCCGCCTTCTTCCTCCCAGCATTTACTTTAGATTTCTCTGCCTAGCTAAGTTCTGCCCTGCTATAGGTCCAGAGCAGTTTCTTTATTTATTAATGGTAATACAAGCATACAGAGGGGAATCCCACATCAGAGGAGGCAGGAGATTCAGGAGATCGAGGTCATCTTTCTGGGGAGATGGGAGGTAGAAGTCATGCTGCATACTTTAGAAAAAGAGAGACAAGACACTATAGGAACAGCTCTGCTGGATTCCTGAAGAGGCCTGAGTTCTAATTTGCCTTGTATGACCTGTATCATGTGGCCCAGCTGCCTCAAAATTGCTGGTCCTTCTCATCTACAGAGGGCATAGGTGCTGGCCTAGTGCACAAAGCGTCGTGCCGGTAACATCACTGCCTACTGTGGGCAGATTCTTTTGCTTACTGATGTCACTGCAAACACTGGGTATCTCAGGCCACCCCTCTCTTCTACTAGTATGGTCAGTGAGTGGATCTTGGGGCAGTAATTCAATACTGGCTTTCCCTGCTGTCTCTCTGAACCAACGGTTCACAGTTGAAGATAGAAAAGTCCAACTGGTGTTTTGCAGGGCTAACTAGGTTGGGCTAGAATTTGTTGGGCTAGTTTTCCTTTCTACTTCATTTAAACTTAGTAGTTTAAATGAATGTTTTAATGAAATAAATTCTTACCATCATTCTGACCCTCATGAACACTTAAAGAGTGTTCTTCCCTCAGAACCATTTGGGCACAAGTAGAATTAAAGGCATTTGAAAATTATGGAAAATAACGAGCACTGGAAGATGGTCAGGTAAGAAAGACTAAGCGAAATCAGAGAAACTAGGAAGGGAGTGGAATCCCTAAGGCTGAAGGAGTCTCCCAATACCAGGACCTGAAGGTAGCTGAGGTGGGAGGAGCCTAGTGCCATGACTCACTCCTGTTACAGGATGAAATCGGCTGCTGTCTTAGCTTCTCTTCCTGTTGATTCGATAAAACACTCTGACCAAAGCAACTTAAAGGAGAAAGGGTTCACTGGCTCATGGTTCAAGACCCAGTTCCTCACAGTGGGGGACTCAAGGCAGTGGGAGCTTGAAGCAGCTGTTCATTTTATATGAATGGTCAGAAGGAAGAGAGAAATGGAATGGTCCTATGCACAATGAAGAAGAGCGAAGACATCAGTTAATGGATTAACTTTAGTTAAGGGATTAATAATCAAGTCGATCCCCCACAGATATGCCTGCAGGCCAACTCCATATAGACAGTCCCTCATTGAGACTCCTTTCCAGGTGACTTGATCCTATCAAGATGACAGTTCACATGAACCCTCACAGTCATGTGATCTAAAACCAGTCATCTCTCCTGTGGGAATGGAATGGCCACAGTAAGTCTCTGGTAAGCCTTCTGAAGTCTCATGGTGGCCTTGTACTAGCTGGCCCTTCCCATGATGCAAGAGACCTGTGGACCCATGGCATTGTCCACGTGGGGTCGATACATTCTTTCATAAATGTAAGCCCTGTTTCTGTTGGGGGCCATGTGAGAGGAACAGCAAGCAGCTTTGGAATTCATGGAAAATAGCTCATCAGTCAGCATAACCATGATGGGTGTGTCTCTGAGAGGCAGAGCCCTGAGGAGATCATGCTGTTATTGAACATAGCTCTGCTTATTCTCCTCATGGTCACCACGTCCCTCATAGTCTATGAGTCGTATGAAAATTCTAAGGGGGTTTCTAGTTGCTCAGTGGGCCACGTCACTGGAACCTAAAATAATAGTGATTGACCTTTCCCAAGTCTTGCTGCTGGAGCAGACTAAAGATTCAACCACCACCCTTACAAAGAATGCAGATTGTTAGTAAAGACAGATTTAAGATGTTTCTGTTAATGGCTTTGATGTAAAAAAAAAAAACCTTAGAGAGCAATCTAAAGTTTAGAAAGGCACACTTTTAATAGTTGAATGAGGGAACAAGAAAAATGGCAGCCCAGTTATTACTAGATGGCATGCCTTCTTGATAAAGATGGGTTAGTGACCAAAGGCGATGATTAATTTCTTGTACCCATTTTGCCTTCAGCTTCCTGGTATGGTTTAATACAAATTGTTGCTGAGTGGGTGTGAACTATGAAAACTTAAAAATAAAAATGACTGATTTTTTATATATAAAAGTTTAGATTTGTGATTCTTTTAATATTTTTTATATGATTACCTTTTAAGATAAATATTAAAATTATTGATCTTTTCTTTGTAACCACAAACAGCTGTCTGTCAGCACAAAGGAAACTGGATGAAATATACTTGGCTTGCTTAAAACTTTGCTAATCAATTATAAAAGAATCATTGCTTTGGGGTGAAGATGTTATAGTGGGAAGATTAACACAAAAAATATTTAACTACTTCTGAGCTTCTAAGAAAAACATGCATCATAACGTGATTTCTTCCTGTGTAAAGACTTCGATTTGTTTTTGGAAAATATGTAACTTGTAGTTGGGAGGGTAATTTTTTTCCTGCAAAGAATTTTTTTGTCTTAGGATGTATAAAAGGGATAAGACAAAAATAAGAGAAGTAGAAGAGAAACAGCAGGAAAGATGTAGAAGGAAACAGCAGGAAAGGAGATCAGAACCGAAAAAGAACAGAGTAGGAGCAGACAAAGAAAAAATAAAATAAAACATTAAACTTTGCCCCTCAGGTAAAGGTCCCATGTGGGTCCGTCCAGTAGTTCACTGACTCCATGCCTCCTCTTCAGTGTCTCTGACTTGTTGATGGTGAGTACCCTGTCATCTTTCTGGCATGGGGTGGTGGCGGGGGTGGGGGAGCTCCGGTGAAAGTCTATCCAAGAGTAACTTGTGACATTATGTGTGTGCCTGATGCCGACAGGTGACTGATGGGTGGCTGCTGCAGGATGGGTTTCAGTCAGGTGGACTGGAGTGTTCTGAACTTGCACAATCCTGGTCCTAGTGCAGGTTGGAGCTTGTTAGGAGAGAGAGGCAGGCTCAGATGCCAAGGGAAGTGGGGCCCTAGGGAATGTATCCTCTAACTTCACCTTCTGGTACAGAACTCCAAAGAAAAAAGAGAATCCCAGTCTTGATCTTACCACCCCATCCCTGCTAGTTTCATGTTGTTTGAGAGGAAAGAACTTTGGTTGATAAAATGCTTCCAATAGATCCGGGTGTAGGTAAGCCAGTAAAGCATTTTCTTAATTAGTAATTGATGGGGAAGAACCCAGCCCATTGTGGGTGGGGTCAGTCCTGGGCTGGTTGCCGTGGGTTCTATAAGAAAGCAGGCTGAGCAAGCCATGAGGAGCAAGCCAGTAAGCAGCACCCCTCCATGGCCTCTGTATCAGTTCCTGCCTCCAGGTTCAAGACCTGCTTGAGTTCCTGCCCTGACTTCTTCCAATGATGAGCTAAAATGTGAAAGTGTAAGCCAAACACCCCCTCCTCATCTTGCCTTTGGTCATGGTATTTCATCATAGCAATAATAACCCTAAGACATACCTGGATTGTTATGAAGGCATGCTCTCATAGAAGACAAACAGAACATATATTACACTATTAGTAATTCATCAGCTCCACATCTTTTTTTCAGATATGTGTGCATTTGATTCATGAGCTTCCATTGCTGCTCTTACTCTGAGCCCCACACATGTTAGGTGCCCACGTCTACTACAGATATCAATCTTCAGGGAGCAATGCACAGATTCTACACATTTAAAGTCCTTCATTTGTTTAAATTGTGGCTGTGATCAAAGGTCCATCCTTGCCTGACTTGTCATATATCCAAGCATCAAGGTTTGTTCTTGTTACACTGAAAAACTTTAAAAAAAAAATCTTTAGATTTTAGAACAGGGTCCTGTAAAAAGGAGTCATGAAATCTTGGTTACACAACTGTCAGCCAGAATCTGCTGCCATGGGGATTTGTGTGCACGCTTTTTGCCCCCCCCCCCCACCTTCCCTCTGGATTTTTGTCTTCAGTGTGTCAGTAGTATGTGTGTCTCTCTAGGGGCGCCTTTCCTTGGCACTGAGCACTGCTGGCGTTTCCTGGACCTTTAGATGCGGTGGGCTTGCAGGAAACACGCCTGCTGCTCAGTGGGCTTTTCCTTCCATTCCCCCCTCTTCTCGCTGACTCTCTTGGATCTTTCGAAGAACCCCACACCATTCTCTTCCCCCATTTTCCCCGCTCTCCCTTACACACACCCCTTTCATGCGTGTGTTATAGTGCAACCAATCATTTCAGTTTTGCCTTTGTTTGATGTGATAAAAACCGCCCTGAGAGAAGCAGCTCTAAGGGAAAAGCAGATGATTTTGCTTCCACTTCCTGGCCACAGTCCATCATTTCAGAGAAGTCAAGGCAGGAACTTGAAGCAGTCAGACCGATTCATAGTCAACAGCCAAGAGGATATCTATACATGCATGCTTGTATGCTGCCCATTTTCTACTCTGTTATATAGCCCAGGATGCAAGCCTAGGAATGAGGTCACTCACTTTCAGGCGACAGAGACAGTCTCCCACAGGCAAGTCCACAGACCCACCTGCCCTAGACAGCCTCGTTGAGGCTCTTTCCAAGTGACTCTAGATGATTGTTGACAATTAAAAGTAGCCACCGCATAAACCACACTAGAATCTGCCACAGAGAGCATTATTTCCTCTTGGCCTAGCAGATACAGACTCACAGGACATTAAGCACTTGCTGACACACTTGGGTACCACTTCTTGGCAGTTTCCTTTCTAATCTTTATCACATAAATCTATTTGTTGCCTGTAGCCATATACGCTTATTCAGTGTCATCTGTGATGCTGAGAATGTTATATCAATTCCTTAATTTTATTTCCACAGCAACCAACTAAAGATTTGTTATCACAATTTCCATACTGCAAGCGAGAAAACAGTTTGGGAAAGATTAAAGAATGCTGCTTGGTGTCACATTATGAATAAAGCCAATGCTAAGGTTCAAGCTGTTGATGATGAGTGCCCTTTGCCTTGGCTCTCATAGTTTGTGCATGCCCTCTGGATGATCTACACAAGAGCTGGATCCACGTCTTGTGCTTCTCAGAGTCTTATGGCCACTGCCCTCCATTATATCACCGAAGCAGAAACTGTTGAACCGCTGGACTGTTGAAGAAGTTTTTAGCCACACATTGAGAAATTCCCAGAATCCTTAGGTTGCCGTTCACACCCTTCCACTGGCTTCTAACAAACCCAAATAGAGACCATGTGGCAGGAGACTTTATTGTGAAGATGCTGCCTTGCTCTTCCATGGTGTGGCATATTGGTAGGTTATGAGCATATACAATTAGACACGTATGTAGGAGATCAACTCTGGTAAAGAGTGCACTTCATAGGAAGGTCAATGTCTTCTATGAGGAAAGTCCAGGCTTGAGCATGCTCTACCTCTCAAAGGCTACTTGGCAAGAGCCAAGCTTTCTAACCTTTGTGACGTCATTTTCCTAAAAGACCACTAGGAACACCTATTGTTCTTCAATAATTGAGTGATTCTAGCAATTTCGTGAGGGGAAATGTGGGCTAGGACTCAGGATGTGAGAGGAGATGATTTGGAGCAGCAGTTGGAGACTGAGTAGTTTTACATTGAGGGACAAAGGGGAAGGGACTGATGGAAGCCCAGGTGACAAAGCTGTGATGTAATCTGCCTTAGATGGCTCATAGTCCCATCTTCCTGGAGTCAATATGTCTTGAAATATGTATCATTTTTTAAATCTCCACTGATCCAAGCTGGCTTAACAAGGAATAAGGAAGGATGCTCAGTGTGGTTGCAGTAATAAACAGGGAGGGATATTCTTTTCTTTCTTCCTCTATGAAAGGAGTCTCTGCCCAGGGTCTCTACCTAGAGTCAGCCTGTGCCTGGGAGTCCAACTTAGAGAACATCTGAAGGAATTTGCCTATGTAAATCCAAGCACTGTGCTGGATGGTATACTAGAAAGGGGTCTTACAGATACAGTCTCAGCACTCAGGAGACAGAGGCAGCCAGATCTCTGAGCTCAAGACCAGCTTGGTCTATAGAGCAAGTTCTAGGATAGCTAGAGTCACACAGAGAAATCCTATTTCAAAGAAATCAAAACCAGGGCTGGAGAGATGGCTCAGTGGTTAAGAGCATTGCCTGCTCTTCCAAAGGTCCTGAGTTCAATTCCCAGCGACCACATGGTGGCTCACAACCATCTGTAATGGGGTCCGGTGCCCTCTTCTGGCCTGCAGGCATACATACAGACAGAACATTGTATACATAATAAATAAATAAAGATCTTTTAAAAAATAATGGGAGCCACAATTCCATCTCCATCTCCCTGTATAAAAAAAAAAAGAAATCAAAACCAAAAGAAAAAATTATACCTTTTTGGCAGCTGACCTGGGATCATGGGAGTTCACGAACTCTAGACTGATAGCTAGGGAGGCTGCATAGGACCAAACTAGGCCCTCTACATGTGGGTAACAGTTGTGTATCTTGGTCTGTTTGTGGGACTCCTAACAGTGGGACCAGGATTCATCCCTGGTGCATGAGCTGGCTTTTTGGAGCCTACTCCCTATGGTGGGATATCTTGCTCAACCTTGATGCAATGGGGAGGGGCTTGATCCTGCCTCAACTTAATGTGCCAGGCTTTGTTGACTCCCATGGGAGGGCTTACCCCTTCTGAGGAGTCGATGAGGTATGGGTTGGGGGAAGCTGGGAGAGGGGGAGCAGGAGGAACGAAGGAAGGGGAAACTGTGGTTGGTATGTAAAATGTATTTAAAAATTAAATACCTCTTATACAAACTACATTGAATTACATAAAACATTCTTTTCAAAAGATAGTAGAAGCATCTAAATTTCTTAGAAAATTTGGTTCAAGTAAGGCAAAGGTTCTGTATGAATAATCACGTAACAAAACACAAAGTCCTTACTTTAATATCATAATAACACAATATCATCTTTTTTTGTTTTGGGTTTTTTTGTTGTTGTTGTTTCTTTTTTTTTTTTCCGAGAGGGTTTTTCTGTAGCTTTGGAACCTGTCCTGGAACTAGATCTTGTAGACCAGGCTGGCCTCGAACTCACAGAGATCTGCCTGCCTCTGCCTCCCAAGTGCTGGAATTGTGTATCACTGCAATCAGGATTAGTATCACTTTAATCATTTAGTAATATGCTAAACAAAATTCTAACCGTCTTTTAAATTTAACAGGATTGGAGTTAGATAATGCACAGTACAGCCTCTTCCCTCCGGCTGGCTCTCCTCTTCTTCTGTCTAGTGACTCTTCTGTCCACCTTCACTTCCCAGAGCCTTATTGCGCAAAGGTCACAGCTCATTAGTGGGGCTTGTTTATTTGATTTTTGATTTAGAGAAAAATCTGTAAACTGGGCCAGATTTATAAGAGGATTTAAGGTTGTATCTGGCAAATTAGGATTTGTGATCACAGGGTCACCTATTGGAAACGTTTCAAATAATTGGAACTTTCCCTGTTCAGACAGTGGCTATCCAGCGAGGGGAGGCACTGTGTGATTGGGAGGTGTGTTCAGCATGGTGCCGCTGTTCTTTCATTCTTTTTGTGGCTCAATTTTGAATGTAGACATTTTCATTTTGCCTAGTCCAATTACCTGTTTTGATTTGTTGTTGTTATTGCCCTCGGAACCTAATCCACAGTGACAGAGATTTCTTTGTACAGTTTCTTCTAAGACTATGGTGGGTTTTGCTCTTGAGTCTGGGTTATTTTGACCTAGATTTTATTATGGAGAGAGATGAGGGCACGGACTGATATGAAATCTGTCTACGGGGTGGGGAAGGATCCCAGTGTCTTGCCACTTGCAGAAGAAGTCCCCACTGTGCTGCACTTCCGGCTCCCAGAGTTATCTTTTGGCATATTACAATCCTGAGCCTGTTTTTCTTAAAAGAATTTCTGTTCTATCTTTTAAAAAGCATTTTTAAAATTTTAATTATTAAGGGGGGGAGAACATGTACACAGACGCTAATGCTCGGGTGGAGGTCAGAGGCACATTTCAGGAGTCAGTTTCCCCTATCCTCCTTTACATGAGCTACAGAAGCAACACTTGACTCTTATGTTTGTGAGACCAATGGTTTCTCCTCTGAGCCATCTCACCAGACCCTCCCCATTTTTTTACTTTTTTTTTTTGCAATTTTTGTGCATGTATGCAATGTATCTTGATCATGTACAGTGCCACTTGCTTCCACCAGCTCTCTCCTGGTCCCCTCCCAGCACATCCCCCTCCAAGCCTCATGTCCCCTCTTTTTTAAGTTTTTATAGTCCCCACTGAGTTCACTTAGTGTTTTCCATATGTGGGGGTCATCCTACTGGCTCCTGGGCATCCTGTTGGAGACCACCTTCCAATGATCTTTCTCCTTCAGCAGACACCCGTTGATAGTAGCTCCTCAGTTAGGCACGGGGCCTAGGGAGTATCTTTCCCTTAGGTACTTGGAATTTTAATTGACTTGATCTTGTGCCAGTCTTCTGCTGGTAACCACAGCTGCTGTGTGTTTCTACGTGCATGTGCCTTGTCTTGTCTAGAGGGCATCATTTCCCAGTGCTCCTTCTCCATCCTCATGTATTGACATTTATTTTACCCCTTCTTCAGTGACATTCCCCGAGCCTTACTTGTGGTGATGGTGATGATGTTGGCGGTGACACAGATGTCCTTGGATGGAAGAACAATCAACAGTTCACTTCTCAGCACTTTGAACAATTATGAGTAGCTGCATAAGCCATTACCCACTGTGATACAAAGCTTCTTTGACCAAAACTGAGAGCAGTTCTTTCTGTGGAAGGTTTTGAGGTGGTATGTGTAGATGTTGTGTGTGTGTGTGTGTGTGTGTGTATTAGTGTGTGTATATGTATGTGTTAGTGTGTGCATATGTATGTTTGCTGGCGTTTTCATCCATAGTTCCTGCCTCACAATTCCCAGAACACTTCATATTCTTCAGTGACTAGAACCATGAACAATCTGTCTTAAAAGTGGTTTGCCTTTTATCCTTGGGTTCCTGCAAGAACTTGTGAGCCGCTCCAGAGCAATACAGGTGAAAGGCCATCTTGTTACGATGCTGGGGCTTCTCAGAAGCAGACCTCAGAAAGCAGCATCTTTTCCCTCTGACATCCTCCTGCCCTCTCTACCTGCTCGTTTTTCTTTCCAAAGCAAGCTACAGAAACTAGCATTATTTTCCCCGGCGCAGTCATAGAAACTAAAAATAGTCTCCAGTCTTCCTTGTTTGTCTGTCTTGAAGCTGGCCATGAAGAAATTCTCTTACCTACCCTCGTCTAATAGTAGAGACTCAGACCCCAATTTTTTTTTACAGGTTTCTGCCCTGTTCTTGGGAGGAAGGAACGGGGCACAAAGCGCTAACGTTAATGTGACCTCGCCAGGTCTCGTCGCTTTCTTCAGTCTGTTAACCTTCAGCCACGCCCATTTGGTTCAGTTACCATTTCTACCTGGCTGCTCTTGAGTAAATCAGGATTATGAAATGAACTTGAGGCTCTTTGGATCACTGAATTCCTGGGAGCATTATAGGAAGGTAAACACGAATTCGCCCAAACCCAGAGAGGGTGCAGACCCCTCTCTCCATGGGAACAAGCGCTTCTCCACTTGGACCCTATCAGAACTTGCTCAATGTGTGTTGGGGAGAGTTGGCCAGGGAACGGGGGCTTCGATGCTAGCAAATGAAAGAAACCAACGGCAAGAAAAGACTGGAAACTACATGTAAGGGTAAGAGCATGTTCAAGAAAAAAGTCCATGGTTTTCAAATGTCAGAAAAGGCTCGAGCTATGCAAATGACCACAAGGGACTTAAACTCTCTTGACTCAAGGTATTTGAATTCTGGACTTTCCCAGGCCCTCTGGCCCAGTTCTCCCTGGGGCACTGCTAGTCTTGGAACCCTTTTCTACTTCTTAATAAATTGTATTTTTAAAGGTCAGGGCCCAGAGGCAGAGATGAGGAGTGAAATTCCTCACACCATCTTTGAGTAGAGATGCCTCAAGGGTTACGCCCAGCGAGAAGCTTCACAGGGAAAAAACGGCTAAGACTGAGAAATCAGGGTCTTCCAGGGCAGAGAGAGTGCTGTGGTATCAGCCTTTTCCCTTTTCCTCAGGAGACAGAAAATAGTACTGGATGAGAACGTGGAGGGGACGAGAAGGCGAGCGTGAGAGTCCCTCTGTCCCATCCCCACAGCCGTCGATACTGCTCTCAGACATTTTTATAGTTGATGGGGACTCCTGCCAGATGCTGTCCCCTGGATATTATCAATGCTACTCCTCTCTCTAACTCACATTCCCTCCGCAGGCCCGGCAGGAGATTTGCAGTTTAGCAAGAGGACTTCGTAACATGTCATCACGTTAATGGAAATGGCGCCGCTCAAGTCTTTATGCTCTATGTGGAAACCGGCACCCCTGGTGCTATGATAAGTTCCTCCCCATTACCCTCTCAAAGAGCACTGAGGACTGCCTACGGAGACGTGTCTGCCGGTGGAGGCTGGGCACGTGTCTCATCAAAACCAAATCATGTGTTCACTTTGTCCTGCCGTAGGGCTTGCGTCTGACTTGGGAATTTGAAACCTCTTGGAGGCGTACAGGCGGTACAAGAAGGAATCACTGTGTTGGACGATACAGCTGCAGACAGCGAAGCCCCCTCCTCATTCCCATTTCCTCTTTCAAAACAGAGAGAAAGTGGGTTTTCCTTTCTGGGAAGATGGCTTTCTGGGTTAGTGCCTCTCCTTTGGGGGACAGTAATGGCACAGAACGTCCCCTTTAAGAGCTCCTTGAGCACTTCATCCTGCCTAATGATTCAGAAAGAGAGAGTCCCACATGGGGTGTGGAGAGGGCACCAATCACAGACAGTGTGACAGGACCGCAGTCTCTGAGTTGGGACAGAGCCTTAAAAATGTGTCCTCCTTGAGAAAAGGCTAATGGCCTCATTTCTTTGGGCTACAGAATGGGAATTCCTTCCTCCAGGGGGCCAACACTCTAAATGGCAGCCTTCTGATGAATGGTCCCTTTCCACAATAACTCTGCCTCCCTGTCATGCTGGAGGAGGAAAAAAAGACCTTTTTGTGAGCCCAGACTGTGACTTGATGGGATCTCCTCTCCCTGGGAGCCTCCTCTGGCCCTGCTGCAGAGTGCTGGGATTTCTCTGTCACAGGGCCAGGATGCCAGAAACAGATCACTATCTTAATGAGTCTGACCTGGCAGAAGGCTGCTTCCACATCGTAGTGCTGTCAGGATCAGTGGACTCTTCCCCAAGCTTCTGAGACAGAGAGAGAGAGAGAAACAGAGAGAGAGAGAGAGAGAGAGAGAGAGAGAGAGAGAGAGAGAGAGAGAGAGAGAGAGAGACACACACAGAGACACAGAGAGAGACAGAGAGAGAGACAGAGAGAGAGACAGAGAGACACACAGAGAGAGAGAGACAGAGAGAGACAGAGAGACAGAGAGACAGAGAGACAGACAGAGACAGAGAGAGAGAGAGAGAGAGAGACACAGAGAGAGAGAGAGAGAGAGATAGAGAGATAGAGAGAGAGAGAGAGAGAGAGAGAGAGACTGGGATGAAAGACAGAGGTTATTTCTCTGGCTTAGCAAGCTCTACCAGAGGAATTGAAATATATCTGGCTTCTAAAAAACTTCATGAGAAACGGTTCATAGGCCAGCAGCCCTCTTTTTATGCCTTTCCCTTCTTTATGGTTCAAGAGATGACTGAGAAGAATACATATTTAGACCAGACAAAATTAGGCATGTCCTAGGGAGTCTTGATGTGGGGCTCAGGCTGGCAACATTTAGATGAGACTGTTGGGCTCTGGAGAAACTGTCCCACTGCACCCTGGGGAGCTGCATGTGTATTTGCGCTCCTGGAGAAGCTGGTAAGATGGGCAGTCCATCTCTTGCCCATACCCCTCTGTGAAGAAGTGGAAGCTTCCTTGAGCCACTTTGGGGTTGGTCTGAACCTTGGCTGCTGTGGAAGCCGAGGGATCCCAGCACAGCCCGTCAGCGTGTCTGGCTTCTCTCCACACCTGTGCCATTAGTATTCTGTGGCTCATAGGCAGAGCTACGTGATGGAGAACACTCCACGGTGAGGTACTAGAAATGAGTGTCGTATGTTTCCGTGGCAACCAGACCCAATAAAGGAGTAATTACCATGCCACCTGCCTCTGCGGCACACAGCAGAAATCCCTAGAAGGGAGAGGATGGTGGCTCATCTGACGTAAAGGCATCAGGAGCTGGGACTTGGGACAGTTTATTCCTGAGTTTGCTGTCAGAATCGTGACTCTAATCCTTCAATTTAAGAACATATTATGGCAGTTCCCAAGTAACAACACATAATGAGTTCCAGGTAATCTTGGGATAACACAAGACCATGTATCTGGATATTATTTCACTTTATAATGGTTTCAGATTTGTACAACAATTACAAATTCCCTTCTATCCAATACTCATCTGACTTATTAGGAACAGTTCCCATTAATATGGGATGTTGGTTATATTAATGAGCAAATATTGATATAATTGCTATAAAGTAAGGCAATGTTGCTCACATCTCTTTGGGTTCTATCTAATGATCTTGTCATCTTCTAACTATCTCATTTAGGACATAAAATTTATTTGACACACCTCTATTTTTCTCTTTTCCAAATTGTGTTTGCTCAATGACCTTGGCAGTTTTGTGATATATTGGTCAAGTGATGTTTACATATGTCCTGTAACTGAGATTGGTCTGATTTGGTTTTCCCATAGTTAGACCTGGTCATAGCATATGGGTGAGGAAAACCACAAAGAGTAGATGCCTTCACACAGCATCAAGGGTCAGTGGTGCTGCCTGGCTCAATCATTGGTGGACACTCATCTTTCACTCGTGATGAGGCAGTGCTTGCCCAGTACCTCTCCTGCCAGTTGATCTGACCTCTATCCTTTTCCATATTGATGCTCTTGTGAAGAAAGTCACTACTGAGGCCCACACTTCAGCTTGTTGACATTTCATTCCCTGCGTGGTGGGACTGTTTTCTGCCTTCAGTAGGCACAGCCTTAATTTCCCCTACACATCACAATCGTCATCTCAGCAATAAAACTGGAATGTTCTCAGCTTTGTTCTTTAAATTCAGTAAGTTATTTTCTGGAAAAGGATTAGACCAGCACCCTCCACCTGGTGTCCAGGATGGCAGTATGATGAAATAATGATTAGGATTCTGGAGTCTAAGGCTGGGTACGTGGGTAAAACTGGCAAGTCAGGACAGGCTTGGAGTGTTCGTCCACTCTGAGGTCAGGCAGGGGCTGCAGAATTTATGTTGCTGAGATGCAGTTCTTCCAGATGATTCTAAGACTACTGGCTCTGGGGCTACAGTTTGAGGACTGGAACCAAGCCACAGAGGAGGTCACACTCTTGGTGACTCGTGCTATGCAGTGGGCTCTTCTGCACAGTGCTATTAAAAGGATTGACTGTCACATTCTGGGATATTTTTGTTGTTCTTATTGATGAGACATGATTTTATTTGTTGTTTTTTAGCTTCAATTTTATTTATATACATTGTGTGTATGTGTGTATGTGTGTGTGTGGATGTGTACACATGTGCTTAAACCACAGTGCATGCTAAAAGTCAGGGGACTAGCTCTGGTAGGAGTCAGTTCTTTCCTTTTATCATGTGGTGACCTGGAGATCACATTCAGGTCATCAAGGATGGCAGCAGGGTGCCTTTACCCATGGCGCCATCTTGCCAGCCCTAGACATATAATTTTGATCTCTTATTTTTTTAATTTAATTGTTAATCTCCTACAAACATGTTTGTTACACTTTAAAGTCCTCAAACTTTAAAGTAAATGTTAAACGATCGTTGAAATATTATCCCTTCAGGGATTGGGGAACACCACAGAATAGGGGCCATAAATAATTGGAGAGCTAGAGGAATGGGGTGGAGAGGTGTTGAGCACTGTCTTGCGGGTTAGGCCTGACCTGATCATTGCACTCACGAAGGCACACAGCCATGGATGGTTTCCTGCGTGAGATCCTGTGCCAGACTGAGCCTGCCAAGACTTCAACACAGAGGAGAGGCACACTAATGAAGGCTCTGTGCTCTCTGAGACGTACTGGCTGCGGGAGATGGAGACAGTTCTTCAATAGTGTAGCCACTGGCAGGGTGCCCATGCTTCTGTACCTGACCCTTCACCCTATGCTCACATAAGCATCCTAATGAAATGTATTGAATCACACACACACAATACACACACACACACACCGAGAGAGGAGAGAGAGAGAGAGAGAGAGAGAGAGACGAGAGAGAGAGAGGAGAGAGATAGAGAGGAGAGAGAGAGAAATGCATGTAGGCATGCACAAAGGACACACACATGCAAATGCAAGCACGCACATCCTTACATACAATGCAGGTTGTGCACATGCACATATATGTACTCACACACAGAGATATGAAATAAGAGGACTAGCCAGAAGAAGAAAAGGGTAAGTAGGAGGAAAGAGGGGGGTAACAGTGGGGTGGAACATTATATATGTAGATGGCAAATGCCCAAAAGAAAAACACCCGAGTTAAAATATGCTCTGGTGTACCGTTCTTTAGCAAGGTGACTTGCTGATAACACTGCTGATAATAATGCATTTCGTGCTTCCACTGGACACAGGAGAATTCCATGTTTCTCATCAGAAAAACGTATACAAAATGACAGAGATGCCAGTTATCCCAGTTTGACCATCCCATAAGGTACACATGTCCTGAAGAAACATACCGTATCCAATTAATACATGTAATTACTATTTATCACTGAAAAATAGTGTGGGTTTTAGAGGGTTAGGAAACTCAGCCCTGCAGTTTCTGGAAACCTGGAGGATTTTTGAGGAATTCTGCCTGGGAAGAGGGCCTGAGAAATCTCACCCCGTGCACAGTGTGTCTCACTGTGCTGCTGTCCTTAAGGGAGATTGGGTTTCCGTATGACATGAGACTCCTAGCAGTTGCCCTGAGCACAGTTTCTTGTTCCGCAAATGCAGACTTTGTGTAACTCAGCACTTGAGCATAAACAGCTGCACTGGCCTTGGAACCAAGTGTGAGAAAAGATGCAGGTCCTTCTTATGAATACCACCTGTTGGCTTTGAGGCTAGAATTACTGTGTAAGGACCATAGGCGTGTGAACAAGTAATTTGATCTTTTTTTTTTTATCATTTTAACCCCATGTA
The DNA here is from genome assembly GCF_903992535.2 of Arvicola amphibius. Classification (NCBI taxonomy): domain Eukaryota; kingdom Metazoa; phylum Chordata; class Mammalia; order Rodentia; family Cricetidae; genus Arvicola; species Arvicola amphibius. The sequence goes on from NC_052055.2 coordinate 90,674,838, forward strand.
TAAAATGCTGTAGCGATATCTGAGGAGACAAAGTGCTTGAATGGCAAGCATAAGGACCTGAGTCCACTCTTCAACACTCACGTTAAAAAAAGAAAGAAACACCGGGCACATGGCACGCATTTGTTATTCCAGTACTGGGCAGGTTGGAGACGGGAGGATCCCCTAGGCCATGCTGGCCAGTCACCCTTGGCTCCTTGGTGAGCTCCAGGTCAATGAGAGACCCTGCCTCTCCAAATGATGGATGTTGCCTGGGGAACAGCCAGCCGGGTCGTCCTATTGCCTTCACATGCATGGTGTACACATTTGTATATGGGCCCTCACATACAAACATGCTTGGAAATACATTCTCAAACTTGAGCGCATCCACACACACACACATGCCACACACACACACACAGACAATAAATAGGTAGACTGTCTGCGTATACAATTGCTATTGTCAGCTTTGCACATGGTAGAAACAGCAATGATGGGTGAGATTATAGCTGTACTTACGTCATGGCTCCAAGATACAAAGGATTTAGACTGAGACTTCCAACCTTCCAAAAAAACTGGAACATATAAGGATCATTTTATGTGTATTTCTTCTCCTGCTGCTCTCTTTCTCCCTTTGTTCTCTCTTTATCTCTATCTCTCTATGTGAGCATGCTTCTTGTGAGCAAACTTTCATAGACACTCCTCAGCCAGTTTTTCATGTCTTCTCCCTCCTGCCTTTCCTCCTTCTCAAGGCCCCATTACAAGAGCAACTGCTCCAATGGCCTCTTGAGCCTCCCTCAGATCAAGAGCAAGGCTGCAGCATCCGTGCGGCCTCATTGGTATGCCGTTCCATACGGAGCTCTAAAACGACACTGGAATTATGTAGGCTGGGGCTGGCGTCACACTTAGCAGCCTGGGGCAGCATGCATTTGGAAGGAAAAGTCATTTTGATGTTGTGATGTATTACACAGCTGAACACTTAGCAGGAGCTGGGACCGGGCCCGCACGCTGGTTCTGAGAACACAGTGGGGTAGGCACACTGTGACCGCAGCCTGCTGCTCAGCATTTGAGAGCATGGCACTCAAATTCTCTGCCCAGGTGAGAAGGCTGCTTTCCCGCTGTCCTTCCCTCTGTGGCCCATCTTGAGGACTTAGCCTTCCTTTTATATCCTTCAATGTGCTGATTATTCTGGTTTTGAATTGAAGGTTAGCAAGTTAAGGTTAGCCTCAGCTTCTAAACTCCAGGGAAACCAAGTTATGCAAACTTTCTCAGCTCCTGAAAACACAAGGATATGGGTCCTGTAGCCCTTCAGCAATGACACCGCGCTGTTATCCTGTGTGCTGGTGTGTATGCATGTTCATGAGCACTGGCACACGTGCCATAACACACGTGTGACAGCCAGCGGACAACATGAGGCATCACCCCTCCCCTTCCAGGTTATTCGAGGCAGGGTCTCTTGATAGGGCCTATCTATGGCAGGCTCACTGGGCCACAGCTTCTAAGGAAGCTCCAGACTCACCTCTCATGCCACCATAGCAACACCAGGATTGCAGACCCACACTTCTGAGACCAGATTTATGGCAGCAAGTGTTTGTACACTAACCCATCCCCTGAACCCCACCCTTTCCCTTTCTTTGTTTTCAGCCGTTCCTTCCTATGCCATGTGTTTCTTACGCCAGCCAGAGAATAGCCCCAGCCCCCAAACCCACTTCCCCCTTTTAGTGACATCTCACAAACATACTGGGCCTGAGAGATGGCTCAGAGGTTAAGACGCTGGCTGTTCTCTCCAGAGGTCCTGAATTTAATTCCCAGCACCCACATACGGCTCACAACCATCTACAATGGAATCTGATAACCCATTTCTGTCATGCAAGCAAGCATGTGGACAGAAGAACTGAATACATAATAAATAAATAAATAGATAAATAATAAATCTTAAAAAGAAAGAAAGAAGAAAGAAGAAAGAAAGAAAAGAAAGAAAGATGCTTACTTGGTTTCCCAACCACATCTGAGCCTTTAAAGAAGCTTGGCCATAAGGAATCTGACCAACGTCAGAGGACCAGGGTCATCTGACAGACTTTGGCCCAGGAGCTTGCCGCATCCCCGTTATGAGAACCTTTCCCCTGGGAGCATGAGACTAAGCAACACTATACCCTCCTAATAAGGTCCCAATAGTAAACAAAGTTCAATTCCACCAAAGTTCCGCCTGAGGAACCAATGAATGTACTGGGCTTACTTAGCTAGCATGATGAACATGAATGACAGGAGCATCGGTGACCCTAAAGCAGCAACCCTGGAAAGTCTTTACACAGCAATGGATGAATGTTCCCCATAATTCTATAGATGAAGAACCATTCCTCTCATCTTCCCGACTTATGCAGTCTAGCCCTCTGTGAGGCCGTGAGATCGTGTGAAATTAGGGCATAACTGTCTACAGCTGGTTAGGAGGAGTCGCTGAATACTCTCAGGTAAGGTTGCAATGACTTTGTCTATGCTCCCTTCTATGAGGTAATGTCGGTAGTCACAAATCCAGCTGGGATGACCTGCTGATGCAGCTGGTTTTATGAAGATGGTTGTTATTTTGCCCAGAGAACGGTACCGCACACCACCGCAGCACACGGCGTGGCTCCAAGACTGGTGCCCAGATTTCTGCTCCCCAAGAGCTCTGCATCTGAGTTCCTGGGCATCTGCTCCAACTCTTGATGTTTCTTCCTGCCCTATGACTCTGCAACCAAGACATTTCTATGAATGAGAAGAACTGGGACTCATTGCTTCCTAGGTGCTCAGGGAAGCTCCCCTTTGATCTAGAGCTCCGTCTAGCTACATCAGGAGCTCAGTTATTCAGGGTCATGAGAGGAGACAGGTGCAGGGATAGGAGATTGACAAACCAGCGTGGGCTTGTGAGACCTGGAGCCTCTGTGCAGGGTTTTAAGTTATTGGTAGTGCAGTGCACAGCCTGAGCCGCTGCTATCTCAACTGGAGTCCCTTCTTCAAGCTCATCTGAGAAGCTGTCAATCTTTGTCTGTAGGAGACAGGTTCCTCCTCTGCCTGTTTCCAGGGCTTCGGGCATTTCTTTTCCCAGCACGAGATTCCTGCAGAAATTCTGATTTCTTGCATTCTATTCTCTCTATAGTCTGATAACCAGAGAGCAGAACACAAACTCTCTTAGGAATATATCCACTTCTGTCAGATAGGACATTTATGGGGGGGTGCGGGGCGGTGTGTGTGTGCCAGGGCCCAGGCTCCTTGGCAATTGAGTGAGAGGATGGGGACCAGGCTGCTTGACTTACCACTTCTTAGTAACACTTAGAGCAGCTTTAACTTATAGGGTCACACCTCCCCAGATGTCACTATGTACCCAAATAACAGACACATAACAAGAGAGAGAGCTTGAGGCGGAAGGTGACCCTTGTCATGTCACCAGCAGGATTCACAGAAACTTTCTCAGTTCCTGACATTTCCAGGCTTCCTCTCTCAGCCTCTTTCCTCACACAGGTTCCCACACTAGCCAGCCGTGGCTGCACCAGCTCCCCTTGTGAGTGGGCACAGCCTCTGCCAGTCATCCCGATAGAAGGCATTAGCTGACTCCAAAACATTTCCTGGCCAGCCTTCTACCCACCAAGCTTGCTGCTGTTTGCCCCTTGGTCGAGACTTGGCAGGAGCTGCTTTCAGGAATGATCAGGTACTCTTTTGACTGGCAGGAAATATGCATACACCTATGGCAGCGGCATGGGAGATGAGTATGCTTTGGCCTCTCACTGGCACTGCACAATGATTCCCCCCAGTGAAGGCTACTGAGCACAGCCCAGGGAGGAGTGCTGCCACTCTATATCCCTTCATGGGTCCAATTTTACCAAGACCTCAGCAAGTCACTTCAAGTTGTCCCCTTCTTTCCTTTATGACTTCTTTCTTCCCATGCTGCACCTGGGAGCAGGGCTAGTGTCTCCCCTGGCGCAGAGTGAATGGACTAAAGACAGATTCAACCCCCAGGTTAAATCACTGAAGGAGTAATGGGGAGTCCCCATCCATCCTCGGTTTGGTGGTGAGCAGAAAGGAGAGGGCAGTAAGGTGCAGTGGACTGAGCAGTGTCCCTCAAATTCACCTATGGAGGACCTAATCCCAAATCTCAAATGTGACTGAGATCGGGACTTTAAAGAGGGGGCTTAAGCTAAAACAAAACGATTAGAGTGATCTGGATTAATCATGGCGGGGCTCTGTGTAGTAAGAGGAGACACGGGGATTCGCCTCAAAGCAGTGCCTTATGAAGGCAGTGTAAAGATAGTCCTCGACACAGCAGAGCCAACCCTGCCATAACCTTGGACTTGAACCTCCAATGTGACAAGACAATGTGGTGCTTAAGCTGCCTGGTAACATTCGGTGTGCACAGTGCAGGTGGGGAGGTTGGGAAGCACAGAAAAGGGTGATCAAGGAGACCAAAGCACATTTCATGAAGGAGGCAATGGGTGACACAAACATGACACAGACCAGGCAGTGAGGTCCTAGCTAATGAACACAGCCCTGTATAACCAATCCTGACCCAGCCCTGTGCCAACTCCTTATCATGCAGAAGTTTCCTGTATCCTCGAGCCTCCTCCATGGCTGCAGTCCACAACACATGGCTGGTTCTTATCACCATTTAGCACTGACGTTCTGAGGTCAGGTGAGTTTCCAGTAAACGTACGGACATTAGGAGACCATTTCAATACCCACACGATTGTCATCCTCACAGGCCTCTATCCAGTGCAGTAATTCCTGATCCCTGGATGGGGCTTGTTTATTAGAGCCTGGCCACATGGTGTCTGACCTAATAGAGGAAAACTGAGCATGAGCCAATGTCACAGATGGATAGACACTTGATTTTGTCTGGGCAGTTGTGTGGTGAAAGCCTTGGAGAAGTGGGTGAGTGCGTTAGCAAGTCTCAGCTGGATCTGAGGTTCTGGGGCTGGGAGTTTCCTTCCTGCCAACAAAGAGTGCTTGACGACACTAGATTGCAGACCATGTAAAGTGGCCAGAAGATTGGACTTGCTGCTCGCTTTGTTCCAGTGTTGGTGGAGAGCGCCCTCATCTTTCCTCTCTGCAGGTTTCTGCAACTTGTGGTTGACAGTGTTTATGAGGATTGTGTGTGTGTGTGTGTGTGTTTGTGTGTGTGTGTGTGTGTGTGTGTGTGTGTGTGTGTGTGGTTTCAAGAGGGGAGGGAAACTCTAGGAAAAGGATGACAACCACTGTATAGATCTCTCTAGAGGTTAAGCCAACTTTGTGGAAGCAGCGACCCTCTTACCACGAGCTCCTTCAGTTCCCCAGGGTCACCTGCTTCCTTTTCAAGTTTCTGGTACCATTAAATCACCCAGGGACACTTGCTTACCTCACCATTCCAGCTCAAGACTGTACTCTGGCCTTATTCAGGGACTACACTTTGAATTTCCATCGTGTCCTCCCAAAGCCCCTTGATAAGGTTGGATTCTGAGAGCCGTTCTGGTTATATGGTGCTTGGAATTGACTCAGGACTTCAGGAACACTTCAAAGTAATACCAAGTGGACTACATCCCTGGTACAACAGCCAGTTTCGTTGTGTAAACAGAGACTGCTCTTTTGTTCCTGTCCACCCAGACCCAAATAATCACACAGAAACTATATTAATTACAACACTGTTTGGCCAATAGCTTAGGTGTATTCCTAGCTAGCCCTTACATCTTAAATTAACCCATTCCTATTAATCTGTGTATTGCCACTAGGCTGTGACTTACTAGTTAAGGCATGTTACTCCTTTAGCAGCTACATGGTGTTTCTTTGACTCCACTACTAACTCTCTCTATATACTTATCTCTGTTCAGATTTCTTACCTGGTTTTACTCTGCTAAGCCATTGGCTGAAACAGCTTCTTTATTAACCAATGGTAATAAAACATATTCACAGCATACAGAGAGGAATCCCACATCATCCTTGCATATTAATTACCTCCTTGTTTTAGCATTGGTCTCGGGCCTTCTGTCTCTGTCCTTTTCCCTCCCTGAGGATAAATTTTCTTCAGTAAAATGTCCTTTTCCCTACTGACCAGGTCACCTACTGATCAGGCCACTGTGTTGATTCAAAATCACCCCTATACCTTCAAGATGTGTCCTCTATCCATTCTGTCCCAACAGTCATGACTTGGACCCAGTACCTAACTTGGGCAGGTTGGAAGTTGCTGAGAGCAATTCCTCTTTCTGACGGGACCCTGTCACGGATGCTGCAAACCTCCCAGCCAGCAGGGAAACAGTCTGTGCAAGATGAAGCATGAAACTCGTGTCAGCACTAATTTTACAGGGAATGGACCAAAACTTCCAGAATCTGACCTCAGAGCTTATTTTTCTTAGATATTTAAACACAGTAAAACTTTGGAAAAAGGTTTCCAAGTGACAATTATCACAGCAAAGTTGTAGGCATATCACAACATAGACACTCCCTAGCAAAGTGGCAAAGCGCCTGTGACCTTTACAATAAGAATGAGTTCTATTGGATAATAAATAGTTCTCAGGCCAAGGGGCCCCACAGGAGGAAGGATTTGTAATAAGCATAGGATAGATTCTATTGCCGGAGGATGCAAAGTACCCAGAACATCCTTAATAGGGGCAGGTTCTATTCCCTTAGAGACAAAGCTCAGAATTTGGGCCTAAACAATGCCTTGTATTTGGGGATTTAGGAAAACTGGCTCCTAAAACAGCAAAAACGTTCTCTAGGTTTTCAGTCAGCATCCACTCCTGCCTTCTGGGTGACCAGATGTCAGTCGTTTTTTCTTCTTTGAAGAAATTGACCCATATGTTAACAAGTCTGGTTCCTCCAGTGCTTTCTTTAATCTGTGCCTCTTACAGGACCCTGAGCAAAGGGCTGTGAGCTGTGCTGCGGGGGTCAAGGGAAGAGGCCATAAGAACAGAGGTGTGTGTGTGTGTGTGTGTGTGTTATGTGTGTGTGTGTGCGTGTGTGCAGAGCTGGGGCAAGTCTTCAAGGTGAGACACTAAATATGGAGCTCAGGAGCATGATGGGAAGACTCCTTCCCCCAAACCACAGTGTGTGTTCATCACTTGCTTAGCAACAACCTTTGAGATTCAAACTCTTTTTTTGTGAAATATGACAATTTAAACATACATTATTTGAAAAAGGAGCATGTGCAAAAATTAGATAAGGGCCAAGAATAGAGAGAGAAAAAATCCTGTAATTTTTTCTCTTCCAGGAGTCTCTTTTCATAATATAAAGTATCATGGATACATACCAATTTAATTACATATTTGTTGACACAAAGTGGTACCCAGGACTTCTAAACAGGCAGGGTTTAATTGGGTGCAGACGCTACAACAGTTCCTGCTGCTCGCATAGGCTGCCTGTGCAGCCCTGGTTACGACCTGCCCCCGGGGACTGCTCCTGTAGATGCTTTTGTGCCACCATCATGGCTTGGTAGATTTTTCCCAGTTCCTTTCCTCCCTAAGAAGGTGGGAATGAAAGAAGTACAGTCCCTCATGCCTCCTCATCCTTGCTTAGAAGTGTGGGGCAGCAACCGTGAACCCCAATTGCCCATCTCTAAGATGCCGCATACAATGCTCTAAGAAGTTTTGTCAGGAATAAGTGACTCATCATCCCAGTTACCCCCTTCCTCTTCCTTTTTATACAGCATCCATGTACACACACCATGTTAAGTCAATCATTCATCTGACTGTCCCATGCCTCTTATTTGGGAAGTTTGGTACCAGGGGTTAAGCTGACAATGGGAGGTCAGGTGCCTGTGGACAAGGATCCTTCTGTCTCTTTTTCTTTGGGGAGGGGGTCCTTACGGTATTTGAAAGCCTGGATCAGGTCAAACCATCCAATCGGCTTCAGTTGGCCAGGGCTCGCCAGACTGTATCTTACTATGTATCTTATCTCTGTCCCCACCTCTTACACATGCAACCTCACCAATCACATCGCTTGGAGAAGCATCAGTTTTCACTTACAGAGTGGCCTGAAGTGATGGCTCATCTTCATTGTCAAGTTGATAGTGTTGAGAACCACCACACACTTTAGGAAGTTTCTGGATGAGGATAAATTGGGTGGGAAGACCCCAGGCCTGAATGAGAGCAGTCCCCATCTGTGGAATGAGGAATAGAGTCCTAAACTGAAGAAAAGGAGAAAGTGAGTTGAGCACTGGTGGTATTCTCTCTCTTTGCTGCTGTAGATGGGATGTCGTTGTAGAATATTATTTTGAAGTGCGTTTCATTTGTTTAGGCTCTGGAACATTGCTTTTTGTTTGTGCTGTCTTTGTTTAGCTCTATAAAGTTGTGATTCTTCACCTGTCTGAAACACCTGATGGTCTAATAGAACTGAATGACCAATAGCAAGGCAGGAGAAAGGATAAGCGGGGCTGGCAGGCAGAGAGAATAAACAGGAGGAGAAATCTGGGGATTAGAAGTAGGAGCCATCGAGGGGCCAGCCAGTCAGTCACGCAGCCAACCATGGAGTAAGATTGAAAGTAAGATACACAGAAATAAGAAAAGGAAAAAGCCCAGAGGCAAAAGTCGGTGGGATAATTTAAGTTAAGGAAAGTTGGCTAGAAACAGGCCAAGCTAAGATCGGGCATTTATAACCAAGAATAGGCCTTCGTGAGTGAATTTATTTGGGAACTGGATGGGGGACCCATCAAAAGAGTAAAGAGCCCAAAGAGTAAAACTATCAACAACAGAAGGTGACCTGCTGCCTCAGGTCTCTGCCACCATGTCCCCACCCCTGTCATGATGGACTAACCTTCAATCTCTGAGTCATCATATATCTTTCCTTCCGTAATTGCTGGGTTTTTTTTTTTTGTCACATTAAAAGGCAAATCTCTGATATGGTTTGTAGGCTTGGTCCTATAGTTGTGTTCATTCTCTCACCGGGGTGAGTTTGAACCTAGCTCTTGAGAGTCTTAGAGCCCAGCTACTCCCAGGATGGTCCTGGCTGGATCTCTGGTTAGTGGGATGAAGGTGACAGACAAGCCCTGTGTTAGCCCAGGTTTCTGTCACTGTCACACAATACTGCATCAGCCATATCAGAAAGAGGGCGTCATTGGCTCACAAGCTTCAGGTCTTGGCTGCTCGGCTCTGTTGCTGTGGAGTCTATGGCAAAAATGGTATCAAGAAGGGAGCATGTAATTAGACAATACTCCTCTTTCGTGATGGGTCAGAAAGCAAAATCAAAAAATAAAAGGAAGAACCATGGTCCTAGCATTCCCTGCAGGTACACACACCTGATGACCTAACTTCCTCCTGCTAGGCTTCCCTCTCTAGTAGCTCTGCTGCGCATCCTGATGTCACCACAGGCTGGTGACCAAGCCTTTAATATGTGGGGCTTTCTGGGGAGACATTTCAGATTTGAATTCTCCCTCATTGATTCATCAATCCATTCATTAATCTGGCACATGACAAATGTTGATACAGCTTTTACAATCGGTCTTGACAGATGAGCAATGGTTTGACGTGAGGGAGCCTGGCCCCCTAGTGACATTGTTCTTCCTCCTCCTCATCACCCACTGGTGTGGCACCCACGTGGGGCCACCTCAGCCCACCCAAGCTGTGTTCTGTGCCCTAGGTGAGCTCTGAAGCCTTGCTGTGACCGAGAGATGGAAGCCTTCCAGTTGTTGAACAGGTGGTTTCTTTCTCCTTGTGGTCTACATTTGACAGTCTACCTTCCACAAAGTGTTCTTTTGTGTTTTTTCTTGAGAAGCTTGAAGTTTAGTTTCCACCATGGACTGGCTAGTTTTATGTCAACTTGACACAAGCTAGAGCCATCAGAGGGGAAGGAATCTTAATTGAGAAAAAATGCCGCCATAGAGATCCAGCTGTAGAGTATTTTCTTAATTAGTGATTGATGCAGAAGGCCCAGACCATTGACGGTAGTACCATCCCTGGGCCGGTGGTTCTGGGTTTCACAAGAATGCAGAAGGAGCAAGCCAGTAAGCAGCACCTTCGCAGCCCCTGCATCAGCTCCTGCCTCAAGGTTCCTGCCCTGTTTCAGCTCCTATCTTGACTTCTGTAGGGTTAAACAGTGATATGGAAGTATAATCCAAATGAACAATTTACCCCCAACTTGATTTTTGGCCATTGTGTTTTTCTCATAACAATAGTGAGCCCAACTAAGATACTCAGATGGATTTAGCACTTCCCAGAGATCCCACCATCTAGGATTTATGACAATATTAAGTCTTCTATGAGGTTTTTATGAACACACAGATCTAATTTTGATCTTCCTATTTTGTTTTCATTGTTTCTTACTCTTGAAACCATAAATTGTTTTGATTATTACTGCTGTATAATAAATCTCAGATTTAATATGAAGTTATCACGTTTCTATTCTTTTGCAAAAAAATGGTCTGTTATTACGAGGCCTTTACATTTTCTTAGAAATATTAGGATAGTGTGGGGAAATTTTAGAAAAAACATGTTGGGTTTTAGATGCTATTGAAAATGAATGTTCAGGTTTGCTTTAGGAGAACCAGGTTAATACAGAACTGGGTATTCAAGGTTCTATGTGATGCTTCTCACTCACACTCAGCTAAGTTTGCTTTGTTGTACCTTCCGTTAAATTTGACTTTTGTGCTTAGAGGTCTTGCCTGTATTTAATTTGGATTTGTATTTTTTATGATTTATTTGTTGTTATAAAGGAAATCTTCCATTTTATTGCCCATTCGACATTTGCTGTTGCTATTAAATAAAAACATTAATTTTGTGCATAATTTTTTTATCTAGTCATTTTCTCTAATTAATTATAATTGTACGTATAAACATCCTGAATTTTCTAAATGAGCAACCACAGTGACTTATTTTTCTTATAACTAACTCACCATTGTTATTGGGACTTCCAAATTAAAGAGAATGTTTTTTAATTCACTGTTATTTAAAGTGTTCTTGGTAGATATTCTTTATTAATGTAAAGGTTTTCTTTTTCAACTGCAATTATAGGGTTTAGTTTTCATTGTTGTTTGCTTGATTTGTTTTGGATTTGGGTACAAGGTATTGAACTTAGGGCAAACACCCTACTACTGAGCTACATTTTGTCCTTATGGAAAGAGTTTCCTAGTAGTTTGGGACTCACTTTTGAAGTGCAATCTGTACTTAAATTTGTGATCCTCCTGTCTTATTCCCTCAAGTTTCTGGGATCACAGGCCAGTGGTGTTTGTTTGTTTGTTGGTTGGTTGGCTGGTTGGTTGGTTGATTTGTTGGTTTGGCATAGTATCTCAATTTTGCCTCAAGCTTGTGACCTTTCTGCTCTGTCGCCTCGGGTGCTGTGGTCAGAGGTATGCGCCCCATGTCAGATCACAAATGTAGATTTGTATACCTAAAACAAGTAGTGGTAAGCCCGATTTAAGATGTTTTGGTATCTATTGACATAATCTGAACCCTTTAAAACACACTCGAATCTACTTTAGTTTATTTTAGTTACTTTTTTGTTTTCTAAGATGCATCGTTAACATCTTGGAAATTGGGTCAGGTCTTACAATTCATATCTTTGCATTGAACAAGCTTTACTTTATTTTTGTGTATGTGTGTATATGTGTGTGTGTGTGTGTGAGAGAGAGAGAGAGAGGGAGAGAGAGAGAGAGAGAGAGAGAGAGAGAGAGAGAGAGAGAGAGAGAGAGAGGAGAGAGACAGGTCTATTAATTTAAAGGCTTGATTGAATCGAACCTTAGAAATTTTAATGTCATATCTCTATCATCACTAAGTCTCATCTAATTTATGCAAAGCTTTCCCAACTTTCCTAGGCTTTAGAGCTCTCCTTCCCATTCTTGGAGAACATCCAACCATTTTAAGACAAGGTCTTAATTTTTTTTATTTTATTGCGTGTATGAGAGTTTTACATGCATGTATATAGGTATACCATGCTCATGCCTGATACCTCACATCTTAGGAGAAGGCATAACACCCCATGACTGGAGTTACCAATAGTTAAGAGCCACCATGATGGTGCTGGGAACAGAACACAGGTCCTCTGGAAAAGCAGCAAGTGCTCTTACTGCTAAGCCAACTCCCTGGCACAAAGTCTGATCACATAGAAATACTTTACTAACAACACCTTCATCCTTTAAAACTTTACATTTTTATAAAAGTCAAACTGCTTCACTTCTTTCCTTCCCTTTCCTCCCTCTGACACCTTCTATGTGCCCTCATTGTTCCCTCTCAAATTCAGGGCCTTTTTCATTTATTATTTTTCACACACACACACACACACACACACACACACACACACACACACACACAGAGCTTTCCCAGTCTGTGTAGTGGTACTTGTGTATCTATGACATCAGGGCTGACAACTTGGATTGCATAACAAATTAGGGACTTATCGCTAGGGATGACGATTTCTCCCATTCTCAATATTCCCTAGTTGCCCATAGGTCTTTGTCTAAAGGTGCGGCCCCATGATCCATGTTAGCATGTCTGTTGGTGTACTTGTCAATTCTTGTTTAGACAGCCATATTGTTTCCAGAGGCCTGAGTCCAATGTGCACTGCCTCTTTAGCAACAAGGACTGAAGATCAACCTCGGGAGGCAAACCAGGATAACAGCAATGGCCTGTATTGCTTTGGAGGTCTCTTAGAGTCCTGACCAACAACTCAAAAGAGGATTTCTTATGTCTGGTGTTTGGGTTTTTAAAAAATAGTTTATGGCTCTTGAGTGAGTAAGGGGTTATCAGCTGCCATGCCTGTGGCTTCCTGCCGTGTTGAGCTTTTCTCCTTCTGTAACTGTAAGACAAATACACTCTTCCTTCAAAAAGCTGCCTTGGTTATGAGGCTTCATCACAGCAGTAGAAAAGTATATACCTAGTAATATTAAAAACTTTATCATCTTATTGAAAGAAAATAAAATCCAGACCACCTACAGAGAGTAATGTAATAAATTAAGAGCACCTACATATGTATTTGTAGATTATGAGACTTTAAAAGCTCCCAGGGAAACCCCACAAAAAACAGTCAAAATCTTTTGTGAACTCTGCAGAATAATTGAGCATAACGGTAACTCCTTTTTTGTGTTTTTGTTTGTTTTGTTTGTTGTTATTAATCTCCGAGCCTTGTGGACTCAGTTGTTGCTTTAACTGCATCTCACTCTGTCAGTATGCATCTCTGTTATCACCATCCCATTCCTGAAAGTCAGCAAGAGTCAAGGCCCTAAAGCCCTCTGCAACCCTAACGTCAGCTGTCAGCCAGAAGAAATCAAACTGACTCAATGTGCATTTCCACAAGATTTTAGTGTCTTGGCTCTTAAGAGTGAATGCTATGTGATCAATAAATATCTATTATAGTGTTATGGAATTTGAGGCCCCTGGGAAAAGATCACCAGACTCAATTCAGTAATTAGCCAAATTCATTAAACCTGCTAGCTGGGCTGAACCCTCTAGATCAGATCAGAGACTACCACACTGAAGAAGGCGAAGGAAGACCTTTTAAAGGAGAAAGCCACAAGAAGATGTGGAGTATCTGCACAAGCAAGCCAAGAGCTGCTCTGCTCTGCCAAGATTAGGCAGTCAAGACATCCTCAAAGTAGTCCCTGAATGTCTGCATAAGCAAATTACAAAAACCTCCAAACAACTATCATCTCATCTCATATCATCTCATATCATATCATATCATAACAAAGTTGATGGTCATGGCTGCACACATCTGGGTGGGCGAGATTAAGAAGTCATGGATGCTGGGAACTTATCTTCCAGGAGCTTGAAGCCAAGACAAATGGCTATAAGAGATCAAGATGGACGCCTACTCTAACACGGAGTAGAGTTAGGTCAGTCATTGTCACGAGTCTTCAGGGGGAGGGGGCATGAGAACACTTATATCCTGAAATATTGATTACTGTGATTTTGAGACAAGTTGAAACTTTTCAAATGGCTAACAGGTCGAAGATTCAGGGATTTCCCATGTGGCCATACTGCTAATAAATGTGACCCTTTCCCATGATCCCTTTCCTACCATATTGGAATAGTTATGTGTGCGGCAACTGCAGAAACTTCCCTGGCAAGGCATTAGCCTTTAGGGTGCATTGGTGTGTGGAGCATGGGTGTGGCACATTCTAGAGCTTTGGGTGAGGGTACACTGACACATACCTACTACCTTTAAAGAATATTCTACAGTATAAGTTCCACTGCCATGGCGGTCCTCCATGAACCCATTTTACCCTCTGATTCCCAGAGTCCAGCTAGAGCTGGCCTTTTTCTCCATCTTATGGTCGGCCTTTGGCAAAGTACCCTGGGGTTGAGTCATGAAGTGTCTCCATCCTGCTCTCTCTCCTTTGGAATCATGCCCTGGAGCTGTTCTGTCTTCTCTAAGCCTGAAAGCTTGCTTATTCCGAGTGGAGGATGATAGTTCTCTGTCTGGATATATTACCATTTATTTAACTGCTGTGCTAACACTTCCTGGGGAGATGTGAACAAAATCTAATCACCCAAGATGGGTATACACTGAGGTTCAAGGAGCCAAACACAAAAAAGAGGCTCCAATAGATTAACATACATTTGACTTAAACATTTAAGATGGCCAACCTCCTGATTTTCTCCCCTCCCCCACCAAAATACTTAGTAGGCTCTTTACTACCAGAGGGAGCTGTTCATCAGGACTTTCAAATTTCCCACAGCGCCAAAGAGGGTGGCTCTGTGGAAGAAACTAATCAGTTTCCCTTTCTCTGTTTGGATCTTATCCTCTGAAGTAGCCCAAACCAGCCACTTCTGAGGGAGAAAGGGAACCCCATCATTACCCGAATACATACAACTTCTGACTTTATTTCTGATTAAGCTTGGATTCCGGATCCTGGATTCCCCTCTCCTGTTGTGGATAGTATGTCCTAGCTTCTGCTTTTAGTGCAAGTTGGCCAGGAGCTGGAGCTTGACGTTTCTGACCCTTTGTTCTTTAAATAGTCAGAGAAAAATAATCTGCTCCTGCACCCTTCACTGATGTGGGAGTCCCCTCTGTGTTCTGTGATTACCATTAATGAATAAAGAAACTGCCTTTGCCTGCTGATAGGGCAGAACTTAGGTAGGCAGGGAAAACTGGACTAAATGCTGGGAGGAAGAAGGCAGAGTCAGAGAGATGCCATGGAGCTGCCAGAGTCAGATATGCCGAATCTTTGCCGGTAAGCCACTGCCACGTGGCAATATACAGATTAATAGAAATGGATTAAATTAACATAAGAGTTAGCCAATAAGAAGCTAGAGCTAATGGGCCAAGCAGTGTTTTAATTAATACAATTTCTGTGTGGTTATTTTGGTTCTGGACAGCCAGGACCAACAAGCAGCTTCTTCTCTAACACCTCACCAAGGTGGCAGCGACACAGTAGACCAAAGAAATGTCACTGAAGTCCAAGTTGGTGAAACCAATGAGTCTACAGAACTTTCTTACAGAAGATGGGTGAGGAGCTAATCACAGGAGCGCAGGTAACCCCAAATGCTGGATTTTTGCGAAGTCTTAGCCCATCGTCTGTGGTGAGGGTGTGTCGTATCTGGAATCCCTGCTGATGGTCTCCTGACCCTCCTTGGGAATGGCAATCACTCTTTCACTAACACCATAGACTTCTGTATCCTGCCACAGTTGTCATAGCTCCCCACCTTACTGGGACAAAGTCTAAGCGGGCACACGGTTGTATACAGAAGAAACATATGCCAAACAACATTAGCCATTCACTTACTGAAGGATTCTAGTTCCTTACAAGTCTGGCAATCATATATCAGTTTACTACAAACATCCATCCATAAGAATGCAGTGTTAGAATCCAGCTGCTGCCAGGCTATGAGCCATGCGGCTGCCCTTCCTCTCACAGATACTGAAAAACACTGGATCAAAACATTGTGGGAATCCTAGCTAACAGAGCCCCTGTATCGGGATCTCTCACCTTGGGAGGTGAATTTATATCAAAAGGGGATAATGATGTCTACACATCCTGGTTCCCACCCGTTCCCTGCCTCCTATCTGAGAATCAGGAAGCCTGGATGCAGGCCTGCGCCATAAACCTACCAACTTCCTTGGAAGTGTTGTAAGAAGAAATCTCCATTATTACTACTGCATGGGACTTGATTTCCTCTCTTCAGAGCCCCCATTGTCTTTCTGTTTCTGGTGCTGGGGCCTAAACTTGCCATACCAATGTCTGCCTGTACGGCTGGAATTAGTAATTATTTTAATACATTCTTTCTGCCCCAACACTCAGTCTCAGTGTCTGTTTGAATCTGCATCTAAGACTGTTCAGTGGGTGGTGTGCATGTGTAAAGTTTCAGCTCACTTGGGTGAGACCAAGAAGCGTGTTTTGTTGGATCATGTAGCTGCAGTACATTTGTCTTTGTAAGAAACCGCTAGGCTGTTGTTCAAAGCGGCATTACCCTGGTGCGTTTCCACAGGCAACGAGTAAGTGGGCTTGTTGCTCCATGCCCTCGCCAGGATTTGGCTCTGTCACTGTTAGGGATTTGAAGCATCTAATAGGTGTGCCGGAGTATCTCATTATTGTTTTAATTTGCATTTCCTTGATGGCTCACAATGCAGAAACATCTTTTCACATGCTGATTAGCCATCTGTATGTATCCTGGGATGTTTGTTAAGGTCTTTAATGAGAATGGATTCTTTTCTAATTATTGAGTTTTTTTGTGTGTATTATGGATAACAGCCCTTTATCAAACGCGATGTTTGCAAACATTTTGTCCCAAGCTGTAGCTTGACTTTTTATTCTCCTGACAATGTCTTCTGCATAGCAGAAATTTAAATGAGACCTAGATTATGGATATTTTTCATGGATCATGCGTTTGACATTACATTTAACGAGTCATCAACCCAGGGGTTGATCAACACACAGGATTCCTCCTGTGTGAACTTCTATGAGTTTTACTGTTTTGCATTGAGATCCATAAATCATTTTGAGTTTTCATTAAGTATATAAGATCTGTGTCTAGATTAAGTATATAAGATCTGTGTCTTGATTAATTTTACTTGTTTTACTATTGATGTTCAACTAATTCTGGGCCATTTGTTGAAAAGATTTTCTCCTCTGATGTGTTGTTCTGTTCCATCAAGATACTCATTATATTTATTCAGCTGTTTCTAGCTCTTTGTTGTGAACTATTGATTTATTTGTCAATTTTGTCAATACCTCCCTGTTCTGATGATTGGATTCTCACAGTGAGTCTAGAACCAGGTGCTGCCATTCTTCCAGCTTGGTTCTTTCAGTTTGGCTCTTCTTTGGTACTTAACCAGCTTTTGTGGTCTTTTTGTGTTTTCATAAACTTGAAAGTCAGCATTTTGATTTCCACAAAACATCTTGCTAAGTTCTTGATGGGCATGTGACCAAATGTGTCTGTCACACAGGGAAAGTGCAAGCATCTCATTTGGAGGGTTCCACTGTAAGTGACAGCATGTTTTTAAGTGATAATTCTACTTGTTTATTGCTGGCACTAAAGGAAACTGATGGACTTACATACGTCACTCTTATATCCTGCATCCATATGTAATTCCTTTTAGTTCTGGGAGCAATATTTTCTTTTATGCAATTGTACAAATGTTGAGTAATAATTGCACTGTAGCTCTTGTCTTTCATTCATTATAAATGAGACTTTTCTTCCTCCTTCCTCTGATTTCCTTGGAATTTTGCATTCTGAATATGCTGAAACGGGGTGTAGATTTTTTAGTTTTTATTTTATTTTATTTTATCATGGTTGATATTCTCTATGCTAATGACCTGTAGCTTGGTGTCTACTGCATCAATGATGCCTTAAGAAAGGTTAAAAAGGAAAGTTCCTCTTGGAATGGTTTAGCAAAAGCAAGCCCAGATTTGAATTCTCCAACCCCTATGTCTTTTGTCTGTAGTTTGTCATCAGTGGCCTGTCTATTGAGCTTGTTTGTATTACCTGTGTCTGACCCTTTTGCCTATTGGTATTGCCTGCCCCTAACAAGGACTTTGCTTTACATTTATGAACTGCACAGAAAACATGGTATGCAAAGTGGTGAGGGACAGTTTTTACAGAAATCCTTTACAGAGGTTTAGAAGGGAAGACCTTACCTAACTAACCCCGACTGACCCACACAAACAGCACAGAAAACTTTATGTAGAGGTTATCAACCTACATCCACAGGTCGCTTCCAACATGGATCGGATTTTTGTTTTGTTTAAGGTTCATTTCAACCTGTTGCCTACTTTCAGCAAATGATGCCACAACACACAAATCCATTCTTCTGAGTCAAAGTCATAGAGGAGTACAGAGTCTAAGACTACATTTATGCATTTAGCTTAAGTTGTAAAAGCTGACTACATGGGAAATCAAAGGTACAATGTGGTTGGTTACATTGTTCTTGTAAAGGCAAAGCAAACTTTAGCAGTAAGAAAGCAGGTTATGTACATGATTTAATATTATCTCAAAGCATATTATGAACTTGGTAGCAAGCTCTAGCACAAGTATAGTCTCTTTGGAGGTGAGAGATGTTTTCAGAAGATTTACAATTAACTACTGATTTGGGGAAGTTTGTGGACATTGTTACTTCAAGTACTTTTTTCTGTTTTATTCTCTTTTCATCTCTCTATTATTCCATTTATGCGTATAGTATATCAAATGTTTTCATTGTCCCACAGGTCTTATACATTCTATTTTTTAATCTTTTTATGCATTATTCTTTTTTCATTTTATGCTTTGGTTAGTTGTGGTGGTCTCTGTGAATACTACAGCCAACAGAGTAATGATCCATAGAAGGCAAGAAGGTAGTTCAGTTTACGACACCTTAGTAGCTGGTTTTGTGTAGTAAGCAGACTGCTCGTTGGTTCCCAGCTGCCCAGACCTGAAATAATCACACAGAAACTATACTAATTACAACACTGCTCATCCTATTAGCTTAGCATTCTTATTAACTAACTCTTACATTTTATTTTTTTTCTTTATTTTTTATTTTTCTCCCATATCCACCCTTCCTGTATCCCAAGCATCCCATTCCTCCGAGCTCCCCCCATTCTCCCCTTCACACTTTTCTCTCCCCATCTTCCCTTGGCCCAGTCTTGCCCAACCCTCAAGTTCCCAATTTTGCCTGGTGATCGTGTCTACTTCCAATATCCAGGAGGATTACTATATCTTTTTTTGGGAGTTCACCTTCTTATTATCTTCTCAAGGATCCCAAATTTATAGGCTCGATGTCCTTTAATTATGGCTAGAAACCGATTATGAGTGAGTACATCCCATGTTCATCTTTTTGGGTCTGGGTTACCTCACTCAGAATAGTGTTTTCTATTTCCATCCATTTGCCTGCAAAATTCAAGATGTCATTGTTTTTTACCGCTGAGTAGTATTCTAGCATGTATATATTCCAGTTTCTTCATCCATTCTTCCACTGAAGGGCATCTAGGTTGTTTCCAGGATCTGGCTATTACAAATAATGCTGCTATGAACATAGATGAGCATATGCTTTTGTAGTACGATTGGGCATCTCTTGGGTAGATTCCCAATAGTGGAATTGCTGGGTCCTGGGGTAGGTTGATCCCGAATTTCCTGAGAAACCGCCACACTGCTTTCCAAAGTGGTTGCACAAGTGTGCATTCCCACCAGCAATGGATGAGTGTACCCCTTACCCCACAACCTCTCCAGCAAAGGTTATTATTGGTGTTTTGGATTTTAGCCAATCTGACAGGTGTAAGATGATATCTCAAAGTTGTTTTGATTTGCATTTCCCTGATAGCTAGGGAGGTTGAGCATGACCTTAAGTGTCTTTTGGCCATTTGAACTTCTTCTGTTGAGAATTCTCTGTTCAGTTCAGCGCCCCATTTTTTAATTGGGTTAATTGGCATTTTACCGTCTAGTCTCTTGAGTTCCTTATATATTTTAGAGATCAGACCTTTGTCAGTTGCAGGGTTGGTGAAGATCTTTTCCCAGTCAGTAGGCTGCCTTTGTGTCTTAATGACAATGTCCTTTGCTTTACAGAAGCTGCTAAACTTCAGGAGGTCCCATTTATTCAATGTTGCCCTTAATGTCTGTGCAGCTGGGGTTATGCTTAGGAAACGGTTCCCTGTGCCCATTTGTTGTAGAGTACTTCCCACTTTCTCCTCTATCAAGTTCAATGTGTTCAGATTAATATTGAGGTCTTTAATCCATTTGGACTTGAGTTTTGTGCATGGTGATAGTTTAACCCATTTTTATTATTTTGTATTTTACCACAAGGCTCATGGTTTACTGGTAAGGTTCCGGGGGCATCTGTTTCCTTTGGCAGATACATGTTGTCTCTCTGACTCGACCTTCTTTTCTTCTCTATCTCTGCTTTATTCCTGCCTTCCCATGTTCTGTACTGCCATAGGCCCAAAGCAGCTTCTTTATTAACCAATGGTAATAAAACATATTTATTTTACAGCATACAGAGGGAAATCCCATATCACCTCTCCTTTTCTATCTAAATAAAAAGGAAAGTTTTAACTTTAACATAGTAAAATTACATATATCAAAACAGGTCTCAAGCAAGAATTCCAGTTACAATATTTAGTGTGAGCTTAGTCACACTACTAATAATAGTGAGTAATAGAGTGAATACTTGTGAGCTATTATTTATAGACAATTTACATTGGTATTGATTCTTATATATTGATCCAAATTCAAATTATATTGAATATGTTCCTATTTCTGTTTACAATATTTGTACAAAGCTATTTTGTCATATTATAGGCATGCATGTTTCTACCTCTGCTTAAGACATTTTGTATATTGATACAATCTTAAGATGTATTTATCATATTGTACTATACACTTCTACATCTGATCAAGATACTTATTCATTGTTTACATTTTGAGGTCATTGCCCTCATTTGCTGCACAATTGTTTAAAGATTTTTTTAATACTGTAATATGAAGTCTTAGTCTTTAAGCTATACAGGTATTAAATATTATAGGTCAATAGTCATCCATGTTTGCCATACTTATAGTTAGACTAATCAGGTTCTTTAGATACATAGAGAATGTATTCCACATAGATAATCTTCAACCACTTCAAAGAACTTTAGAACATAGCATTTAAATATAAATTAGGGTTCTGTTGATGTGAGACATCATTGCTTCTGGCAGCACCAATTTATTCCTAAGAGAATGCTGGGCACAGAAGACACTCCACTTGTAGCTTCTTTTCTTCTTGGCAAAACTGGCCTTTGGGCAAAGAACTTTCCATGCCACACCCACTGACAAAATGCATAGTGTTTAGACAGGACAAGCAGGATACAAAAAAAGAAAGACTTCCAAACCTTACCAAGACAGGGCAAGATGGTTTTGAAAATTTTCATGCCTCTAAAAATGGTCTGTCAGTTACTCCAGGCCTTAGCCAAAGTTGATTGCTCCAACTTTGCAAATGATACTTTGGGTGATTGCCCAGACAGCTGTTGGAGGAAAGAGCTCCTTGTTGGTTCCCAGCTGCCCGGCTAACTTAGACCCAAAATAATCACACAGAAACTGTATTAATTAAATCACTGCTTGGCCCATTAGCTCTAGCTTCTTATTGGCTAACTCTTATATATTAATTTAACCCATCTCCATTAATCTGTATACTGCTACATGGCAGTGGTTTACCAGCAACGTTTTGACAGGTCTGACTCTGGCAGCTGCTCCATGGCATATCTCTGACTCTGCCCTTCTTTTTCCAGGCATTTAGCCTGGCTTTCCCTGCCTACCTAAGTTCTGCCTTGCTATAGGTCCAAAGAAGTTTCTTTATTCATTAATGGTAATCACAGCACACACAGGGGACTCCCACATTAGTTAGCCAGTTGTCTCTGTCATTTATTGCACATTTTGAAAGTGGCTTGATAGCACTTCCTGTCTACTCAAGTAATATTATTTCTCTTCTCGGGTCTTCAATGGGGTTAAAGACGAGATAGTCTCAGTTACTTTCCTCTCATGACTTAGCCAAGTCATTTCTAATACAAGACTTAGACTCCTTAGGATAAAATGACTATTAAAACAATTAGTGTATGTTTCTTGCTTAATATTGTTTATGCTGGTTGTAATTCTAAATTTTATACATGGTATCTTCTTATTGTATACAGTTTTGTATTGGATTTAAAACTTTCTTATTTAGACAAAAGGGGAAGTGCTGGCTATAGTAATTCTACTAGTGTACTTGTTCTTCATGTTCTTTTTCTCCTTCCACACCAGTGGCTTCTGAAAATGTCGATGTGCTGTACAATAATATAAGTCCTCCTGATCTGATAGAGCAGGCAGGGATTGAAGCTTTAAAGCAGGTTATGGGAAAAGAAAACCTGACTGATGAAGGAATTGGAGAAATTTGGGAAAAACGCAGAAATTGGTCTTTGCCTGATCATAAAACTTGAAAACAGAATTATACTGAAACAGAAAGGAGCTTGGCTATGATGAATAAAGTTTCTGAAGAACCTAGGGCTTTAGGGCTGACTGCCCTAAAAAAATAAATTTTATAAATCAAAATTGGAATTGTGAGAACCAACAATGGGAAAGGTATGACAATGGGGTGAAACCCACTGAACTATGCTTCTGTAAACCACAAGTAGTTAACATTGAGATGAAAGCCTCAGAAGTTGTTTTATGATTAAGTCAGCTAAGAATTAAGAATATAGTGCCTGGCATGGGGCTTGGGAACTGCGAAAATGTCATAATGAATGATGATGTTTTGATTTCAAAAAAATCTTTATACTTCTTATAAACTGCTTTGCCCAGGTAATGATTAACCTCTGGCAAGAAAACAGAATCATTTTTCTTGTGTAAAATTTACAATAAAAGACTGAGGTTTGAAGCTTAGGGCAGAAGAAGAAAGAGAAGGAGGAGGGGGAGGAGGAGGGGGAGGAGGAGGAGGAGGAGGAGGAGAAGGAAAAGAAGAAGAAGAAGAAGAAGAAGAAGAAGAAGAAGAAGAAGAAGAAGAAGAAGAAGAAGAAGAAGAAGAAGAAGAAGCACCTGCCCAGTAGCTGATAGCCTGTCAGCTTGCAACAGAACCCTGTGTTCATGTGTCCATTTCGCTTTCCAGACATCCCAGATTTGAGGCCACTTCTCTGCTGAGGCTGGTCCCCAGCACATTCACCTACAGTTTTGGTTCAAACTCTGAGAATCTAACCCCAAGTAGTTTATTTTAGACACCTTTCTTTTGTTCTCTTTTTTTTGACTCAGCACTTTTCAGTGTAGGTTTGGAGCCTATCCTGGCACTAACTTTGTAGTCCAGGCTAGCCTTGAACTCACAGAGATTCGCCTGCCTCTTCCTCCTAAGTGCCTGGATTAAAAGTGTGCCTGGCTTATTTTAGACACATTTAAGCACAACACAGTTTGGTGAAAATTTCCTAGTGATAAATGACTCAATCCCATGTGCATGATAAAGCATAAGACATGACTTCACTGAAACTCTCTGTAAAGTACATGTGACACCTTCCATAAAGATAGCTTCTGTGGATTAACTGATAAAAGTAAACTCAAGATAAGGGCCTCAGGGAAAATACAATGTGATCTTGGCTACCCAGATAGCAGACAGCTCACCAGGCTATTAACTAAGTCTGCTCCCGGCTTCCGGGCTGAAAACAGGCTATTTTATTCTGTTAGTCTGACAATTTCTATTCTGACTCCCTCTATGTTACAGTGGGTTTTTGTTTATTTGTTTTATTTCAAGTATTTATCCCTCTACCACATGCATTTTAGATAGAGTTTGCTGTGCCCCATATAGTGACTAGGACTCTACATAGTCAGGGTTGACCTTAAACTTCTGAACTTCCTGCCTTCACTTCCTACAGCTGGGATTGATCACATTATTTGTTTTGCTGTTTACTTTTTGTCTTTTGCTGACGTTAGCCGTTTCTTTTTGCATGCTGTCTATTTTTTAATGTATTTTAACATTTTGACATTAACATTTTAACATATTAACCATAGAAACTTAGACTTTATGTCTGGTAACTCCAAATCCGCATCATACTGGTGCTAGCTAGTTTTATGTCAGCCTGATATAAGCTAGCGTCATTTGAGGAGAGAAAGCCTCGATTGAGAAAATGCCCCCACCAGATGGGTCTGTGGGCAAGCCTATGGTTCATCTTCTTTATTGATGATTGGTGTTGAAGAGCCCAGCATGCTGGAAATGGTGCCACCTATGGGCTGGTGGTCTTGGGTGCTATAAGTAAACAGGCCAAACAAGCCATGGGAAGCAAGCCATAGTGAACAAGCCAGTAAGAATCATGCCTCCACGGTCTCTACATCAGTTCCTGCCCATCAGTTCCTAACCTGTTTGCATTCTTGTCCTGAATTCCCTCAGTGATGGACTATTATCCCTTTCTTCCACAAGTTGCTTTTTGTTATGGAGTTTGATCACAGCAATAGAAACCCTAACGAGTACAGAAATTAGCACAGGTCACAGAGTGTTGCTGTGACAGCTCCAACAATGTGTTTTGGGAAAGGTTCTGGTGGCATTTGAACTCTAGGCTAGAAAAGCCATTGAGTGTTGGGAGCTGTTCTGGGAACTGGGAGGATAGTCCTCAGAGCAGTGCAGACAGTGGAAGCCTGGATTGTGAAGTTTCCGGAAAGAGGCAAAGTCTCCCAGGGTCATTTGTGCAATATATTGCGTTAAGAATTGTGTGCCGGGTGGTGATGGCGCACACTTTTAATCCCAGCACTTGGGAGGCAGAGGCAGGCGGATCTCTGTGAGTTCGAGACCAGCCTGGTCTACAAGAACTAGCTCCAGGACAGGCTCTAAAGCTGCAGAGAAACTCTATCTCGAAAAACCAAAAATAAAATAAAATAAAATAAAATAAAATAAAATAAAGAATTGGTGATGTTCAGTCATCTGGGCCAAAGAGTCAGCTATGATTTAGCAAGAAAGCGGTTCCACTGGAGTGAAATCTTTGCCTTATTGGGCCAATTGATGATGGTTATCTGAGGCTGAGAAATTACAGATGATTAAGAAGAGACAAGCACCTCTGAGGGTCATCAATCTGGGAATATTCTCTAAGGGTTGGCATACAGAGCCTGTGGTCTGAACGGGGCTAAGGCTACATGTCATGTTGGCAAATGAACTTGGTTATGTGTAAAAGTTTCCCATGTGGTGCTGGTTTCTGCAGCATGATGGAGAACAGTTGAGGACTGAGCGTGAGAAGTCAGGAGAGGCAAAGAAGTTAAGGACTGGCATCATGTGGTAGGGTAAGAGTTCATAGAGATACCGCAGGAGATCAAGCCAGGGGCTGTGAAGGTCAATAAATTCTTCTAATATCTTAGTTTTCACTTTGATATTAGTTATTAAATTTAGTTGTTACCTTTGGTTTTGCTTAAGGTCTCTTTTATATTTACTGTTTTCTTTTTGTTGTTTGTGTCTATGCCTCCCCAGCCCCCCCATGTGTGTTTGTGTGTGTGTGTGTGTGTGGTGTGTGTGTGTTTGTGTGTGTGTGGTGTGTGTGTTTGTGTGTGGTGTGTGTGTGTTTGTGTGTGTGGTGTGTGTGTGTGTTTGTGTGTGTGTGTTTGTGTGGTGTGTGTGTGTGTGTGTGTGCGTGTGTGTGTGTGTAGCCCAAAGGTGCCATTCCTCTCACTGCCCTCCACATTGTAGTTTTCTGAGGCAGGGCCTCTCACTTTTCCCTGGAACTCATCAATTAGGCCAGTGAGCTGGGTGGCAGGAACGCACCCCGCTGATCCTTCTACAGAAGTATTTGGGGGTCCATTTCTGATAGATGGAAGCTCTGCCCCCACTTCTCTTTGATTCTCACCTGTGAATCTACACTAAAACTCTCTACAAAGCTCAATCTTCAGCTGTCCATCAATTTGATCCTTTGAATTCAAAAGGCAAGAACCTAGAGGACGTTGAGTAAGTGGAAGTTTTACGTGAGAGTGAGGATTTGGTGCCCCAGTTCCTCAGTTCATGCCTTCCTGAGCCTCACTGACCTGGACCTGACTCGGTGACTGTCAAGAATTTCAACACGACTGGTTAGAAATAGCCCTACACAAAATCTATAATCCCCTCCTAAAAATGCCACAAACAAGACGGTTAGAATGGCTAGTGAACCACACTCGGGGTGAGAACCTATGTTTATGTGCCCTGTGCATAGTGTTTACATTTAACCACAATTCATCTTCATAGGGAGGCTTACTTACAACTGCCATGAATAATAATGTACAAGAAAAGAACTCTTTCGGGAAGAGTGTGTACAGAACAGCACAGTTGTCCCGCCTGCCTCCTCTCAGTTCACCAGTTGCCCCCTTTAGAGACTGGACCTCCCGCGGGCCCTGAAGTCCTTCCCCAGCAGCTGTTGAAGCAAGGCTCTGTTCTTCTCTATGACCTGCATTTGACCTAGCAGGAGCCTGCATCCCTTCTGCCAATCAATAAACTCACCACCCTTGCTTCAGTCTGACTGGTCTGAAATCATTTTTCTTCGGTGTAAGAGTCAAGAACTCCATCTACTCCTAATGGAGATCTCTGAGGCTCAGAGGTGGTGTTTCCTACTGCTCTGCATAGATTCAGTCTCTTTTGGGTCTTTACGGGTTTTTTTGGGGGCAGTATCCTGAAAATCGTAAGCTTCGTAAATGTGCAGTTTTTGTGGTAATTTTATCTAGTTGAGTGTATTCAGTTCTCTTTTATACCATTTTTGTTAAAGATATGATTCCCAGGTTGGAATTTTTAGATATTTCTTAAATACTTGGTAAGATGACTTTGGAAGTTAGCAAGCTTGAAGTTTGTTGTTCAATTTTTGATTTCTACTAGATAGACATGAAAATTGTTGGTGAACTAATACAATATCTTTTAAGAATAGAAATCTACTATGTTGTTTCTATGTTCAAGTTATTTAGAATGTTTGTTTAAAAATAGTCATCTTGGGGCTGGGGAGATGGCTCAGCATTAGGAACATATGGGGCTTTTGCAGAGTCACCACAGGGTGACTTATAATTATCTGTAACTCCAGTTTCAGAGCACCCAACCCCTCACCTACTGCTGGCTTGCATGGATACCAGGCACATTCATGGTGCACACATCTGCAAGCAGACAAAAAAAATCAACCCATAAAGCCACACCAAACAATCAAAAACACCAACTCATCTAAATAAGTCTTAAAATTTTAAAAAAATAAGTATCCATTTTCATGTTTCTCAAATCAATGGGTAGGACATGGTAGATATATTAGTCTCCTCTGGGTACCTGTGTCTCATAAATTTGTGTGTACAAACTCAGCCCCCAGGGTGATAACATTAACAAGTTGTGGGGGGGGGGGTCTTAAGCTGGGTGGAGGTGGCACACGCCTTTAATCCCAGCACTCAGGAAGCAGAGGCAGAGGCAGAGGCAGGCGGATCTCTGTGAGTTCGAGACCAGCCTGGTCTATAAGAGGTAGTTCCAGGTCAGGCTCCAAAGCTACAGAGAAACCCTGAAAACCCTGTCTCAACAAAACAAAACAAAAAAAGGTGGTCTTTAAGAAAAGTTTAGGTTATAACAATCGAGGCCTAGAGACCACATGCATGGAGTAGAAGCCTCATGTGTAGGGTTGACTAGTTGTACACATAGAGGGTAACATCCATGAGGCTCTCTTCAAACATCTGGATCTTGGGCTTTCAGCTCTCAGACATGTGGGAAATATCTCTTTGCTATTTTTAAACTGTCCAGTCTAAGCTACAGGTTCTGGTGACCCTGACTCAGTTAGGTATGCTATAATTCTGTAATCCCTGCAGAATTTTCTACATTACTTGCTTTCAGTGCCTTAGTTGCTTTCCTGTTGCTTTAATCAAATACCTTTTAAAAGGCAGTGTAAGGGAGAAAGGGTTGATTTTGGCTCACAATACTGGTTATAGCCATCCAGACAGGCAAGGCATAGCAGTGGGAGCTTAAGGGAGCTGGTCACACTGAATCCACCATTAAGAGCAGTGAACAATGAACTCATTCAGGCTAGTGCTTAGCTTCCCTTCTATGCTCTGTATAGACCAGGGTCCCTGCCAAGTAAATGGTCCTGGAAAAAATTAAAATTGTTCTTCTCTCATGCATCAGTGGAATCAAGACATTCTTCGTCTGCAGGACCAGGCTCCCAGCTGACCTAGATTCTGCCAAGTTGACCAGATGCTACCCATCACTCCCTTGATTATCTCTCCTCTCTGTCTGTTTGTACTAGCACATTGAAGAGACAAACTCCCGTTTCCAGGAGCCCCTCCACAGGGTTCTGTTTCCCATGCTATCAGTTTCCACCCACATCAGTTTAGTTCCTGTCTCTGCATTTCAGCTTTTGTTTCTTGTTTCTATTCCCAGTCTGCAAGTTGCAAGTCTAAATAACATTTCTTACTTTCTAATATATGCAACTAAATTAGTACTCGGATTTGATTTGCCAACATTTCCTTGAGGAAATCTGTATGCATATTACATCTGATAAAATGTTGTTGACTTCTGCTAATTTGTGGTTTCTTGTAGGATGTTTTCTTTTGAGCAATAACACTGATTTCATGTATCATTTTCAGATTTCCTGAAGAAATGCGCAGAATAATTTTTCTGTGTTTTCATCGTTAATTATTAATTTTATGTTATAATCAGAAAAAGATGCTGTGTGAATGGTTTGTTTATTGATGTTTTATATTTAGACTGTTTTTTGTAAATGTAACACTCAAGATTTAATCTATATTTTATACATATTTGTGTATGGGTATGTGTGTGTGTGTGCGCGCGCGCGTGCGCACATGGAGGCCAGAAGTCAACATGAGACATCTTCCCCTCTTGAATCTAGAACTCAGTGACTCAGCCAGATTGGCTGGTCCTCAGGCCCCTGGGTCTTCCTGTTTCTGCCTCCCCCAGTACTGGTTATAGATGTGTGCTACCCTTTCTTAGAATCCAAACTGAGGTCCTTCTAATTGTGTGGCAGACACTTGACAGTGAACCATCTTCCAACATCAAAAGTGGAATTCCTCTAATAGCTGTCCTCAGCGTCCTTATGTCTCTAGTCAAGAGAAAGGCCATGGAAGGACGGGTGTCCCGGATGCTGACAGGTCTAGCTAAAGCTAATTTATTTGGTCATAGAAGGTAAGTGAAAATGTTGTTGCCTCCATTTTCAGATTCCTTCATTTCTCCATGTAATCGTTTTGGTTTTGCCTAGATATTGATTTATTTTGTTGCTTCTCTTTATTTTCACTAGTAGAGATTGAATCCAGGACCTTGTTTATGCTAGACAAGTGCTCTACCACTAAGTCATCCCCAGCCCCTGTATTTTAAAACTATTCTTACATTTATATACCCACGTGCTCAAGGTTTTCTAGTTTTCTGGTCAAGTAGTCATTTTAATTATGTTTAAGGATACTTTTTTCTTAGTAACAATTGACTTTTTGTATTAAGGCTTATTACTAAGTTGTTTCTTTTGCTATTTCTGTCTCTTTCATTTTATTTTAAAATTCATTTTAATTGATAGTTACCGAGCACATTTATGGTATGTGGCATAATACTCTGAAATACATGTAGAATGAGTGATGATTACACTGGAGTCATTAGCACATCCATCACCTCAAATATAGCCTTATTTCTTAGTATCTAAAAATGATAATTGAGTCTTGCTTAAAGATTAAAATAGTCACAAGGAGCAGAACTTTTAACATGTCCCTGCCCCTAGTTACATCTCGGGCAGTTAAAGGGACAAACACTGCAAGAAATTGAAAGTTTGGCCATTTGGACATCTAGAAGACTTGCATAAAAAGATATTGTCACAATTAACTTTGAAACACACTAGTGTGACGGGTGTTGTTCTTTCAGGTAGCTGTTAGCCAGGGTCATCCTGTCTGTCTGGAGGAATGATGCTCCTCCTGATATGGGAAACAAGGCCTAATGGACTATTGTAAGTCAGGGCCATCTCCTCTGGCCTGCTCAACAGAAGCATGGCAAAAAGACTGCGGTGTATGCCATGTGGTTGGCACCCGGGGAGCTCAGGGGAAGACTGTAGGAGATGCAGCATAAAGATATATGATGATCGCGTAATGAGTGGCAGTCTTGGTGAACAGATCTTATGTATTCTGAGTCACCTCAGATTCCAATTACAGCAGAAGCACAACTCTACTTCCCTCATTTTCCTGTAGTTTCTAAGAAGTCTGGGTAGTATGCTACTTCGTGTTATGTTTGAGAGAGTGCTCTTATTTTGTAAGCTAAATTCTACACTTGTGCAACTTAGTATTTCCTATGCAAGTTTATTGGTAAATCCTTTTAGTATTAGTTTATCGGTTCCGGCTTTTCAGGGGTATAAGAAAGCAGACATTCTGGAGGAAACATGCATGGGTCCTGGGATGAGCACTGGACTCTAGTTTCCATATTTCTAACCTATGCTCTCCCTGCTCCAGCACACATAGCTCCCTACCATCCTGCCATGCTGACTTTCTGTGCAGCCACGCCCCCTACCCAACATTCCACAGTGCTCTCTGTCTCCCTGTGCAGCTACGCCCCCTACCCACCATCCCACAGTGCTCTCTGATTCCCTGTGCAGCCACACCCCTACCCACCATCTCACAGTGCTCTCTGTTTCCCTGTGAAGCCACGCCCCTTACCCACCATCCCACAGTGCTCTCTGATTCCCTGTGCAGCCAGCATGCCCTTTATCGAGGGTCTGCATCTTCTGCAGTCTTTCCTCTGAGTTCCCCTGGTACCA
The DNA here is from genome assembly GCF_903992535.2 of Arvicola amphibius. Taxonomy (NCBI): domain Eukaryota; kingdom Metazoa; phylum Chordata; class Mammalia; order Rodentia; family Cricetidae; genus Arvicola; species Arvicola amphibius. The sequence continues at coordinate 90,705,343 of NC_052055.2, forward strand.
ACAACGCTGTAGCCCCCTTTCCTCACAGTCTGCGTGATGATAATTTCCTGCAGGCCAAGGAACTGCTGTCTGGATACGGTGAGCAGTTGGAGTTGGGAGCAGCCATCCCTGTGTTTCCCTGCATCCTGCAGATGTCAGGTCAGTGTACACACCCTAACCCTAATCTTTTGCTTCCGAGGGTGAGCTCCTTGGGGACTTGGGAAGGGGGTGGGTAGAGCCTTAAAAGTGTCTGAATTTGCCTGTCCTGGCTTAGCAGCATACAGGCCTCTGTAATACCTGCCAGTCTGAGGAGGTAATGCAATCCATTTCCTTTTCTCCTCTGCTTCTGCATATAAACTACTCTTTTCTCCCCAAGGCACCTACCTGCCTTCATTATGGCTGTAGGATTTCACAGAAAGTGTGCCAGGGCGGCAGGAAGCCCCAGGGAATCCACTGCACAGATGAATATACCCAGCGACACTCCAGAATTGCTGTCGCAAATGCTGTAACAATTCTCCAAAATTTTAATCAAGCCATATAATTTTTAACGCTTCCGTATCAACTCACACCCCCCCCCCCCCATATAAATCACATCCTTTTGCTTCATTGTGAGTGTGGAAACTTTCTCTGGTTCATTTGCAAGTCTGACATCCTCAGCATATAAAATTGATAGCTAGGATCTTGTTTTAAAAAAGCAGCCACCACCACCACAACAAAAACGTAGTCGATTTTAGAGCTGAATCCTAGCACCCTCCCCTCCCCAGCGTGAGTCATTTTGCTGTTTCCTCCAATTCTAGCACCGCACAGTCCTCTCCGAATGGAACCTCTGAATTATTAACGCTGCTCAAGCCATCTGGGTGCTCACAGAGCCGCCCAGCTCATTGGGGAAGAGGGCCCCCACATCATTGGACACCAGCTGCCCAGAATATGCTCCGAGCCACACTTGCCTAGAAACATTCGTTGACTGTATTATTCCAATCCAGAAATTTAAAGATGACTTTACATTGGGCTTGAATTAAATTTACTTTAACATACATCCATTAATCATGCATCGTTTGCTCCCAGAAGACTGGGATAAGAATTGTGCTCTCTGTGAATCTCAAAAAAATGTTTGTAGGAGGACACCTACAGTCATTAAGGCAGAGGAAGGTCTCAGGAGAATGTAAGTCCACGGTCAGGTCAGTATCTATTGCAGAATCCAGGTGTGGAGAGGTCACTAGAATAAAGAGTTGGGACATGGGTTGGGAAAATGGTCCAAAGTGCCTGGCGCACAAGCATGAAGACCTGAATGGCACAGCGGCATACTTCCGTAATAATAGATAATAGTGTTGGCATTGGGGATGAGGGAGAGTGGCTGGTGTCAGGCTGATCTCTGAAGCTTGCTGGTCAGCTAGCTCCTCTGAAGTGATGAGCTTCAAGTTCGTTGAGAGTCCCTGTCTGAATATATATATATATATATATATATATATATATATATATATGATAAAGACTTCTGGTGTAGAACTCTGAACTCTGGCTTTCATAGTCACACTCAGGCACATGTACATGTGTACGTGCATGCTCATCTGCTCACACCTACACCACCTACACACACACAGAGAGAGAGAGAGAGAGAGAGAGAGAGAGAGAGAGAGAGAGAGAGAGAGGGGGAGGGAGGGAGGGGGGGGGAGGGAGGGAGAGGGAGAGGAAGAGGGAGAGAGGGAGGGAGGGAGAGAGAGAAGAAGATAGAGAGGGAAGGAGGGAGAGAGAGGGGGATAGGCCCTAGCCTTGGATTTCTGAGGATGTAGAGTACAGTGGAGACAGGGCTGGTAGAGGCCACTAGTAAGAGAAAATAAAACATTAGGACTGAAGTTTAGAAACCCTGGGCCCAAGGAGGATGCTTCAATATGCAGCACAGGAATTGCCATAGTAACCGTGTTTACTATGGAAGCCCCTTGGCTCAGGTTTACGCTTGGAGTTCCTTTAACTGTGAAGTGTCAAGATAAGTACTTGTTGGCTATAAGGGAGAGAAAGCTCCATGTATAAATGGGCCACCCAGAACAGCAAGTATCTTCTTCGGGGTGCCAGATACCTATCTCATGAGGGCTCCACTTACCCAAGAGCATGAGTGATCTTATTTAGGAGGAAGCCAAGCATCCTTGCCTGTGTAAGATACTCCCTTGGGAATTTACTCTAAAGATGATCAAATATAGGAGAAGAGAATGAGAGTTTTATTGCTGTTGAAATTTTATTAGCCTACTATAAAAAGGAGATGGGGCTTCAGTGCAGAGTTCTGGGACCAGAATAGCCTGCCTGGTGCTATAGGAGAGAAACAAATTGAGAGGCTCTATTTGTTTGAGCCTTCTTGTAGGTACACATGGCATGGGATTTACAAGTCTTTTTCTTTGAGGAGTGACATGAAATTTTTGTTGTTGTCAAAATTTTTTTGTTTTTACTTCAAGTTCTTCATCTAGAAAATTCTGCTTAAATTGGATTGGCTTTGTTCATTGGAATGACTGTCACACTGTCTGTGGTCAAGGATGGTTGGATCCTGTGCAAAGCAGGATCAAGGCTGGGCCAATGTCTTTATCTGTTTTGTTTCACCACAGTGACAAGGCTGGTACAGAGTAACATAGGGAAAAAAAGTTTACTTAGCACATAATTTTGGAGAGTGAAAATTCAAGGTGGCCCTACCACCTTGGTATCTGGCTCCATCACAGTATGATAGATCCCATTAGGAGAGTAGGGGACAGCAATGGCTTGTGGGGCAGAAAGTGAGAGAGACTCAGAAGCAACCTAGTGAGGTTAGTATGCACAGCATAATTAGAGCAGGGGTAACTAATGTTGGTATAAGGACTATGAGAACAACAGTCTTAGGTCGCAGTCATCTGGGAGAAAGAAGTGGTGGTTGGGTTGATAGTCTCTTCATGCACTGGTTTAAGGTAAAGGTCAAATGTTCCTCAACATCCTTTGGGCCAGCAGAAGGCTTTGCCATTCCCGTGGATCTGAGGTATTGGGGTCCTTCACATGGCCTTGTCTATGTCAACAGAAAACACTTAGGACTTCATTTGCTCCCCACACAGGACATACCATCACCTTCTTCAAAGCTCTGAAAATATCTTGGAAGAAGGAAAGAATTTAAGAGCTGCAAGAGGGAGGGAGCAGCGTGGAACTCTGCTCTAGGCATGAAATGGGCATTTCAGGTTTTGAATTTAAGATAGATGTGATTAATTGCCCAAGACTAGGCTGCTCAAAACCCTGCCATGAAGAGGGGAGGAGATCTTAGGGACTTGGGGACATATTTGTAAATAACAGCTGATGGGGGAAGGAGAGAAATTTTCTTTGGTGTTATAGCACTGTTAGGTGTCCATGCCCTTGTTAACACACCCCCACTCATTCTTCTATAAACAACATCGATGAGACTTATGGAATACACACACGTGCGCACACACACACACACACACACACACACACGAGACAGGGAGAGGAGAGTAGAAGGGGGTAGTTGGGAAGAGGTAGTGGGGCAGTAAGGAGAGAGTAACAAGGGAAAATACTAGGAATACATTATGTACATTATGTAAATATGTCTCAATGAAACCCATTATTATGTATAATTAGTATATTCCAATAAAAGCATTTAAAAAGAAAAGAAAATTTAGGAAAGGTCAGAGCACTACAGTGTTGGTTATTCATGACACATTTGGTTAATATACACATACTGAGTAATGTGTGTGCATGTGTGTGCGTGTGCTCACGCTGAAAGGTCTGAACTTTACCCCATTTTACACTTGGACCTGAGTTTCAGTTTCCTAAAAGGACCCCAGGGAGATAGCATGGATGCAGAGACAAGGGAGATAACATGTACTAGGCCTGAGTCAGCCCCCACAGTACCTCAAGGTAGTGACCAAAAAGAACAGTTCCTGTAATCTTCCTAAAACATAGCCTGCCTTGCCTACGTATGTTCAAAACTATGAAAACTATAATCACAGCCAATTAAAATGTACCAATGTAGCTACAGCCTCCTTAACCAATTATATTTCAGATGGCCTGTTGGAGAATATTATTTTCAGGTGTGTGACTTTTGTTTACACTGCATTTGTTTAACTCTGTGAAGCTGGGTTACTGTACCTGTCTAAAACGCCTGATGGTACCAATAGAGATAAACAGCCAATAGCGACGCAGGAGCAAGGATAGGCGGGGCTAGCAGCCAGAGAGTATAAATAGGAGAAAGAAGAACAGGAGAGGAAGACATCAGGGATCAGCTACACAGCAAGCCACAGAGAAAGAAGGAAAGAAAGGTATACAGAAATAGAGAAAGATAAAAGCCCAGAGGCAAAAGGTAGTTGGGATAATTTAAGATAAGGAAAGCTGACAAGAAATTTGCTAAGCTGAGACCAGGCATTCATAACTAAGAAAAAGCCTCTGTGTGTGATTTATATGGGAGCTGGGTTGCAGACCCCCCCAAAAAAGCCAAAAGAGCCAAAAACATTGCAGAACACCCAATTGTCCCTGAAACTCTTTTTTAACTAAGCTTAAAAGGAGACTGCACGCTCCTCGTCGCCATTTTGTACAGATAAATGATATGCTGGTATAATAAATGCTCTTCTCTTACATATTATTTGAGTCTGGAGTCTTCCTTCAGCGTTTCCTCAGACTTTTACAAAGCAAAGATGCACACGTGTGCTTGTGAATAAGGAACTATGACGTCAACCTCAGCTGTTGGTCCTGAGTGCCATCTACTTCATATTCTGGTTTTTAAGACCGTCTGGAGTTCAACTCAACGCCCTCTCCCCTAGGAAGTGCTCTGTGGCTTTGTAGAGCGTCTGCTTCTGTAATTTTCATTTCACAGTGACTGCAACCCTGTGGGTTCATGCCTCCGGTGTCTTCATCCTCTGCCACATTAGCACTAAGTCCAGAGGCAGTGGACTGAGCGGACATCCACAGATGGAGCACACATATGCATTGCCTGCAGGTCAGAGGCGTGCTTCTCCCGCCTTAGTTCCGTTTCCTGTGTCTGTGATAAAATACGGAAGAAAGGGTTTGCTCATCCTCCAGTTCCAGGCTACAGGCAATCACCGCGAGGAAATCGAAGCGGGAATGTGACGCAGCTGGTCACACCACGCCCACAGTCCTGAGCAGAGAGAGAACGAATGTATTCAGTACACGGTAGAGCTCTGCTCGCCTGCTCTTCACTCCGGGGCCCAGTCAAATTCGGGGGAGGGGGGGAATCATCCCGCTTTAATTAACACAGCTGTGAAGATCCCAGAGCCCTCCCCACAGGCCAAATCAATTCAGGCAATTCCCCATCTAGGCTCCTTCCCAAGGGATTCTAGACAGGGTCAGGTTGACAATTAACGCTAACGGCCACAGTGCTCTTCTTGTCACATTGATTTTGGGGGGCAAGGTTAGGACACCCTGGTTTTCTTTATTGACTATTGCTGTGTGACTATGACTTACTACAGGTGATGTGACTTACTAAAAGAGCTCTTATTAGATGGAAGACATTCCAAGTAGGTTCTAGACGAGTGAGTTTATGACCCGAATAATGATACTAGTAGAAAGGATGGATATTTATTTATCATGGTTTCAATGCCAGGCTCTGTGGAAATGCCGTTGTCCCTCTCATTGGTCACCATGCCATTATGTGCCTCATTTCCCAGTTGAAAAGAGAGTCTAAGTGACAGATGCGAGGTCACATCCTAAGTAGGTAAGGGATTTGAAATGTAACGCTTACTTCAAACATCACATGGTAACTGTTGCAGAAAGAGTGTATGTGTTTTTAGCTTTCGGTAGAATAGTAGGAGGCAATAGGCACTGACCAGGTGCAAAGTGAAGGCTGTGTACACAGACTAGGTGTGTTTTGCAATTCCTGTTCCCCCAGACGCCCTGTGTGTGACTGAAGGCCACAAGCCTCTCATTAGGTCTATTGTTACCAAGCAGGTTAGAAGGCTTTGTCCATAAGACCTTCCCTGGACAGTGAAACCTGGGACCATAATACTCTTGTCATGCTGATTTCTAATAAGGACTATTTCTATGGGGGCTGGAGAGATGGTTAAGAAGTTAAGAGCACTCTTTCAGGCTACCCAAGTTCAGTTCCCCAGCACCCATGCCTAGCAGCTCACAACAGCCTATAATTCCAGCTCCGGGGAATCCAACATCCTCTTCTGGCCTCTATATGCACACATACATAAATAAAAATAAAAAAAAATTTAAAAATAAGTATTTTAAATTCAAACAATGCGAAAATGTTATGAGAGAGAGGGAGAGTGTGTCTCTGTGTGTGTGTGTGTTTGTGTGAGCGCGTGCTCGTGTGTATATATGCATATCCAGTGTGCATGGGGAGGTGAGAGCACAACTTTCTAAAGTCTGTTCTCTCCTTCTATAGTATGAGTCCTAGGAATACAGGCAATACTGTGTAGCTGTTTCCTCTGAGGATAAAACAGGAGGTGAGCTCCTGAAGACACAAGATGGTCTAGGAGGAGGTGAAACATTCCAACCTATAGGGAATCTCTTTAAGTTCAGGAAGCAAACTACTCAAAGGCATTAGGAAGTTCCTGAAACTGACCAGATTTACTAACTCTCTTCCCAGATTGTATGAGGACTCCTCAGAGAAAGCCTCGGATGAGCCGAGCTGCTGAGAAGAGACTTGTAGCAGCTGAGCCGCTCACTTGGAAGAAACAGACCCGCTGAGGGATTTGGAAGAGACAGAGACAGGTAGAGTTGCCTGAAGAGACAGGGACTAGTGGTGTTGCCTGGAAGAAGCATGGATCAACTGGGCTGCCTGAAAGACACTGTCTGGACCATTGAGCTGCCTGCAGATTGCACTCCAGGTTTGCATCTTTTGTTAGCTGTTGATCACGCTGGTGGGCTTGGGAGATGCAGCTGTCTTTGACTCATTTCTGCTCCTGCAGGTGACCCCTCAGCCATTCTTTTATATGTAACTCCAGTAAAACTCATTGGACTTTGATGGCATCCTTTAGTCTGTCATCAGTTCCCCATTTGGGATGATAGCTGTTTGCCATCTTTCCCCAGGAACAGAGTCACAGAAGAGGTAGATAGACTTGGCTATAAGTGCATTTACTGACTAAACCATCTTGCCAGCCTAACAATGCTGAGTTTTACAAAGAGGAATTGAGGGACCATGAGCAGTTGCTTTGCCTCTTGGGTGTGTGAGGGACTTCTCAATGCCTGTGACATGAATCTGTAGTGGTGGCTGAAGAAATGATCAGAAGAGGGAGGGCACATTTCCTGTATTTGTCAGAATGGATGCACCCTACTGTCTTGTCATGTGACAGCGTCTCTCTTAGAAAGGATTGGCAGCCATGTGAGGTACAATAACCAGGCTTTTCTCTCTCAGCAGCTAAGAGTTAAAGCTGTGTTAGTTACATTTCCCATTTAGTGATAAAATAACTTGAGGAAGGACGGATTTACATTTCATCACAGTTTGAGTCTATCATGGCAGGGAGACATGGAGGAAGAGTTTGAGGCAGCTGGTCATAATGCCTCAGCAGTCAGGAAGCAGAGAGAGATGGAAGCTGGTGCTTATCCAGCTTCCCCTTCTTGTTCAGTTTAAAATCCCAGTCCATGGAATGGTGTTTCCCACATTTAGCTTCTTCTCACCTTCGTTTATCAAGTTTAGATAGATAACCCCTCACAGAAAGAGTCAGGGTATAGATAACCCCTCACAGACAGAGTCAGGGTCTAGACAACCCCTCACAGACAGAGTCAGGGAATGTAGACAGCCCCTCACAGACAGAATCAGGGAATCTAGACAAGCCCTCACAGACAGAGTCACAGAGTTGTTTCCTCAGTGATTCTAGATCTTGTCAAATTGACAAACAATATCATAAAATTGTTGCCAGAAGACGTTGGGAAGGGAAGAGGGAGGGTAATGGGGAGACATTGGGAAGGCTCATGAGGTATGGCCAGACAGCAGCAACAATTCCTGGAGCTCTCACATGTTAGAATAGCTGTGGAGGGAAGAATGTGCCTTCAGTCTCAGAAGCCTTTGTGCCGGACAAATTCTACTCCTCATTGGAATGGTGGTCAGTGAGAAATCACAGCTGCCTAGATGTTCAAAAGAAGTGACAGCTGTGGGCTCAGCCCTAAAGGAGAAATTTACACCACTACTCAGGCTCAGAGAACACCATAAGACAGGGTCAGAAAGTGTACTAAGAGCCCAAGGAGAGGAAGAAGGGTTGTGAAATCCCATTCCCCAGGCTTGCTGCAACCATTGCAGCCATGAACTCACATAAGACTGACCCTATCTCCAACTGGTCATGGAAAGGGGAGGGGCTTGTGGAACTACACCCTTTACTTCCGAGCTGTTGGCTATTGATAATTCTGGCTGAAGGAGAATAATATTCTCTAGTTGAGTACCCACTACTGAGCCCACCAGGAGCCAATGAATAACTCCATATTCACAATGAATAGCCCTGGTTAAGATCAGTGTGTCATAAAACAGAACGAATAGACATGAATGAGATAGAGATTTGTGAAGAGGAGGTGGGTGGATGGGGCTGTAGGGGGATGGGAGATGGTGTCACGGTGAGACTAGATATTGTGTACATCTGTTAATTATCTAAGAACAAATTTTAATTGATACTTTAAAAAAAAGCCTGGAGGAGTGAGTTTGAGTGTCTTCACCATAAAGAAAGGATGGGTGTTTGGGGAGATGGATGTTCTACTTGACCAACTGTCTTCCAGCGGTGTCCACAGTGCACATCTGGTACACTGTGGATAGAAGAGGGGTTTACTTGGCCTCTTAGAAAGAGGGAGGTGGGGAACTAAGTGATGGCTTAGCTGGTAAAGGGCCTGCCATGCAGGTGTAAGGACCCGTGTTTGCATTCCCAGCACCCATGCAAAAATTCAGGGCTTAAGGATATGGAAACAGCTGGATCCCTGGATCTTGCTGGCCAATACGACTGGCTCAATGAATCAGAATCAGTGAGAGATGTCAACTCAAAAATAGGTGGAGAGAAATTGAGGAAGGTACTTGATGTCTGTCTCTATACACATGTGCATATGTGTGCTCACACACAGAGAAGAAGCTCGCAGGGTTGAGGTACTGTGGAAGCGCCTTGGCTCATCAGTGTCAGCAGCAGTAGGGCCCGGCAGTCAGTTCTGCTCTGTATAAAGTCTCACTGGACTCTCTGCATCTTCTGTTTATGGAAAACCTGTCACCCACCTGCCTGGGAAGGATCCTTGCTGTTCTCATCAGAGCCTTTCTTTCCTTTGTTCTCCACATCCACAGTGCCCCCCCCCCCCCCCATCCTCCAGGAGGCTTTTCTGGACTGCACCTGTTCTGTGTGCGCTATGTGTTTGTCATGTGTTATGGCGCGCTAATGGCAGTTTGTCACCCAAAGCCCTTAGGGTATCAGTCTTCCTGTGCCTCGCTCTGTTCAATCATCACCTCAGTAAGGGCTCATAAACAACCATTGTGGACGGGGTCACAACCAGACGAACCTGCCTCTGCTGGGCTGGGAGCCTGTGGCTGCCCTGTTGCAAATACACCCTCTGGTTGTAAGTCTCCTGCTCTCCAAGGCACTGGGTCCTCATCTTTCCGAGTCTCTGGGTACTCATGATACTGTCCTGTTTTCTTGTGGGTCTCTATTCATGGCCACACAGGCACGCACACCAGGAATTTGTAGACTGCCTGATGCAGCCAATCAGGAAGTGGGGTCCCTGGTGGGTGGCAAGAGCAGCCATGACAGGGCAGTTGTGGAAGTCTCCCCATAGTGTAAGGACAGGGGTGTGGTGGGGGACAGACAAGGAGGCTGGTGCCACAGGTCAGTGCTGTATCCCCTCTCACAGGTGATGGAGAAAAGCGGTGGGTGGGATGAGTGAGAACTCAATGCAATATGGAAGGGTGCTGTTTGCTGGCTTTGTTTCTCTGGTTGGCTAAACTAACTTATATAGCCCTCGCCTACTGGCCTAGGCTTGGGACCACCCACAGCGGTCCTGGCCCTCCTACATTAATTAGCATTGATTGCTAATTTTCTTGATGAAAATGCCTTGAAGACATGGCCACGGGCCCATCTGAAGGAGGCAATTTCTCATTGAAGTTTTCTCTTCCCAGGTGTCAAGTCAACAGCCAATATTAGCCATTACAGTGACCTTGAACTCAATGTGTTTGCGTGTGCGTGCAGGATCATGTATACGTGTGAGAGTATATTGTGTGTGCATGGCTGTAGAGGCCGGATGTCAACCTCAGGTGACCTTCTTCAAGAGCTGCCTATCTTGGGTTTTGCTTGAAACAAAGATCTCTCCTTGACTTGGGGCTTATTTTCATCAGGTAACATATTAAGAGGCCCAGAACTTACTTTTAGCCCCTTGACAATTTTGAGTGGTCTCTATATGTCTCAGGAAGAGAGCTGACCTTCCCTGATCACAAATCCTTTGGATCTTGTCTCAAGCTGCCCATGGCCTCCTGGAGTGATCTCGGGAGCTCTGAGGCGGAGCTCAGGCAATAGAGGAAGTTGGGCAGTGGGGATGTGTACATCAAACAGGCCTGTTCTTGTCATTTTCCTTCAGGATGACTCCCATAGTTCTGGTAGGAAGAGCAAAGAAACCCCACCGAGGCTATGCTGAATGTAGTCCTTCTCGCAGTTTGTAGCATCTGGCCTCCCCAGCTGGGGGAGGAGTGCTTGGAAGGGAGCTGGGTTGGGAGGCTGGCTATGAGGTGAAAGTTCCTCGCTGCAGCTGGCTGCTTCAGCATTTCCAGCCACAAGCTTTCTCCCTGTGTCAGCATCCACAGCAGTCCATTACGGAGAGGAGTTTCTGTGTAGATTGTGAAATATTGATCGTCTGTCCTCCTCATTTTAATTGCATTTCGGAGAGGGCTAAGCTGAGTCAGTGTGGGGCTGCTTGGCTTCCCTCTGCCCCCCAAGAGACCAGAAAAGCTGGGGAAGCAAGAAAACAAATGCACATTGGAAATAAGCAGAGGGCATGGAGATGCACCATACAAGCACGAGGGCCTATGTTTAATTCCCCAAAACTTCATAAAGAGCTGAGCACCATGGTGCATACTTATAATCCCAGGATTGAAAAGGCAGAGCCAGGAGAGTCTGTGGGGACCATTGGCTAGCCAAAACTGTGAATTCTAGATCTAAGAGAGAGACCCTGTCTCACAAAACAAGGTGAATGGCTCCTGAAGAGCAATACCTGAGATGGACTTCTGGCCTACACACACACACACACACACACACGCACACACACACGCACACACACACACACGCACATGCGCACAAGTTTAGGTATACCCACATATACACACAAACACACTGGGCAGAGGAAAGGAGGAAGAGGAGAGTGAGAGAGAAGTCAAAGGAATTACAGTGAAGGCAGCCGCTCTCGGCCAGAGATTAGCACCCACATGCTGGTACTGCTCATGGGAAAGCTGGCTGCTGGGATGGAGGAGGAAAACAGTCAAACACATTTTCTGATATGGAAGCTCAAGATAAGGAGAAGCGTCATGTCTGTTCTCTGCTTTCCCTGAACATGTGTTGGCTACCAAGCATCCAGCTGCTTCTTCCCATGCTGCCCGAGGACTGCAGAGTGAGGGCCCACATCCCTGAACACTGTTGTCACAAGGTGCTTTCCTCTGATGTGAAGCATTCCCTTTGGGAGTGGGGGCAGGGCCTCCGGAAACAAAATAGGACAAAATATCATACATCTGGGAAAGCAGGAACTTAGGAGATTCTCGAAGACCCCCCCCCCAGCTTTATAGATATAGTCATACCTGCTGGCAGAGGGGATTCTACGTGTATGAGCTGCCTGCAGGCTGTGCAGAGGGCTTCAGGGTGCAGTTATCATGAGTCATCGCCCCCTCTGGAATAGGCTTTATGGTGATGAAGCTGCTTCTGGGTCACCCCTGCTCCTGTAAGTGAGTCCTCACCCACACTTCTGTTAGTAACCCCAGGAAACTCACTGGTCTACCAAGTGGGCTTTGGTGTAATTGTTACTTTGATCCACTCTGGTTCCCTTTCTAGAATAAGTAAGTGTGCAGGGTGTGTGTGTGTGTTTGTGTGTGTGTGTGTTGTGTGTTGTGTCTCTCAGGAAAAGTTCATCATATGACAGTGGTCGTCTATCTAGGTCAGGCCAAGAAGCCCAGCTACTTCCAGAAGACTGGGACTCCTTGGAGTCACAAGAAACCTTATGGTGGAAAAGAGCCCTGATGAGGACAGGCCCTGAGCAAATGAAGAGCAGACATAGTTTCTGTACTTCCCAGAGTGTGTGCTGGTGTCAGGTAGAGAAGGGGGGCTGCGTACCTGAGCATCTTCAGAAGTCTCTTCCATTCAAGGAATTCCAAGAAAACGACACTGACCGAAGTTTAAGCCATAGCTAAACAAATCTGAGGTTGTATATTACATATGGTTTAGTGGGCACCCTGAAAGTGGCCACCAGCTCCCTCAAGACCTGGCATCTCACTGACTGGGTGCTCTGAACACTGGCTCCATTAACTTGGACCTGTTTGTGTTTAGCTTTATGATTGTCTAGGACTGGTGTCTTCATAGTTGACTACTCATAAGGGGGGCACACCTCATCTTTCTGCATGTTTGCAAGAGACTCAGGGATAGGGACTGCATGGTACCCTTAGGAGTCAATGTGTGGAGCTTTGAATAAGAATAACGCCCCCATGAGCTCATGCATTTCAATGCTTAGTCACCAGAGAGTGGCACTGTTTGAAAAGATTAGAAGGATTAGGGGCTGTGGCCTTGTTGGGGTAACTGTGTCACAGAGAGTTTCAAAAACCCATGCCAAAACCAGAGTCTTTTTCTCAGCTACTGCTCCAGTGCCTACCTGCGTGCTACCCTGTTCCCTGCCATTTTGATAGCAGATGAAACTTCAGGGAGTCTAAGCAAGTCCCAATTAAGCGCTTTCTTTTGTAAGAGGAGTTGCCTTAGTCATGGTATCTCTTCACAGTATTAGAACAGTGACTAAGACACAATGTTGGAATCAGATTATGGGAATGCCTCTTCTACCAGGACATGGTCTGCTAATGAAGGAACTAAGTCTGAGATTGTAAATGAGGGTTTCAAGACCAGAGGGGATATGAGGCAGGGAGGGGGAGGAGTTGCCCCCAAATAGAACTGATCCTTGTGCACATCAAATGTGCAGTGTTCTTACTGCACATTTCCACAATCATTCCCACACTGCACAGAGCCCCCATTTCCACACTGCACAGAGCCCTCATTCCCACACGCTGCACAGAGCCTGCACAGAGCCCCCATTCCCACACACTGCATAGAGCTCTCACTCCCTCACACTGTACGGCGCACTCAGGCAGTGCATCTTCACTTGATCAGGCAGTAGTCACTGACATTACTTTCATGAGTTGTTTTGTGGTTTTGAGGCTGTAATTTAAAAAGAAAAAAATACAAATTTACATATCATCTAATATCCAAGAAATTATTTTGCATACAAAATAAATTTTGCATCTGTCAAAATAAGGATGTTGGCTCTATGATTGCTACTGCTTAGGGGTTTTATATTTTCAACCCAAATAGAAATAGCATGTGTTACCTCTTAGTTTGCTATGCAAATATGTCTGGTTTTGTGTTGGTATTTGCAAATGTTCACTGTTATTTTTGTGTTGTTTGAGACAGGGTTTCATATACTTCAGACTGATCTTGAACTTCCTATGTATTCAAGGGCAGTCTTGAAGAGTTGATCTCCATGCCTCCACATTGCAAGTGCTGGGATTACAAGTGCTGGGTGCACCACCATGCCCACTTTATGAGGCACTAGCAATGGAACCCAGGTCTCTGTACATGCTAGTCAAGTATTCTAGCAGAGAGCTATCTCCTTACACATGAACACACTGTCTAAATGCAGGAATGTGAACTAAAACAGGCCTGGATTTATAAACTCCATTTGTGTAGACTTTGAATGTTTGTCATTTTATTGATGATAAATGCACATAGCTGAAGTGTTATAAGTTAGGTGCACAAAGTACAATATGGGTGTCTATATATTAGCTTGTGCATACTAATTGGAGATTGTGCATTATTAACATTTACCAGTATTTTTTTTTTATTTAGAACTAATACTAAGACTTTAGTGGCAGGGAAGCATGATAGTGGTGGCACTCTTTAGAATGATGACAATAAATAACATTTAGCAAGTTCAACTATTGCTTGAAAATCTTCCCTAAACAATGCAACCCTATTACCTACCCCTGGTTGGGATGTTCCCAACACTGCACCCTTGGCTTGGCATGACTTTGGGCTATAGGTGGTTTGTGATAACAATTATATTTACCAGAAAGATGGGAACTCAAACCAGTTTCTGCTGGTTGCATGTTTTATAAGTCTGGAGAACGACCTACAATAGCTCTGCCTTCAGTTTTGAATGGGTGAGTTCATCAATATGTAGAAGTAAAAGAATAAGCAGGTAGCAGATAGGCAGCAAACAAAACATCATCAAACTGGGGATTTACCACATCCAGCCAAAATGACCGGAGTAGCCTGATTGAGTGTACAAACAAAGATGCCATTATCAAATGGGGGCTCGTGACACCCAGCAGAGATAGACTAGAAGGTCTGCATTGAGACCGTCCACTGGAGTTCTTTTCGAGAGCTTTTTCTCTAGAGATGCCGCTCTAGCTGCTTGTTCCGTCTACGGCATTATTATCCCACGGCATAAGCAACAGCGACCCCTGTTGGAAATGGTTCACCATCTAACTGTTCTCAAGGACACAGTGTTTCCAACATCCTTACCAGCTTGCTGATTTCTTTCCTCCCTGTTACAGGGCTCCTCAGGGGTGGGGGCATTGTGATTCAGGACAGGGACTCAGAGGACAATTGAAATAAAATGCTTGGGTCTGAGACCACAAAGGGTCTGCTTGCAACAAAAGCTTAAACAGCACACAACAATGTACCACTATAATGTATGGCACAGCTAGTTGAATCTGCCATGAGACCCTCTAGACAAAGAGAAAGGTTAGCAAGCCAACATGTGCCGCTGGGCCATGACAGTAGTGTTTCTGAGGATGGCCACAGGGGGAACGGTTGGCAGTGAGTAGATTTCGCAGTTCAACCTGGGAGGCTGCAGACATGTGGGGTAGTAGCTGAATGAGCAGCTTTTCAAGCCAAGACGTGCCGCTGCAAGCGTGTGCTTTTCACTTCTACAGGAACACTGTGGCGCTGACACAGCGGATGCTGGTAAGAGGGTAATGATGAGTGGGGGTCGTAAGCACTTGTTGGGGGGACATCTCCAGCCCCTGGATCCTGCTAGCCTGAGTCAAGGGTGGAAGAGCTTAGCAATGGTGCATGGGTCACTCAAGTGAAATGTGTTTTCACATATGTGAACCATTTTGTTGTGGTAAGTGTCTGGTATTTTTGTATGGTATGGGTCTGGCGTGTGTAACGGTGCACATATCTATGTCTGGGTGTGTGTGTATGTGCATATGTGGGGGCCAAAGCTTGACCTTGGGTATCTCTAGTCAGAAGTTGCCTATTTGGTTTTGGAGACAGTATCTCACTTAGCTTTGAACTTATCAATTCGGCTAGGCTGGCTGACCAGTGAACCCCAGAGATCCTCCTTTCTCTGCCTCCCCACTTCTGGGAGTCCGGGTGTGCTAATGACACCCAGTCTTTTTCTCAAGGGCTCAAGTCCTCACACTTGGGCATTGAGCAAGCCCTTTATTGACTGAGCCATCTTCCAAGCCCTATGCTACCAGTCATCTTTAAAGCAGGCAGAGATGGGCAAAGAATTCCTTGCTTTATTTTTTGATGAGAAACAGCAGAGCTGGACCATGCTGCGACCATGACACTGAACAGCAGCTTCTCTCACACCTTCTGTGTCACACTTTGGCTGTGGCCACTTGTACTTCTGTCAGGGAACAATTGCTTAGGGTAACCTTCTTCCCTCTCCGAACCACAGGATTCTAGGAGCTGAGCTGTTGCCCCTGACATGCCAGTAGCCATGAGACCCACAGAGTCACCACTCCCCAGAGCTTCTCAATGTGTAACTTATAACCAGAAGCATCAGCAAGTGACACGTATCTGCAGAGTGGGACACTCACACTGAGTGTGTGTCACTAGGTCCCATGTGGGCTGTCCTTTGCAGCCTGTTTCCTTTTGATATGTGACGCTATACTGATCTATGATGCCAGCTCATGGATGTGGATGTATGACTTCCATTTCCACATATATTACTTAGCAAATGAAGAGGGTGGGAGAGAGTAAAAGCAGTGGTCAAGCCAGGGACCCAGGGGTGGTAGGCAGAAACCAGAGCAGAGAGCGTGAGGTACTCCCTGTGGACTACAGTAGCTCTTAGAGAGGAGACTGGCTTCCCTTGAGGTTTGGTGGCCTGTGTGCATTATCTCACCAGCTGGCTAGCAGGGTTTGCCAGTGGAAGTCAGTCAGTCACAGGGCAGTGAGGGCAAGCATTGGTCAAGGGTCCTGGACTCACAGGGAGTGTGCTTACCTGAGAGGCAGAGACAGAAGGACCAGCTGGGCCTCAGGGCTGCAGATTAAGTTCACCCAACCCTGCAGCTCCGTGCTCGAGACTGCAGAGAAAGATCCAGAACAGGTCTGTGACCAGCAGCTCTGCCTCTTGGATAATTTTGTAGGAAGCTAAAGCTTGTCCACAAGGCGCCAGAGCGCATCTCTGAGAACATTCCTTCTGTCTTGGTTCTGGCAGCTCAGAAGCTGGTTCCAGGCACCTGCACAGCTCATGTATGGGTTACTCCAGAGATTCAGCCTTGCTGGTTTAGACTTAGCACCCCCACCCCGGTCATTCGGCACCTCCCTTGTCATTCAACACCCCCCTCAGTCATTCGGGACCCCCACCCCGTAATTCAGCACCCTCAACTAGGGCCCACTGGCAGCTCTTAAGAAGCTCTGAGCTTCTTGTCAACTTTGCAGGGAGATCTAAGCACGCACATCCTTGCCAACAGGAATATTTTTCTCATGGCAAGGGCAACTGACATTCATTCTTCACGTTCTGTTGACTGAGTTATGAGCCTCTGCAAAAGAAGAAACACCCCAGTCTTAGTACTGAGATCTGCCCCCAAGGCCCCTTGTGCCAACTGGCAGACTTCTGGCTTCAGCCTCTGGAGTTTCTGCCTCAGGCCAATGCAGAATTGCGGAGGGAGAGAGTAAAGACTGATTGACAGCGTGCCCTTCTGATGTTTGCCAGTGATGTTAAGCTGTTTTTCTTCCCCTTTTATTTTGACAATTTGTTTCCTTTTTCCCCCGTGCATAACCCACCACGGATACAAATGCCACTCATACACAGGCTCATAGCACACTGCAGAGGCCTGTGATAGTACTGACTTGCATCTCGAAAGAATTCAGAAAATAACCTACGAGACCAAACTCTTGGCTTGTCTCTGACAAAGGTTGATTCCTGGAGGGAGGCATACCCTACATGTAGGCAGTACCATTCCATGGGCTCGAGTCCCAGGCTAAATACAGTCACCAACCTTAATCTCTCTCTGCTTCCTGGCTATGGACACAGGAGGACCAGCCGCCTTGTGGTATTTGTATGGTATTTTGCAGCAGCGAGGAAAGTGGTCAGTATACTTCTGAGCAGCCACAGGCAGCTTGAGTGCTCAGAGCAGGGCTCTCCAGCCCCAGTCTTCCCTAGGGTTGTATCTGATGCCTTCCCTGGAAGGACTCAGGAGGCGTATGTGATGCTGACAGGGCCTCCACTTTCTGGTAGGTGTACCCCTGAGCTGGCTGCAGGGATACAGGAAGTTGCTAGGGTTTTTTGAGTCAGCTTCTAGGAGCTGTTCCTAGTTCCGAGGGACTGAGGTTGGAGATCAGTTATCAGTCACTTTCCTAAGTCTGGATCATGGTCAGATTTGGCAGGGATCAGCTACCTTCCCATGGTTACTGACTGCTACTCACTACAGACTTGATATTATGTGACTCAGACAGAAGCCTAGAAAATGGGCCCCGTCCTCCTCGGAGAGCAACAGGACACGCCATGGCTAGTACCGCGCTCTCGCTGGATCTGAATGATGGCAGAAGAAGGGGTTCTGGAGTACCGGTCACTTTTGCCATTGGCACAGGTGGGCTAGTCCCTCAGGGGAGGCTGCAGACAGGGAACGGGCTTTACCCACTCTTCTACAGTTCTAGCAGCCCAAGGCAAGAGTAAGGAACGGGCTTTGCAGATGCCACTGTCCTCTGTCATCACCCACGCCACCTTTTGCTGGCAGCTATGGTCAACCCCACCAGCTTCTTCAAAGGCGAGTCCCTGGGCCGTGTCTCTTCCCAGCTGTTTACAAAGTTCCTTACAGATGAAGTTCCCAAATCAATTGAAAACTCCATGCTCTGAGCACTGGAGAGTAGGAGCTTAGATATGAGTTCCTTCTTTTGTGGAATGATTCCAGGATCCACGGCTACTTCTCAGTTCACGTCTTCTGATACACTTTCATGATAAGGTCTCGCCAGAAAGACTCTATTCAGACTTTTATAAATAAATGAGTAGTTATACTACAAGTCCAAAATCCTTTTCGCTTATTTGACTTAAACCTTTAATAAATAAGTTAATTTAAATTTGTTCATTTAAACTGTTAATTAAGTCAGGAAGATCAGTGAACTTAAAAAGAATAACTTTCAACAAGGTTCCAAAATCCAGGCATGGTGCAGTGGGGGTGGTTCAGAAGGTAAAGAGTTTGACCACCTGAGCCCCATCCTTTGAATCCACATGGTGGAAAGAGACAGCCTGCTCCTGAGAGCTGCCCCTAACCTCCACAGGAATGCTGGGGCACATGCACACAAAAACACTTAAAAATTTAACTAAAACATCAAAGGCCAAGGCTATGCCCTGCTGTAGAAAAGGAAACTTCTGTAAGTAAGGACGGTCCACCTTCCAAAGGGAGAACAAGAAGGGACTTCCGCTTCAAAGATGGATGCCCTTGAAGAATGCCCTGCCTAAGTTTCCCTAGTGAAGTTCCCCACAGGGGATGCAGACAGTCATCAGGGGCCTCAGGAACGCCTATGTCACAGGTGTATGTATTCATTTTTTATGTATTTAATTTCAAATGATAGGGCTTTGCTCTTTGCTTCAGTCAATAACCCAGGACCCCTTTCTAAGTGGGCTCATGTAGGAACCGAGTTTGCAGAACCCTGCAAAGAAAGCAAAAGTGGACAGAAGCACTCAGCCCTTAATAACATCTTAATAACGTCACTGTCGTCTTCAGCGTGAACATTAAAAATGTCTGAGCTTTCCCCCCAGAGTATATGGCAGAAAGCCAAGGCACAACATTGGAAGCTGTCACCTGAAAGCTAGGGTACATTTCCTGGCTACAACTTTCTTCCCCAAGCAGCTAGACTGTGCACTATGTGGATGGCTAGGGTGTTAAATAGATGGAAAGGCAGTGGCTATGCTAATGAATTAGGTCACTAAACTCACCTGGATATTTATTAGCAGTCTAAACTCCTCGGTAAGTTGAAAGCACTTTTAAGGGCTGGAGAGATGGCTCAGCGGTTAAGGGCATTGCTTGCTCTTCCAAAGGTCCTGAGTTCAATTCCCGGCAACCACATGGTGGCTCACAACCACCTGTAATGAGGTCTGGTGCCCTCTTCTGACCTGAAGGCATACATGCAGACAGAATATTGTATACATAATAAAGAAAGAAAGAAAGAAAGAAAGAAAGAAAGAAAGAAAGAAAGAAAGAAAGAACTTTTAAGGAATCCAAAGATACCAATAGTTCACTGGGAGACTGTCTTTAAAAAATGCTGCCACCCACTGACTCTAGACACCTCGCCCCTCTTCTGCAAAACAATCATTTCATTCCTTTGTTTTAAAACAACAGTCATTACACAGGCCTGAATTAAAAGGTTAGGCTCAGGTCTAGTGATGTCTTAGAGGTTAAAAGTACTAGCTGTTTTGTGAAGAGGACCCAGGTTCAGTTCAGCACCCACAGGGCAGCTCACAACCACCTGTCACTCCAGATCCAGGGGATCCAATACCCTCTTCTGACTTCACAGGGCACAAGAGATGCAGGCAAAACACTCACACATAAAACAAAAAAAACTTAAAAAATGAAAACAGTTAACGTCTACCAAATTTCAAAGGAAAATGGCTTGCAGGTTTAAAAAAAAAAAAAACTCCACAAACAAACTCAAAAGCCAGGGCAGGAACAGCTTTCGAGAGAAAATTTAAGCAAAGTGTTTTCTTCCCAGGACTTCAGCTTGGAGAGTAAACTTATCAATTTAGGAAGAGATTCACACTTGGGAAGAGAAGCTGGTTCACCCTGACTATACTTTCTAGTCTTTTATGTTCATGCTACAGCATGGAGAACGAAGGAGACGCTGGGACTGAAAACAGCTCTCTGGGTAAATACGGCCTTCACACTTTATCCTTTGGAGGCTGTCCTAACACTGGTGGCAGCAAGGAACCTTAAAGGTGACTGGAAGGACAATGCCCTCATCACCAGGGTAATGAACTGACGTGTGTGTGTGTGTGTGTGTGTGTGTGTGTGTGTGTGTGTGTGTGTGTGTGTGTGTGTGTGTAAGAGAGGGGGGAGAGGGAGGGAGAGAGAGAAATCACAGGACTCCAGGGGCCACAACACAGGTGTCTCTGACACCCCTCCCTCAGAATTGTGGGTGCCTAACTTCTATAGAAGCAAAAAATGAATGGGCCACCAAGCCAGGATACACACTGATTAGAAGAGGTTTCTGAATTTGAGGGGAAGCCAAGAGTCCACTGCCCCAGGCAGAGCAGAGGGAAGTTATTAAGGAAATTCATGAGTGTGTCACCAGGAAGAGGGGCATCAGCGGCTCCAATCACATGTGCCTTGGGGGTCAAAACATCAAATCCCTAATCTGAGACGTGCCACTCTGTCTCCATGGTAAACCAGGCGATAGCCTGCTACCTGTACTTAGTACATAACAGGACATACCTAAGAAAACAGGGACAGTTAGATTTTACTCAGATGTCCACCAGAGGACACAAGTGCTTTTTGGTTTGTCTGTTTTCTGACATTTTCTTGGGATGGATGGATAAATATCTGCTCTACCAGACTAAAGAATTTAAGAAGCTATGAAGAGCTTACTAAACAATAACAACAGCAAAAACAATAACAGAAAATCTCCCAGATTTCTCCAAAGTGACCACAGGTTTTTTTTATTTGTTTGTAAAATATCCTGAGAGACCTCCCATGCCACAAGCATAACCTATTACTGTAACACAGCGCCTGCTCTATGCACTACATTACGGTTCATGAATCGGGCAAGCTAGAGACTGAAGCACACACATTCTTGGGTAATGCCAAGAATGCCCCTTTATTGTGTCCCAGGGCAGCTTATATAGGATCTTCTTGACTAATGGCCATGCCCTAACTCTCAGCTGAAAGTCCCCCAGAAACCACTCCCCAGACATCAGGAACTCCTGAGGGTCTCGTGCTCAGAGCAGCTGCAAAACAAGTTGTTTGCTCACAGCAGCTGTAGGCATAGGAAAACAAATTGTTTATTCTGGCAGGCAGGGGTTCACAGGAAATTCAGGGTCTAGGGGTCTGCAGTCCCCAACATACTAATCTCTACACCGCTTTGGCTCCTCAGACCTGGGAAAGGGCAGAGGTTTCTAGTTTGCATATCAAGATTGCTCAGAGAGGGTTCTGTTGGCTTCTTACAAGGATTAAATCACCTGTTATAGGTTGGCGACAGGGCTCAGAGAGTAAGAACTCTTTCCTGCAGAAGACTCAAATTCAGATCTTAGCATTCACATCTGGTAGCTGATAAGCCCCTATGACTCCAGTTCCAGGAGATCCAACATCCTCTTCTGGTCTCTACATTCACACACACACACACACACACACACACACACACACACACACACACACACACACCAGTCACCTGTAAGGCCTATGTACAGGTCAGCTTCACAGATGGTCTTTTTATAGCCTGAGATTCATTAGCCTTTTCTAAGACCCAGAAAATGATAAAATACATAATTTGATGATAGCTGAGAAAAACCTTATCAAATTATTACAGCAAAGTTCTTCCGGGTCCTCACTGTATTACCCAGCATCCGTCTTTGGAAGCATCACCCCAGCCCCTGGCCTGGGAGTTGCCTTGGTCTGGACTCCACCTTCGGAAAAACCTGCCAAGCACTGACCCCTCCCCAGTGGGTCAGGCCCACACTCACAGGCTATTTACGCTGCTGCCCAGAGAAGAAACACAAGGTCTTTGGGGTTTGCGTGGTCCCCTCCTCTCTCTTTCTCTCTCTCCCTTGCCATGCTCCTGGCCACCCTGGAGTGCTGCATTAAATGCAGGCATCTTTTATTCGGTCTAATTTGGTCTGATTGGAATTATTTCCGTTGGTGGAGAGGCTCGTCTTAAGAATATTCATAACACTCACAATAAAACACTTAAGCCACATGAACAGTCAAGAAATTGTGTGTGTATGCCTGTCCCTGTGTATTCATGTGCATATGTGTGTGCCTATGTATGCATGTACACGTGTGTATGTGTGTTTGTGCCTATGTATGCATGTACATGTGTGTGCATGTGTGCCTGTGCCTGTGTATGCGTGTACACATGTGTACATGTGTGTTTGTGCCTGTGTATGCATGTACACGTGCGTGCATGTGTGTTTGTGCCTATGTATGCATGTACATGTGTGTGCATGTGTGCTTGTGCCTGTGCATGCGTGTACACATGTGTACATGTGTGTTTGTGCCTGTGTATGCATGTACACGTGTGTGCATGTGTGTCTGTGCCTATGTATGCATGTACACGTGCGTGCATGTGTGTCTGTGCCTGTGTATGCATGTACACATGCATGCATGTGTGTTTGTGCCTGTGTATGCATGTACACTTTCTATACAGAGTTCAGAAGACCTGCCTGTCTCTTTCACCTAACACTGGATTGCAGACGTGTGCTTCTGGGCTTGGCTTTAATGTAACCTCCAGGAAAGGTCCATTTACAAATTATTGGTCATTCTAGCCTTACTTTGTTTTGATTTGCTTCATTGTTAATTTTTTATTTAAAAAATAAGTTTACATCTATTTGTTTGTGTGTGATAGAGGGTGCATGAACGCCAAGGTCAGAGGATAACCTGCATGAACTGGTTCTCTCCATCCCTATGGATCTTGGCTCTCAAACTCGGGTGGGCAGGTTTGGTAGCAAGCACCTTTACTCACTGGCCCATGTTGCTGGCCCTGTTGTTTCTCTTTTTAGACACTGTGAATGTGAGTGTGTACTTCACGATCAGAAACTTACATCATTTTCCTTCTAATCTATTGCATAACTAGATTTCTTATTGGATTCCTTGTTTTTCTGCCTTGGCATTGTCTCACTAAATAGCCAGAAGTACCATTGAGAAGCATTGTGACTCTCAGCATATTATGGCTTTAAAAAAGTTATTGTAATTTTGGTGATTCTAAGATTAGACACAACAATCCATTCCTCCTTTGTTACTTGTACAATTTGACATCATCTCATGTGCGAGCATCTTCAGATTGCCACCAGTGACAATCCTCTGGCTCCAGTGCTGACCCTCTCTCTCCTGGCCCATAAGACATCAACAGGCTGAAACTTCTGATCCCTCATCGGCAAGGTGTGTGTCCTATTCAGTGGGAGAAGTTTGGGAAAATTGATATTCAAGCGCTGTCAAGATGAAACAATCAAAAGCTCAGAGGCCAGTGAGGCATGGGAGAAAGACAAGGAAAGTCAGAGGACATGAAAAGGGAAGGAAGCCTCTCATCTTGGGAGCTAACTTGTCTCTCCTGCCAAGAGTCAGGAGACTTCAGCACAACTGGTCAAATAAAGATGCCTACGGGGATAATGTGTCTTCACCTAAAACAGCTCTCAGGATGACATTAAAGACAACAGAGGAACTATGGTTACTTTGGGCCAGGATGTTTGTAACCCTGAGTTTTACTCTTTAGCATCTCTCCCTTGTTCCTAAACTTAAACAATGTATCTCACAAAGTTACTTTAAATTTCACCTGCAGAAGGAAATCCTGCAAGAAAAAATAAGTAGATCAGTTCGAACAATTACCATTGAAGTTTTCAATTTTATTTAAACTTTCACCTTTGCTTAATCTTTGAGCCATGTAATAAACTGTGCTATCTGAGTAATGTGACTTAGAAAAGCCACAGAAATTTATATAATATTTATATAAATTTATATTTATATAATATTTATATAAATTTATATTATATAATATATAAATTTATATTTATATAATATTTATATAAATTATATATATATACATGTGTGTGCATGCACATCTGTACAAATATAATATTTATTGTAAAGATGGCAAAGTAGTGTCATATCATTGGTGGTTCAGTCGGGCTCTGCTGCTGGCAGATTGGACACTTGTGGTGACTGCAGTCAGGCGAGCTTTGGTGAGTGGAAGCCCTTGTGGCTGAGTCTGTGACTATCCTCCATTCAAGGCCACCATGTTCAAGAGGTTCAAGAGCACATCTGAGGGAGGTAGGGATGTCTGCAGGAAGAGGCTGAGGCTGATTCAGTCAAGAATTCATCATTTTGTCCACCTTGTTATAAAAACCTCTTGAGTTCACAGTTTGGTAAACATTCAAAGGGGGCACGGATATCCACCTGCTCAATTTTACCCATTCAGAAAAATGTTTTCAGATGTCTTTTCCCTAAGCATCTCTCTCAGCAGTTTTCCAACTCTAGTTCTTCTTCATTTCCAAACCATCTCCATTCCCAATTCTGTTTTGATTCTATTCTCCATTCTGTAATCATGCCCATGTTACAGTTGACTATGGTGAGGTCACAAAATAGTCTTCTATTAGGAAACAGAAACCTAACCCCTGACATTTCTCAGAAATCTCATGACTCGGGGACTCATCGAGAAAAATCACGTTTCCTCGTTCCTCCCTGTTGGTCAATATCCACAGGTAAAAGCAGATTGCTTGCATCAGTCATGAACACACACCACTGCCAACTACCATAGGCAGGACTGCCTCTGACTCCAGCCTTACCCTACAAAGGGAAAATTCTCCAGTGAGGGGAGCCACCCCCAAGCCCTGAAGACTCCTGTAAAACCTATTTATCTCCCCCAGCCAATGGCAGCTCTCTACACTCTTGAGGTAGCCCCGCAGTTTGTCCCTAATAAACTGACTTGTTTTGGTTTTCTGTCTAAGCAATGGTCCTGCTCCACAGTTTCGCCGCTCTCATTTCCAGGTATAAATCAGTACCGCTTCACTCCAGTGGATTTAAGTTTTCTGAGTGGGATACTGTGGTTCCCAGTAGATTCATAGAGTTCTTTCTCAGCAGTGTGAACACTCCATCACAGATTTGCTTCTCACCCTCCCGGCTACTCCCAGGGCTGCCAAGTTAAGGCTTAAATAACGAGTCCAATATACATTGGAAACTCTCCAAGACTTTGGATCCCTTCTTCCATATGAGAGCCAAGGAAGCCTGGCCTTTCTGATTCACTCCCTGTGAGCTGCATTAGTGTCTGTGTTTCTGTGTCAATCAAACTATAACCGCCCTTCCCAATTCTCCAAGCGGCATCAGTAAAGGCCAGACTTCACTCTGAGAGCCCTTATCCTACTCCAAGGTCATGTTCCTTCCCCCACTGTCCTGCCTTACAGCTTCCATTCCCTGTAAATAATCTCTGAAATCAGCTAGTGTGCTGTTGGGATCAGGAATGTCTGCCAAGAAGGTGCATCTGCACTTGTTAATTTTATAGATTAGAACTCAGTAATGTGGAGGTTGGGATGTTGCAGGTCCAGAGCCTAATTATGATTTATCTTCTTCTGTTTTTGGTACCCCAGGTACATTCCTTGCCCACTTCTATGATAGGCATAGCCTCCCATGACTAACAAAAACCTTTGGAATGTACTGACCTAACAAAACCCTACTTTCCACCATTGAAGGGCAAAGAATGCTGTCAGTATCCCAGGCCTAAAGCGGAGCTCTCCCCACCGACCTGATGTGCCCACCGATGAATTGGAAAGTGTCTTGATTTATGTTGCTACTTCCTTCATTCCATTCCTATAAAAAGCTAGTGATATTGCTGCCTCATTGGGACATGAAACACAGTAGCCAGCACCTGTATTCCTGGGCTATGGCCTCTCATTTTGGCTCAGAAATAAACTCTTTTATCTCTTTTGAAGTGAGACCCGTGCTTTCAATTTTCTTCCTGGGTCACATTTTGCACCTCACTTTTAGGATTTGACTCAGGGACTGAGTTCATGCTGCACCCAAGGAAAACACTGTAAGGATTGCATTCTCTCGCCAGCCTAAAAGCTGAGTGCTATTTAAGAGCCACCATCTTGCTTTCTGAACTTCCAGGAACTCTTCAAATCCTTTATTTATTTATCAATAAAGATTCTTCCCGTTGCATCCTCCCACCTGGGCTTCACTCAAATATTAATTTTCCTTGCTGTATTTCAGAAAAATGGGCTTAGACTAGCATCGGCACTTCGCTCAATTATCTCTTCCCCATAGTACTGATCTGCTGACACAGACTCGCTCATGACCTAGCTTTCAGCCAACACACCAGTCCTCAAGGCCAAGGGTGTTTGTCCAGTTACTCTTTGCTATTTATCAAGCACTGGATCATTATCTGATACAAAACGGCTCCTCATTAATTAGTTGTTGAAGATAGTAATGAATTAATAGTTTAATGAGTTGAATAGGCATCTTTTTTATATATAAAACCCTACCATTTTAATGCTTCTTTGCTAAAAAATTTTGGCTTACAGTGCTGTTTCCCTGTTGGTTCATTTGGTTTTGTTTTCTGAATTCTGGGACTTTACCTATGTCTGCTATTTCAGACAAATTAACTGAATTATAGAAATGTTTGTTGGGCACATTGGCATGCAGGCTGGCAGTGTGTAATGTAAATAGTCTGGGCATCATTTTATATTTTGATTGCATCTATTTATTTATTTAGTATGTCTGTGTACACACACATGAAAGAGAAAGAGGGAGGGAGGGAGGGAGGGAGGGAGGGAGGGAGAGAGAGAGAGAGAGAGAGAGAGAGAGAGAGAGAGAGAGAGAGAGAGAGAGAGAGAGAGAGAGAGAGAGATGATTGCCAGGGTGTTCAGGTGGTGGTTATCCTGTGGTCGTTATTCTTCTTCCACCTCGTAAATCCCAGAATTGAACTCAGGTTTGTGAGCCTTGTTGGGCAAGCCCCACCCCCCAGTGCTGAGTCACACTCCAGCCTTGGGCTGGGCTTCCTCCTCCCTCCCCTTCCCCTTTTTCCTTTCGTCTCATTTCCACTCTTCTCTCTTCTTTTTTTTTCTTCAAAGATCATATAGATGCATCCTGTCCTGTGCTTCCTTTTGAATGACCTGCCGTGGTTGATGTGGGCCCTCACTCCCTGCCTTCAGCAGTCTGGAGCAGGCTCCTGCACCCTGAAATTCCTCTGTCTTTCCCTAGTCTTTCTTCTTTGACAGTGAGGAAGTGTGCACAGCCTTAAGAGGTGAAAGTCATTCTCTAGACACGTGACAGAAAATGGATGATTTTGAAATTCTCCCATGAAAGAGATTAAATTGTTCTCCTTATTTTTCCACTGATTTATTTATAGAAATATAGATTTAGAGGGATTTATATTATTTTATGCCTTGGGGTACAATTTTTCTACTACATTGTCTATTATGTTGCATAAATTAGCCCATTGGGTTCCATCTGGATGCTGGATCACACAAACCCCCTATGTTGTTCAATTGGTTTTGTGCTTTTATGTTTCTACCTTTAGGTTGCTGTTCTCATTGTTCTCATCTCTACATAAACTTCAGGTCTGTGCCCGGGTTCACTTTATCGATGTCTTCTGCATACTTTGTAAAATTTATTCCCAAGTGCCTCATTTTTATTACTATTATACAAGACAATGTTGCTTTAATTTCAAATTCTGGTTGTTCATTACTGATATGGGAAGGCAATTAAATTTTACAATTAAACTTTTTGACCTTGTGTCTTACCACTTTGCTGTGCTTGCTTATTATTCTTGAGATGCTTTGATTCTTTTTCTCTGTGATGGCGAATCATGTGATGATGGAGTAATTGCAGCTTAGTCTGCCCTCCTTCCTTCCTTTCTTCCCTACTTCCCCTTCTTCCTCTCTCTTTTTCTCTCACTCTTATAGTACTAAACAGTCTTCTAATAATCCAATAGTGTTGGGTTGATAAGGAAGAAGGATGTCCTAACTTTTCCTTTATCTTGGTGGACAATCTTCAGCGACTCTCTCTATACTCTTTTCTTAAAGGAAAGGCTGACCTGTTAGACCTAGTTTTCAGATAGCTGATTTATTATAAATGCATTTTGAGTTGTGTTGAATGTTCTTCTGTATCTATGGATATAGTTTTTCTTATTCAGTCCTCATGATACTGAGCCATCCCTCTAGCCCTTTCCTCATTTTTGCTGTTTTATTAAAAATATTTTTCAAATTTTCTGCTGTTTTTAATTTTTCTTTAGAGGATATCTAGAGCAGAAGGCTTCTTACCACACTAGTCAGAGAAAAGGAGACTATGCTTACACCAATAGACTGAGCTCTTTCATGGTCTTCTGGAACACTTTCTCCACACTACAGCTGCTCACCTACATGTGTTTATTGTGTCTTCTTGCTCCTGGGGACCACACATAGAGCTCTAAAAACTGTAGCCTCCCCTTCACTAAAGTTTGTGGAATTCAGTTGCCAGTGAACACAAAAACTGTTTTCACGGTGCATTTAAGGTATTTTCCTTCTTTGGGGAAGGGTGTGTGCAATTGTTGGCTTTAATAATTAAAGCCACTTGAGCAGGAACCTACCATTGAAGGATTGTTCTGACTGCTTTAATTAGTGTGTGAAGTCCTGTCCCAAGCATAGACTGCACCTTCTGATAGCAGCCCAGACCCAAAAAGGCACGGCAGCAAGGGTACTGCTTCTTGCTGTCTTGTCCTCTGCTGTTGCCTAGTTGTGTTCCCCTTTTGTTGTTGAGTTGATTTCTCCTCCTCCTGCTGATGCTTATGATGCTGATATCAATAACCATGATGACCATGATGATGATGACAGTGATGATCATAATGATGATAATGGTTCCTTTGCTGATATCAGAACCAGCACTTCTAAGACTCCAGCGTGGAGTTAAGATAGAGGCTGTCCAGGATTTTCAGCACTAGATGAGGACAGCTGAGTCATCAGCCTTAAGGACCAAGTGACTACTGAACTCTCAGCCTATCTTGAGATAAGTGTTATTATGGTAGTTCAAGCTGATTCACTGAATCATGTAAATACTTACATGAATATATATTCATACTATTTGTTCTGTTCCTCTGGATAATGCTAACTAATACAGGATGAGTAAAGAAGACCACAGATCAACTCAAGGAGGAATTGTTAGTTAATTCTGGACTTGTAAAATAAAATGGGAAAATTTTATTACTTCTTATTCCTTACTTACAAAACTTTAAGTCATATTTATTTATTTATCTATTTATTTACTTATTTAGTGTGTGTGTGTGTGTGTGTGTGTGTGTGTGTGTGTGTACCATGGGAGACACGAGGAGTTCCATGGACTGATGTGACAGTCCTAAAGAGAAATGAGCAAATGTCTACCAAAGTCCACCTCAGTGAGCCAGTCAATTTTATTGGGGTTACTTACAGAAGTGTGGGTGAGCAGTTACTTAGGGGAGCAGAATTTCCTCAAAGACAGTTAAAAGCCCACCAGAGTATGGGTGCCACTCACAGAGGCTGGAAACCTAGAGAGCGTTGCACATCCTGCGTGCGGTTCAATAGGTTAGAGAGTGGCTGTCAGACCTCCTGGCTCATCTCTGCTTCTCCCAGGTGGTTGGGCAAGTTCGAGCCTCTTCCAAGAACCACAGTTGTCTGATCGTCTTTCAGACAGCTCATCTGTTCTATGTCTCTCAGTAGTCAGTATTGATTATAGAAGATTGGGGAGGGAGGAGCCTAATAAATCTTGTCAGTTTTAGGGACTTCCTGAAGGCTTTGAGTTGTTTACCTCTTGAGCTTAATGAGATTCCTAGCAGGATAATTCGTCTCCCTTTATGACATTTTGTTATTTCACCTTCTTGTCAACATCCTGTGTCTTAATGAGCTTCCTCCACGGGAAGAAACCTCCAGGGATGGTTTTCTCTTAGAGGAAACTGCCACACAACAGAGACAACTTGAGGGAATTGATAGTGTCCTTCCACTATGGGAGTCCTGAGAAAGGAATGCAAGTCATCAAGTTTGACAGCAAGTTCCTTTATGTATGAGCCATCTTAGCAGCCCATATTTTTACAGTTCCTTCAGATAATTTTCTGTTTACTTTTTCATTTCTTTTTTAGAGAAATGGGAAATAATAGGTTTTGCATGTGAGTCTAGTGACTAGACGACAACCTCACTCCTTTTTTTTTAATAGGCCACATGCTCATCACATTTACAAAAAGCAATATTTCTGTCAGGTTCCAGAACAAGAGGTCACACATTCATGTTTTCTGGTAAAGGATCCTTATCTTGATCTTCCCTCTGCAAATAAATATAATGCTCCTTGACTTACAAGGAGGCTGTGTACTCATAAACCCTCTAGTTGAAAATACTGTGAGTCTGTAATTCATCTAAGCCATTCTTACCTTCCAGAGCTCCTTGTTTACCACACAGCACAGCTCTTCAAAAATTCCTAATGAGACATTCAGACCTAAGCCACAGATCCAAAATGCTGCAGGAGCCCTGAATAAACCCAAAGACATTTATGACACATCACCTCTGTAGACATCTGAAGCCCCAAGATTAAGTAGCAGTTCCTGCAGCGATCAGAATCAAGATGCACTGCTTACAGGAGAACCCCGCATGGGCGGCAGCAAACATCCCATCTCAAATACTGGAGGGCAGAAGATGTGACAAATCATTTTCAAGGCCTTGGTGGAACAAATTGTCAATCCTAGATGGTATATCACAAAGAAATGCCCTTCAGAAATGAAGGGAAATAAAGTTATTCTCAGATGTGAAACCTAAGAGAATTTATTGCCAAAAGGCCTAGCCTGAGAGATCTCCTGAAGGAAGATTTCCCCACAGAAAGCAAAAAGGAAGCAGAAAGCATAGGCCTGCATTAAGGAAAGAGAAGTAACGGGGTGTGTGAAAATAGAAACAATCATGGCACATGTCCTTCTCCTCATGAGTGTCTTTCATAATATTTTACAACTGCATCCAAGGTGACACCATCATGGGGCTTAGGAGATGGCTCAGGTGACAAAGTACTTGCTGCAGAAACATAAGGATCTGAGGTCAGATAACTCAGCACATATATAAAAGACTGAGAATTCTAGCATGTACCTGTAATCCCAGTACCAGCATGCTGAAACAGGCTAAGCCTTGAAACCTTATAGTTAGCCAATCTAGCCAACTTGGTGAGGTCTTGGCTCAATGAGAAATCCCATCTCAAATTATAAGGTGAAGCAATTGAAGTGTTGATATCAAGTGTTGATGCATGGCTTCTACAAGCACACAAACACACATAAACACACACAGAGAGAGAGACACACACACCCGAGTATATACCACACAAACACATACCAAACTTGTATACACAAGGCAAATTTATCCTGTAGTAAAGGACTGTGATTGTTAGGTTTCTATACTTCATGCAAAGTGTCAAGACATAATACCAACATATAGGCTATGATTGTTTTCATACATTATTGTTACCAAGTAAACAAAACAATTGCTCATAAAATTGTACAAAACAGTATGCTCAGGTTGGTGAATAAATAAAGTAAAAATTTTCAGCACTGTTACAGTAATAGACAGCAAATAAAAAGCAATGAGAGTCAAGCAGAAGGATTAAACAAAAATAATAAATGGAAGATAATATATCCACACAGGGAATTATTTCAATTGTGAATAGTTAAAGTCTATTAAACATAGTGGTTTTAATAGAAGTGATTAAACAACAGTGTGTATGCAAGAAATTTAAAACTCTAACATAGTCCCAAGCATGCCAAAAGAAAAGCAGTGGAAATGGGACTCAATTTTAAATGTTAAAGAGAAGCAGCTGCATTGTAGTGATTGCTATTACTAAGAACTTCAGGTCTACGTACAATGGATAAACATAAACTCTGCATGATGATAAAGATGGATGGATGTACCAAAGGCATTTGGTAACTTAACTCTACATGTGAATGTATAAAACAAGAGTTCAAAACTCATAAAACAAGACAATGAGAGGTTAGATAGAAGACATTTTCTACCCTTGAATAACCCTCAAACTTCACCATTCCATCATTCTCAGCCATTGTTGAGCTGCTAGAGCCAAAATTAGATGGTTATGGAAGAAGTGAACTGTACTGAAACATCAAGATCTAAGTGACGTGGTTAGAGCACAGCACTGGGCAATGGGAGAATACATGTCCTTTTTAATTGCTCACGGAAAATTGTGACAAATATTATTGTCAACTTAAACTGATATAGAATCAGGGAAGAGAAAACCCTCTGGCCATGTCTGAGAGAGACTTCATAGTTTAGGTTAGTTTGTCAAGGCAAGAAGATCCTCCCTAAATGTGTCCAATAACATTCAACGGGTTCTGGTCCTGTACTAAATAAAAAAAAGCAATCAAAGAACCCACATTCATGGCTCTCTGCTTTATGGTTGCAAATGCAATATGTGCAGTTGTCTCTTACTCCCAGCACCATGAGGTCTTCTCCACTATGGACTGTAGCCTGAAACTGCAATCCAAAGCAACTCCCTTCATCCGTGAGTTGCCTTTGTCAGAATGAGAAAACAACTACTAGACACATTCACTGAGTTATGCCATCTCCCTGTCTCTAGAGAAAGCTTTTTAAAAAATTAAAAATAATTAAAACAGTGTAGAATATTTTCTCTTGCTCTTGAAAGAATAATATTAGAAACACAAAACAGAAATGCAATATGAAAATTCCAAACACATGGATATTAAACAATATACTCTTATAAATTCCAAAGAGAGAAATCAGAAGGGAAATTTAAAAATGCAGAGAATGGAATGAAATAAAATATAGCACCCAAAGATTTGTGAGAGGCCCTCGGTTCTGAAAGGGAGACAGAGCAGCAAAGATTTCTAACCAGAATTGCTGATTTCAACTTTAAATCCAGAAAGAGAGCTGGACTTGGTGAACTACGCCTTTAATCCCAGCTCTTGGGAGGCAAAGGCAGGAGTATCTCTGTGAGTTCAAGGCCAGCCTGGTCTATATAGTGAAACTCTGTCTCAAAACAAACAAAATCACCCCACAAAATAAAACAAATCTAGACAATAAATAAAGTACACTCGATGGGAAGGGAAAGAAACCATAATAATTTTTAAATGCTATAAATGAATGTTGCTAGCCAGTAGGAAAACAATGAAGAGAATTAATAAGGCAGACATTTGATTTAAAGCTTCAAAAAAATCAGCAAGATTGACAAAGATGAAAAAAGAGAAAACACACGATGCTCATGCAAAAGTAAAATGAGCATCAGAACAGATCTCACAGACATCACATGGCAGGAAGGCAACGACCAGCCAAAGCAAGCTTGTGAATTTGCCAACTTAGAGGAATAGATTAATTCATTTAAAAGCACACAGATTTTTTTAAATTCATCCACTGTGAAAGATCAACTATAACTATAAAGTATGTAGTCTTAGTTCCCATGACTTCACTGTAGAATTTTACATGCTGTCTATATGATGCAAAGTGGGAGAGAATGGAAGACCTTCTAACTTATGTTGAGATAGGAATAACTATTACCAACAGTACACACACTCACACAATCATGCACATAACCACACACATGCATGTACTCACACAC
Organism: Arvicola amphibius; assembly: GCF_903992535.2. NCBI lineage: Eukaryota > Metazoa > Chordata > Mammalia > Rodentia > Cricetidae > Arvicola > Arvicola amphibius. Next base: position 90,738,986 of record NC_052055.2, read on the forward strand.
ATGCACTCACACAATCTTACACAGTCATATGCATAGCCACACACAACCACATACATATTTGCACATACTCATATAATCACACATTTATAATATAATCCACACACTCAAATACACTATTATGCACACACACATACTTGCATACACACTAACACAATCACACATAATGCATAATCACATATACACATTTACACATTCATACAATGGTGTAGGAGGGTCTTCTGTCTATATGTTACTTTCATTGGTCAAATAAAGAAACTGCCTTGGCCTTTTGATAGGACAGAAGCTTAGATAGGTGGAATAGACCGAACAGAATGCTGGGAGATAGAAGCAGAGTCAGGCAGACACCATGGCTCTCCTTTCTGAGATGGACGTAGGTTAGACTCATCCCGGTAAGCCACAGTCATGTGGTGATATACAGATTATTAGAAATGGGTTAATTAAGATGCGAGAGTTAGCCAAGAAGAGGCTAGATATAATGGGCCAGGCAGTGTTTAAAGAATACAGTTTCCATGTAATTATTTTGGGTAAAGCTAGCCGGGAGCCGGGCGGCAGGAGCACAGCCTGCGGCTCTTTTCACTACAATACAATTACATACGTGTACACTCACACATCCACTGACAGATAGGCTCATATGCACAGACCCTCTCACGTATTTATCCTCACATACATTTGCATACACTCACATATACATTCATATAAGCAGGCACTCATGCACATGCATACAAACACACCCCTAAAAAGCATTATAACTCGGGGAAGTATTTGCAAAAAAATCTCCAGCAAGATTTTAGTAAATTAATTATAACAACCTGTATATCCCCACACTGGGTGATATATATTTTAGGCTTCTAAAACTAGTTCATTATTAAAGGAATCCATGTAATCCATCATACTAAGATAAAGAAAAATCACATCAGCTGATACTGAAACATTTGTTAAAATTCATATTCAGTCTTAAAGTACAGATTTGGTGAGCACCCCACACTGAGAGCACTTTTGATAAGCAGTCTAACTCTAGACTCAATAGTACAAGACCAATGTCTCCCCTTAGCTTCTGAGAGAAAGAAAAGGTGCTGTTTCTCACCACATGGTCTGACTATGTTTGCGTAAGTTCTAATTGTCTATTTCTAGATAGAATTTCCCACACAAGAGACACTAATAAACTCACAGCAGCAATGACAAAGCCTGATAGAACTAATAAGTTAATTCAGTGAAGTCACAATCTGCAAGATAAATTCAGAAAAATCAGTTGCATTCATAATAATGAAGGAGAAATTTGTATGAAATAGAAAGCTTAACGGAAAATGAAGTGTTGATGTATAATTAGAATGAAGTGTTTAGTCTCTGTATGATGAAATTTAAAATGTGACAATATTATCCAATACCAAAATGTTTCATGAGATATAGTGTGTTCAGACTGGAAAGTGTTACATATAGAATGGAATATAATTTTCCCTAATATAAAAGCGGGTTTAATACAATTCTTAACAAATTTTCAGCATGGAGTTTTTACAGACCATACAAGCAAGTTCTAAAATTCATATGACAAGAGAAATACTCTAAATAGACAGAGCAGAAACTCAAAAGAGAAAAAAGAAAAAAATAGGATGAATTTATGCTTCCTAATATTAAGCCTTGCTACACAGCTATAGTAATCAGAATATTGTGGTGCTGGCAAAGTTTATATACAGATCAATGAGATGGATACAGAATGCAGAAATAGATCTATACAAATATGCCATTAGTTTCTGACAAGGAAGCAGACTAAGTTCATTTGAGAAGGAATTGATGCCTGAGCAACTGGAGGTATGTATTGCCATGGGGTAGTAGTGGGGGTGGGGAGAGAGACAGCAGAAAAGAAATAAAATGAAAATAACAATTATGATTTACAAAGTCATGCCTTACAGGAAAATTAACTCAAGCATGACATTTAAATGTAAAATCTTAATCTGTTAGAATAAAACATAGGAAAATACACGAACTTGAAACCATTTGTGTACTAAATGAAAGGGGAAAATAAATTGAATCTCATCAAAATTAAAGCAGTTTTTTTTCCCTTAATGGACTCTGTAAAGAGAATACAGTTTACAGACTGGGACAGAGTACCTGCTCATTACATATTGAGAGGAAGACTGGTATCAAACAAGGTTTATATCAAAAAGGCTCAAAACACAGCAACAGTGCACAAATAATTAAAAGCAATAAACAAAACAAAGTATAGATATTTCACTGAAATATAGATGGTGCATAGGTGTATGAAAAGACTCAACATCGTTATCATTAACCATTAGATGAATTAGATAAATGTGAGCTATAGCCACAGTGATTTGAGTCAGAATAGCTAATGTGGAATATAATAGAAGATAGATAGATGATAGATAGATAGATAGATAGATAGATAGATAGATAGATAGACAGACAAATGATAGATAGATGATAGATAAATAGATAAACGATAGGTAGATAAATGATAGATGATAGATAGATGGTAGAGATAGATAGATAGATAGACAGACAGACAGACAGACAGACAGATAGATGATAGAGATAGATAGATGATAGATAGATAGATAGATAGATAGATAGATAATAGATAGATAGACGATAGATAGATAGATAGATAGATAGATAGATAGATAGATAGATAGATAGATAGATAGATAGATAGATGATAGATAGACAGGCAGACAGGCAGGCAGGCAGGCAGGCAGGCAGGCAGACAGACAGACAGACAGATAGACAGACATACAGGCAGAGAGATGACAAGCAGACAGTTCTAAGATAGATGATAGACAGACAGATGTATATGTACCTATGAGGATGCAGAAAGGCTGTATCTCAGCACACATGCATCGCTGGTGGGAATGTAAAATAATTCAAAGTGAAAAATAGTTTGACAGTCCTTTTCAAAAGTAAAAATGATTTCTCTGTAAGGCACAGCAATTGCTCTCTTGGGTGTAAAATCTAGAGAAATGGAAAGTGGTTTCCAGGAATAAATTTACAGATAAATATTCAACAGCAGTTCTATTGGTAAGTAGCCCACGCTGGAAAATACATAAACTCTCTTCTGTGGAAGAATGGTTAGACACATACAGCTCATCTGAACCATGAATGACAATTCGGTAGGAGAAAGAACAAACTTCAGACGCACACATATGGGCAAATCTCATGAAAGTTATGTTGAGGGAGAGGCCGATCCCAAAAACAGGTATCATCTGATTCTTTATATAGGTCATTAGTGAAATAACAAAGCCGCAGATATGAACCACACAGGAATGGTGGTTGGGTCAGGGAGAGAAGTTCACTTAGAATATGGCTGCATGGGGATGCTGAGGGGACCATGACGGTTTTCTAGGTAGGGAGACTGATCGTGGTAGGTATTAAACAGAGATATGAAGCCATGCACACACACACATCTAACACAGCCTCTGCAGTTGGAGCTGCATCGCTTTCCTACTTGGGATCTTTTGTTTGACACGACTTGGACACTGGAGGATGCGGGATGAAGGATGCCTAGGCTCTTCCTGGACCTTTGTAGTGTAGGGTTTGACTGAGGAGATAAAACCAACACGTCTCTGACACAGACAGGGAACCAACAACGGAACAAAGTAGCGAGTGAGTTTATTGAGGATACCTAAAGGAATATGGATGGGGTTACTTATAGGAGCAGGGGTGATCAAAGGCAGCCGCATCCCAGAAAAGCCCACCCCTCCCCATAGTGATGACTGAGCGAAAACTGCAATCCTGGAGCTCTGCCTCCCTACCAGAGAGCATGGCAGGCTAGAGAGCCTCCTCAGGCAGCCCCACCCCCTCTCGCCTCCCCAGCAAATGCTCGCTGCTTCTGTAAGCTTTAGGAAGGGCTTTGTGAATCTTTTAAGTTTCTTCTCGCTGGGACTTGCAAGGTGGCTTACGGTCCTGATTCTCTCTCGAGAGCAGAGGTTCTCAACCTTCCTAACGCTGAGATCCTTTAATACAGTTCCTCGTGTTGTGGAGACTCCACCCCCGATCATGAAATTGTACTTCATAACTGTAACGTGCTATTATTGTGAATCGTAATGTAAATATCTGATATGCAGGATAGCTGATATGCCACCCCCCAGAAAAGAGTAGTTCAACCCTCCAAAGGGGTCGCGACCCACATGTGGAGAACCACTGTTCCAGAGCCTCTGTCCTCCTTCCTAGGAGGAAGGAGTCAACTTAGAACTTCCTGAAACTTCCTTACGGACCCTCGATTCGGGAGGCAATGTTTCAATTCAGAGGAAATTGTTGCACAACATTCTTTTCTATTTTTTTCTGTGAAATTTTATTTCATTTAAAATAAAACTGTATTTTTAAAGTCAAAGAGGTAATCGCGTGGCTGTTTCTTCACACTGCTCAGTACAAGGGAGCACTCAGGGTCTCGGTACCTGTTAGAACAGGATCATTAGCCACTTTTCTCATCGCTGTGACAAAATGCCTGGCAGAAGCATTTAGGGAAAGAAGGGTTGACTTCAGTTTGCGCTTTGAGGGCGCGTTAACCGTGGCGGGGAGGGCGTGGCAGCAGGAGCATGAGACAGGTGGTCACACCACATGCGCGGTCAGGAAGCAGGGAGAGAGGGATGCTGGTGCTCCCTCACTTCCTCTTTTTCCTTCAGTCCGGGACCCAAGTCCATAGAACAGAACCACTTACATTTAGAGTGGGGTTTCCTCACCTCAGTCACCCCAGGCTAGAGGTTCTCACGGACATGCCCAGAGGTTTTGTCTCCTCGGTGACGCTAGATCCCGGCAGGCTCACAGGCGATATTCATCATCACGGATGGGTAAGAAAGCTCTCGCACTGGTCTACTACAGCACTTTAATCCTGGTTTGTAAACACTTCCTTCTGAGTCACCAGCCAGAAATCACGGGTCTCCATCAACTGGTCTCTTGTAACTACCCCACCCCCACTGCATACCTGCTGATATTTGAGCTCCTGCCTCCATACCATGGCCCCTGGCAGGTTCTCCCCAAGAAGTAAGCGCATCAGCAGAATCGTTCTCTTGATTCTGTGTCCTCAGACTTCCAGCTGACAGGCCGTCTGTCACCTTCCTCCATCCATTGTTTTCCTCCGTCTTTCAGCCTAGTTTCTCAATACTGTGTTAAGTAAGATGGTTGTGGACTCAGACTCCAGTTTAGCCACACGAGGACCACACAACTTTGGTATCTGTATCATCATCTTCACCCGAGTGTGTTTGTCGGCACGGGGACTCGATCATCGGAAAGAAAGAATGAAATGGGATCATGTGCACCACGTGACACATCGGGGTCCCCATTTGTAAAGTAGTACACCCACGCTCAGATGCACGCTCAGTCAGTATTGCCCTCCCTCCTCCAATGATTAATAGTCTCTGAGCTACGATACCACTTGTGGAAATATAACGAAACAGAAAGAGACACACAGCAGAATCTTTTGAATTTCACATTAGTAAATTTGAATTTTATCAGATAGGGAAGGAAGAGCTATTTCGAATAAGAGGAAAATAAGTAACGCTATTTGAGTATGTGTTTTCAAGTGACAAGTGGATGGATTTCTATTTCTTATCTACTCAATATCAGACATGTTAATCTCGTTATTCACAACACACAACAGCCCAACCATCGTGCGACGGAGCACCCCTCCCACCCAGATACTGAGACAACACAGACTGATCAGTTGCCAGGCTACAGGCTGCCTGGTACCCAGGCTCTCTGAGAAGTTGATGCCATGCCTCTGCGGCTTTTGCCTCATTTTGTCACATGGCAAAATGTGACACAGAAGTGGTTTAGCCTACTCTAACGAAGAGGGGGAGGGGGACGGGGTGGGACTCTGGGCTCTCTCTTCTCCTTGCCTCTCCTACATTCATGACTTTCTCCTTCCTGTGGAAGGTTGGCCTGGAGCACTTCTCTACATTTTAATAATGATGGGAGAGAAGCAATTGGGAAGTGGAACACAGTAGCATTGTGTGTGCCAGCCATTCCATCGTCCCCTTTATCGCAGGGGGTCAGCCCTAGAATGAGGAGACTTTAGAGACAAAGGGCCAAATGTATAGATATGAGAGTCCACTAATGTGACCGGCCAGCCACAGTCATGAAGAAGAGAAAAAGAAACCTGCTGGACGCCAAAATTAAAGAGTAGTGCTCCATGACGCATGGCTGCTTTCCATACGACGCCATAGGATGCCCTAGATAAAGTCCAGCGTGAATGGAGGAAGCGCTCAAGAGGCCTCACCCTAACTGAGGATCTGTTCACAGATGATGACGACCGCTGGGCAAAGAGGAACCATTCTTCTCTGAAGGTGTGGCGGGTGTGGTAGGTTTCCCAGGTTCCCATGGAAGACTCCGCACATGTGCACATAGGGGATGCTTTAAATGGACTTCGTGGAATTAGAAAATGTTAAAAATGGGAAAGTATTGGGAGGTTTATTAATCAGAGTTCTCTAAAGAAAGAGAAACTATATTATATACATTAAAAGGGGGTTCTGGGTAGTCCATCAATGGCTATCTTATGTCAAAGGGGCTGGAGATCCGGTAGTTGTTCATCTCACAAGGCTGGGTTTCTCAACAGTCCCCACCTGATGCTGAAGACCTGGAGGACTCACAGGCAGCTGCTGGTCATTGGCCCAGAGGTCATTGGCCCATGTTGGAAACCCCAAAGCAGCAGGTTTTAATAACAGCGAACGGATGCTGCAGCGGTGGCTTACATGAGCTTGCCATCAAGAGTGCAAGCAAGCAGGCAAAAATCAAAGTTCCCTTCTTCCGCGCCCTTTCATAAGAGCTGTCGCCAGAAGGAGCCATCCCCGTCTAGGAGAGGCCTTTCTTCTTCAAATAATCTGATCCAGAAAACCTTTCGTGGCAGTGCCCAGTGCCTTGCATTTTAGCTGATTCTACATCCAGTTAAGATGGCATTCGATACTAGCCATCATGGATGAGTGTGTGTGTGTGTGTGTGTGTGTGTGTGTGTGTGTGTGTGTGTATGTGTGTGTGTGTGTATTAGGGGAGTTTGGAAAGGAATTGGGAGCAAATACAACCATACTTCATTATATACATGTAAGAAATTCTCGAAACATATTACAAACATAGCCATTTTTATGCGTATGGACACCTGGAATGGATGGCTGTGTCCTTAGGAAACAAAGTTATCAATGGCCATTGATTTCAGCCATAAATCGTGCCCATCACAGAACCAGCAGCCTCATCTCGTCTTTCTGGGAGGGTTGGAAACAGCCTCAGAAGGCTGAGAAATCCAAGGCGCATGCACAACTGTCGTTCTTTCCTGGGTCTCACCCTGCAACAGCACAGAAGAATTTTAGTTATAATTTACCTTTTAAGTTCCTTCTCTGAGACACACTGTACAAACCTCAAACACTCAAGGCATTTGAAACATTGGAATGAAGCCTGTCCTTCAAGCACAAGGCAGGCAGCTGGGAAGCAAATGCATTAACTGAATTCCTTCAAACTTGTCAAAGGAAACCTTGTCTCTCCGGTAGATAAAAATTAATGCGATGTCAAGAACGCTTTTATCCAATTTAGTCTATTTAGAAATGGTGGGATCTCTCTGAGGGGAGTGATATTTAAAGTTACATTTCCTTGCAAAGCCTTGTAGAGGGACCGCGGGTTACACATGTTTAATTCCTCCGCAGTGAGATGTCAGTCGCCGAGGCCTCGGTATATTAGCACAAATGACTTTGAGCCCTTGGAAGATCTTGCCTCTTTTTCTCCAGAGTTTAACTTTTCTGCCAGCCAGTAGAACAAGGACCCCTGACAATACAAGCTTGTCTGAGGGAGAAGCAATTCTGCTCCAAATCCAAATCCTTGGAGCCCTCTTTCCAGGCTAGCCTTCCTCCAAGCAATTGATTTACAAGAAAAAGGAGGGGCTTGGCTTCTGAATTGTAAGTTTCTTCCTTTCCAGTGACTGTGGGCCTGTCAGAGGCCCTGGTCCTCAGAGAGAATGGAACAGTGGCCATGAAAGATCTAGAGCCTGCAGTTCACAGGGTATACCAAAGACTGTCTCTCTGAGTAAGAAGTTTATTAGGAGAGTTATTAACACCATGGACAGACAGACAGACAGCAGTTTGGTAGACATGACACATGGGATGACAGAAGCTCTAAGCAGAGCTCACACCCACAAGGCAGAGCAGAAGGTCCCTTCTAGAAGGTTTCAGTGAAGTACTTTTATAACATGACCCTGTATCCAGTCTATCCCAGATTCATGGGTGAAATGCAAAGTGGGGGATGCCAAGGAAAAACATTAGGCTTTGAGGATGTGGGGGAGCTGAAGAGGGGCATGTCTAGTTGAAGTGTATCCACCTGGAGTGGATATCACTGCTCCTTTTGATGTCTCTGGACTCTGTGGACAGAGTTCTGTTCATAAAAAAGCTCTTGCTTCTCAGTAGGGTGTCTTTTCCCTCCCCTGTAGCAGCAGGGACTCTCAAATCAGCATGAGCAGCATCTGGTCTGGAATTCTAACTCCAGATTTTAGTTCATAGGTGTGATGGTTTGCCTAAGAATGCCCTCCTCCATAGGCTGAGAGATTTGAATACATGGTCACTAGTTGGTGGTACTGCCCTTGTAGGTTTAGGAGACATGTGCTGAAGGAAGTATGTCACTGGGACTGGATTTTGAGGTTTCAAAACCACAAACCAACAAACCATTCCTGGGTGTCTCTCTCTCTCTCTGTCTCTCTCTCTCTCTCTCTCTGTCTCTCTCTTTTCCTCTCTCTCTGTCTCTCTCTCCTTGTGCTTGTTTCAGTACCATGCCTGCTGCCTACGGCCTCAAACGAAGTCTTTCTTCTATAAGCTGCTTTGATTATGGTGATTTATTACAACAGTAGAGAAGTCACTAATAGAACGGCCAGTTGGCTGATAAAGCTCAGCCTCTCAGGTCTGCATTGTGACAAAGCTGAGATTCTCCTAAGGTGTGTTTTTAGCTTGACATCAAGTACAAGAAGCAGGTAGACATGTTACAAAACACCAGACCTATCTGAGCATCTTCCCATATCTTTTCTACTGTACTTGAAGAAGAAATTCTATCGTCCATGCGATTCCAAGTTACAGGGACAGGTTCAGTGAGTCTACGTACCAGTGACACTCAGGAACTAGGCTTTATCCCAGACCTTCTTTCTGTGCCCTACTGTTGTTGAACAACTAATCACTTTGAACACCTGCCATAGGCATCTTCTGCTTCATAAATTCTAATTTGTGTGTGTTTGCCCGTGTGGATGTGGGTGTCAGATGACAACTTTGGGTGGCATCCTTTAGGAGCCATTCACATCCAATGTTTTGTTGTTTTGCTTTGGGACAGTGTCTCCCAAAGGCCCGTAGCTTCCCGTGTCGGCTATGTAGGCTGACTGGTCCGTGAGTCTCTGGGCCCCACATGTTTCCACCACCACCCCAGCATTAGAAGCATGCACCATTATGCTTATCTTTTTTATGTGGGTTCTGGGGATCCAAGTTCAGGTCCTAATCCTAGAACAGCTTTGACTACTGAGCCATCCTCACAACCCCCTCTGTCATAGCAAATTGACAAAACTCAGCTTACAACAGCCAGTAGTGTTTCTATATAACAATAACAACAATGTTGAGAAATAGATTATGGGAACTCTACCATGCAGGACAGCCATCCCCCAAGCTGCAATATCTAGGAATGAACTTAACCAAGCAGGCAAAAGGAGGGCCTCTACAATGAAGACTTTAGGTATCTGAATAAGAAATCGAGGAAGGCACTAGCAGGTGGAACGACACCCCATGCTCATAGATTGGTAGAATTAATTTTCTGAAAACAACCACCCTACTAAAAGCAATTACAGATTGAATGCAATTCCAGTCAAAATCTTCTACATGCAGACATCCAATTTTACCTCATTGTTAGTTGAAGAGATTGTCTTTTCTCCAGGGTGTATTTTTACTTTGATATCTTTGCCAAATATCAAAAGCTATAATTGCATGTGCTTAGCTTTGGATCCTTTATTGTGTTCTATATGTCTGACTTTGGTGCAAGTACCAGGCTGTTTTTATTACTATAGTTCTGTAATGTGTCTTAAAATCTGCAATCACAATCAATTCAACAATTTTCGTTTTTGCTCAGGTTTGCTTTGGCTATCTGGGGTCTTTTATGGTTCTATATGTACTTTGAGGTTTTTTTTTATGTTTCTGTGAAGAATGTTGTGGGATTTTGATGGGGTCCCAGGCCAGACTCCATGCCGTACATAGAGAAGAGAAGGGCACAGCTGTGCACAGCACCCAGCAGTGTCTAGAGAGTCAGAACGGATGCTCCTAACCATGCAAGATAACTCTGCAGAGGATGCCTCGCATTCTGCTCCCTCTGTATCCTTGTGGTGAGCTTCAGAGCACCCATCCCTTTCCATTTCTGTAGTGATACAATCTTCTGAAAACACCTTTTACATCCAGAGAGTCTCAACTTCTGCTGGACCTCACAACCAACTTAATGACACACTTAAGACTTTTTGTTGTTATTGTTGTTATTTGGTTTTTTGAGACAGGTTTCTCTGTAGCTCTGGTGCCTGTCCCAGAACTAGCTCTTGTAGACCAGGCTGGCCTGAACTCACAGAGATCTTCCTGTCTCTGCCTCCTGAGTGTTGGGATTAAAGGTGTGTGCCACCACCACCCAATTGAGAATGCTTAAGTCTTAACCTGTTATCCTACTGCGTGCATGCAGGTGTGTGTGTTGTGATAATCACTTGCTGAAAGTAGTTAACATGTTGAAAACAACCTTAAAACAAATATCCACCATAAACGCTGGAAGCAACATGGACATATCTTGATAGCATATGTTTGCTTTTCTGAGTGGAGCATTGGAGTCTGTTGTAGTCCGTAACAACTCCTTGTAAAACCGTGTTTAAGATTTCTATAAAGTATCTCTCATTGCTTTTTCCCGTGATGTTTCCTATATTGCTGCATAAATACAGAGCAGGGCCCTTTGTTAGAGTCAGATGGAAGACATGGGGAGAGAAGAAGGGAATCAACACTTGGCCTCACTCTCCATCAAACTAGCATAAGGGGAAGTGACCGGTTTTAATTCCTTAATGCAACCTTAATGCAAATGGACTTTGATGCCTCTGATGTTACCTTTAATGCCTGTAAACGCTTTGTATCTGTATTCCATGCCATGCAGTGTTAGAAACAAAAGGTCAGATGTGTCTGTGCCCAGCTTTCCTGAGAGTGGGCACTTGCTGGATGATGTGAGGGAGTAAGACTGCCCCTGTACATGACGGCTCCCCTTGCAGCCTCTGCCTTGCTGCAGGACGTGTTCTTATTGATCCATTACCCATCAATGATGCTTTGCACCACTTTAGATATGATGCTTCCTTCTGTTTCCTCCAGTGCAGCTTTGAGTCAAATCCAGGATCCTACATGTGCAAGGCAACTGTGTGTGTGTGTGTGTGTGTGTGTATGTGTGTGTGTGGTGTCTGTGTGTGTGTGTACGTGTGTGTTGTGTGTAGTGTCTGTGTGTGTGTGTGGTGTCTGTGTGTGTGTGTGGTGTCTGTGTGTGTGTGTACGTGTGTGTTGTGTGTAGTGTCTGTGTGTGTGTGGTGTCTGTGTGTGTGTACATGTGTGTTGTGTGTAGTGTCTGTGTGTGTGTGTGTGGTGTCTGTGTGTGTATGTGTGGTGTCTGTGTGTGTGTGGTGTCTGTGTGTGTGTGTGTACGTGTGTGTTGTGTGTAGTGTCTGTGTGTGTGTGTGGTGTCTGTGTGTGTGTGTGTACGTGTGTGTTGTGTGTAGTGTCTGTGTGTGTGTTGTGTGGTGTCTGTGTGTGTGTACGTGTGTGTTGTGTGTAGTGTCTGTGTGTGTGTGTGTGGTGTCTGTGTGTGTATGTGTGGTGTCTGTGTGTGTGTGTGTCTGGTGTCTCTGTGTGTGTGTGTGTGTGTGTGTGTGTGTGTGTGGTGTCTGGTTGTTAATTACCCATTGCTGTTTTGACAAATAGAAGGAGTGCACACTGCCTTCTTTTCTTTGACTCCTAGAGAGTTCGAAATCACAGAGGAACAGGTTACATTTCTGCTGTGAGCAACACAGAGCAAGTAAGTTGACTTCTGGGTGACTCAGCTTCTTTATCTGTAAGGCAGGGACATTGTTCTTATTCTTGCTAGCCTTCTGGGCTCAGCACCATGGCTCACTGTACACTGTTTTTCAGCTCATGATCGCATGGCTGGCTGAAAGCTGGTGCTGACTGTGGCAGGGATTTTCACAGGTTGATGAAAGAATTCACCTTTTACACCAGAGTAGAATGTAAACAATTTTATTTAGTACCTTCCAGAGGGAGCAGCGGCCGCAGAGGAGCACAGCTGCTTGTATATATAGACTTCCACACTCTCTAGTTTTGAGCAGTCCTCTTTTGGTTAGGTTGAGCCATTTTGTTTTTGTAAATGACTTCCTGTCATGCAATTCCCACAACGCAGATGAGGGCAGCCCTGCGAGTGCCTGTGTGTGGTGTCTACTTACCACTAAGTTTTATTGATAACAAAATTTAGTCAGTAAAACAGAGCCCACATATTTTTCTGCTGGGGTGGGGGGCACTTTCTGGATCAGGCTTAGATGGTGTACCTATCCCCTTTCTGGTATCTCTGTCATAGCCCCTTTGTTTATACTGCCTACCTGCCTGAGACAGGAACTTACTGATTGCATATCATTATCCTGAGTAGAGGTTAACATCCAAAATTCAAAGTATGTTTCCTACTGAATATGCACCCCTTTGCACTATAATAAAATAGAAGTCACGTGGGAACACAGTTGAGGACCAACTGTAGTCCCACCTCCAGGAGCTGAATGAAGCTGCTTCTGTGGCCAAATTGATACGGCCCTGCCATCTGTATTAGCCATTATTATTATTACCTTTCCTAACCGCACGCTATAAAACCATTAACAGCATATTTACTCATCCTTTATGGGGCATTAATACTACTTATCCTCCCAAGAAGTGAGCTTGGGACAAGGAGACTACTACAGGCTCTTACTCTTTTGGCCTCAGGACACAGTGTCTACTGTCACAATATTCTCACCCTGCACAGTGACCCAGACCCCATAATTAACCTCACTCAGACATTGATATTGAGAAATGACATTGATAGACTTACTCGGCTGTACAAGGGAGATGACTGGGGCTGGGCCTCGGTTAGTACAGTGCTAGCCAGCATGGCCAAAGTCCTGCCTCTGATTGCTAACATGTAGTAAAATACTGCACAGTGGCACATGCCTGCAAGTTCCCAGCACATGGAAGGCAGGGAAAAGTTGGTAGTAAGTTCAAGGCTTGGTAATAAGTCCTTGGCTACATAATGGGAGGCTGGCTTGAACATTTCCTTTAAAAAAAAAAAGCAAAGATTTTTCATAAGATTCTCCAATTCCTTTGCTCTTTACTACTATGCCACATGTCCTCCTCGAGATAAAGTTTGTTCTCACAACAGTTGCTTTTTGACCCCTCCAGTTAAGTGCTGAGTGTCCCTCCTTTAGCACTGTGGAAATGTTCAGGCTCTCAAAGCCCAGAATAGAGGAAGATGAGCTGCCACTAAAGGGTAGAGCCTTAGGGGAAACACCCATGAGGGGCAGAGTAGCAATGGCCTACAAGTATGTCCGTGGTCTCCCATTATGTAATTCAGCCCCACATTGTGGAACTGCTCTGTGTGTGTTTCAACAGAGCTGTGAGAGGAAACAGCTCAGCTTCCCACACGGCCCTCTGGGTGGTAAGGAAAAAACAGTCAGGTTGCAGAACAACTCTCAGACGGGCATACATGCTGACATCCAGAGGAATGCTAAGTGACTTCAGAGCTGGCAGTGGAGGGGAGAGGAAGGGGTACAAGAGAAGAATTCATAAGGAAAGCAACGCCGCTGAGCATATGGGGAAGACTTGGGGCAATCACAACGGAGATGTGTACCTACCTTTGGCCTTGAGTTGGGTAGCTGAGAGGTTGGACTATCACATGTGTTCCCGCAAAACTCACTAGACACTTGAGTCCTAGGATATGAAGCTATTTGCAGGTTCATGCCTAATGACCTGTGTTTGTGGTCCTCTTGGGACCTACTGTGGTTCCAGTGCCTTCCATTCATCTATTCAGCTAGACCAAAGGCCACATTTTAGGATCTGGCCCAGCCCTCTGCCACTATGGACCACTCCAAGGTACTGTGCCTGATTTGGACTTAGTTACTTCAGAGAATCCTGTCATCCCTGAAGTTGAAGCTGGTAGACGTAGAGCAGGAGCCCGTGTGACAATGTAGTGCTGTTGGGATTCTAAGAGGCAGCTTCTCAAACAGACATAGGTGGTACAGCAGAGGGGAGACACACCTCTGATCGTCAGGGCCTCGTTCTTGTTCTTTTTTATTTTTCTTTCTTTACTTACTTATTTGTTACATCCAGACCTCACAGCCCCTGCTCCCACTGTTAGGAGATCCACAAGAAGATCAAGCTACACAAATGTCACATGTATGCAAAGGGCCTAGGCCAATCTCATGCAGGTTTTCTGGTTGTTGGTATGGGTCTCAAGCTGGACCAGTCATTGATTGCCCACTCCCACAATTTCTGTGCCACCTATACCCCGGCACATCTTGTAGCTGTAGACAGGACAAATTATGAGTTTCAGGCTGTGTTGCTGGGTGGGTGTCCCAACCCCTCCACTGGCAGTTGTGCCTAGTTACAGGAGATGGCTGGTCCAGACTCCTTTGTGGAAGTTTCTTTGAATTTGGAGAGCCAAGATCTCCTATGTCTGATTCCGTCCAGTTAGTTTTGCATGAATCTTCTGTTGCTTCACAAATGCATATCGCACCCAGATTGAACAGTCCCCTATGTGCTAATACAGCTGCTCTGATTTTCTGATCACCAAGTTGGCTGTAATCAGCTGATATGACGGATATCCAGCAAATCTCAGCGACTTCATATGTTTTATTTTTCTTAAGTATGAACAAATGTTTCTGAAAAGAAAGCAACCCTTGCATTGAACCTTCCACAAACCTGATCAACTATTAGAACTTCAATGACGGTAAAGAGATTGGAATGTTGCAGGTCCAGAGTATATTTACACATAGGCTATTATTAGCCCCTCTCACAGCTATTCTTGTCCACTTCTTTGACTTAGCATCCTTGAAAACCTCATGGGATGGTTCGGTTTTTATGAGTTTTTTGGTTTCTTTCAAGACAAGGTTTCTCTGTGTAACAGTCCTGGCTGTCCCAGAACTCACTTTGTAGACCAAGCTAGCCTCGAACTCACTGAGATCTGCCTGCCTCTGTCTCCCAAATGCTGGGATTAAAGGCATGCGCCACCACAGTCTGGCCTCCTGGGATGTATTAACAGACCACTAGCTTCTTCTGGCCAAGAGGCTAAGAATGCCATGATAGCATCTGAAGCCCACAGCAGAGATTTCTCTGCTTGGCTGCCAGTGACCTACATGATGTTTCCACCAATATATGTGAAGAGTGTCTTTATTTATCACTTTCTTCATTCTGTGAGTATAAAAATTTCATGAAACCATTAGCACACTGGAACAGGGAATTTATGTAACCCAAATCTCTGTTCCCAGGCCACAGTCACTCATGCTTGACTGCAGAATAAAGTAGCTTTTGAGGTGAGAGATGTGTGTTTGCCTTGACCTAGGTGGAATCAAGGGCAGGTTTCTGGCGACATTTATACCCCACACACCCACTCAGATCCTACACACGTCTGCCAGTTTTTGTGCTTGGATAGCTGCGAACCCCCAATGCCTGTTTGTGTTGCAAACGGGAGGCTTACTGCGTGTGCAAACAGAGTGAGCATGGCTCGTCTGACAGCCTGGAGTGGGTAAATGTTTGCCTTCATTTCCCCAGGATCAGAGCCACACGACATAATTGGTATCGGAACTGGGACCAGTAGAACCAAAGATGAGGAGAACTCCTACAAGATAGGTTCAGAGGCATGCCACTGAGGCTGCGTGGTCTGGATGTGGGGCATCTGTAAAGACAGTGGAGGACTTCATATGGCTGCCTTTCCTTTGTTGTGGCATAGTGTGCCTTCGGGCTATGTCAGCATTTGCTTTGTCCCCATGCTGGGTGAAGAGCTCTGTAACCAAAGGTGAGTCCACTTCTGTGTTAGTTACTATGCTATTGCTGTGAGGAGACACATGACCAAGGCAACTTGTTAAGGAAAGAATTTAAGTGGGAGTCTGCTTAAAGCTTCAGAGCACACTAGTCCATAGTCATCGTGGTGGGGGTGTGGCAGCCAGAAGGCAAGCCTGGCACTGGCACAGTAGCTGAGAGCTTACATCTGGTTCTACAAGCAGAAGGCAGAGAGAAAGACAGAGACAGAGACACTGCATCTGGTATGGTCTTTTGAAGCCTCGAATCCAACCCCCAGTGACACACCTCTTCCTACAAGGCCACACCTTCTAATCCTTCCTAAACCATCCCACCAACTAGAGACTAAGCGTTCCAGCATAAGAGGCATTGGGCCATTCTCACTCAAACCATCACATCTGCTTAGAAGGAAAGTCTGTGTGGGGAGTCTGTGGGTGAAATCCCCGTGATGCGGTCCTCCTCCGTGAGGTATGGAATGGCATGACTCCCTGATGAGTAGGGTCCAATGAATGTGTATGTATAAAATCCCTTCTTCAAAAAGGTAAAGCTAAAACAAGTTTTGTGATGCCTGAGAGTGGCTTAAAGGAGAAGAATGTCAACAGGCTTCCACAGAGTTTTCCTGGCTGCTGCCACAGGCAGTCAAAAGTCATCGAAGGCCAAGATAGCTACTCAGTACGAATTGGCTTGTGCAAGAAAGGATGGGGCAGAGAGACTGTCTTGCTGTTTCTTATGGTTGGAAGGTTACAAAGAAGAGTGTGCAAGCTAGATCTGTGCTGAATAGCCCTTCCCGGGATCCAGTAATTTGGAACTCATGGGAAGAGTTAGGTAATAAATGGGTAAATAAGATGAGTGAAAGCAAAAAAAAAATAATAATACCAGTGATTAAAAAGTGTTTAGTAACAAGTTCACCAATCCAGATGAGACTCTGTTCATCCAAGAACTGAACAAAGATTAGTTTATCAGGAGCAGTAGGGCCGGGATGGAGCTGCAGTGACTGTTCTAGTAGGCTTTCTCTGGCTGTGATAAACACCATGACAACACCCTGGGCAATGTAGTGGTTTGAATGAGAATGGCCCCCACAAGCTCATATGTTTGACTGCTTGGTCCCCTGTTCGTTAAACTGTTTGAGAGAGATTAAACGCATTCGGAAATATGACCTTGCTGGAGGAGCTGTGAGGCTGGGAGTGGGCTTTAAGGTTTTATAGCCCATACTAGTGTGCGCTCTCTCTCTCTCTCTCTCTCTCTCTCTCTCTCTCTCTCTCTCTCTCTCTCTCTCTCTCTCTCTCTCTCCTGCCTATGGATCAGGATATAAAGCTCTTATCTATTGCCCCAGTACTATGCCTGCTTGCTTCTTGCTGTGATGATCTTGGACTAACTCTTTGAACTGAACTGTAAGCAAGCCCACAATTAAATGTTTTCTTCTATAATAGTTGCCTTGGTTTTGGTGTCTTTTTTACAGCAATAGAACAGTAACTAAGATATATGTATATATATATAATTTCATATATATATATATATGAAATTTATTGGATAATTTACAGGCTGAAGTCCAACTAATCCAAAAATGAATAACTATGAATGGAAAATCCAAGAATCTAGCAGTTGCTCAGTCCCCCAAGTCTGGATGTCTCAGCTGGTCTTCTGGATGTGCTGGAATCCTGAAAAAGCAGGTACTAATGACAGTGAAGGGACGGATGTACTAGCAAGGCGACGGCAAGCAGGCGAAGAAGAACAAACCCTTCCTTCTTCCGTGTCCTTATATAGGCTTCCAGCAGAAGGTGTGGCTCAGGTTAAAGGTGAGTCTTCCTGCATCATGATCTGGATTACAAGCCTGCCCTCCATTCCTGGGTTGTAGCTCATTCCAGACATAGCCAAGTTGATAGGCCAACAATAGCTTTCAGAGGAGGAAAAGGATTATTTCATCTTATGGGTTAGAATCCATTATAAATGGAAATCAAGGCAGGAACTGAAGCTGAGGCCACAGAGAAAAACTGCTTACTGGCTTCATCCACATGGTTCACTCCTTTTCACAGAATTCAGGACTACCTGCCCAAGACTTGCACTGTCCACAGTGAACTGAGACTTCTTACATAAATCATGAATCAAGAAAATGCCCCCATAGATTTGCCTACAGACCAGTCTGTTGGAGGTATTTCCTCAACTGAAATATTGTCTTCCCAAATGAATCTACTTGTGTCAAATTGTCAAAAAAACAAACAAACAAAAAACCAAGCTAACATAGTGACTTGGGTCAGAATCATGATAGGACATAATTTTTTGTAAAGTACCAGAGACTTCAGCAGACTCAAATGGCTTAGAACCAGTGTGTGAAGTGGATCTGTAAGTTCTAGTCAACTAGTGAAAATAGATAAAAAGAATTAAGAATGCCAAACAAAGGGACCTTGGCATTTCACTACGCAAAGCCAGAGTTGCTATGAAAAAAAAATAGTTGAGAAACCAAATATGATGCTAGTGAACCCTTGGAAGAGGTCCTTAAATCTGACGCAGGGGTAAAACATACAGAAAACAGAGCTGTGTGTGATTCCTGCTACACTCCTCCAAACCTATGCGTAGAGGAAGGAAGACCTCCAAGGGTGGGAAATCCCCAGCCACTTCCCTAACGGAGTGGCCAGGCACAGCCACAGGTGAGGGTGGTGTAGGGTGACTGAAGGTCCTCGCACTAAATTGCAGGTTTACTGCTCTTCTACTAATGTTAAAAAAATAGTTGAAGCCAGGCGGTGGTGGTGTTCTGCATGCCCCACAATGTAAGCGCCAGTCAAGCGGTGTCAGCTAGTGCAACAGAGGTGTGTTATGGATAGAGCCAATTTCTGATTGGATTCAGGGCCCGGTACACGGAGAGAAATTCACATATGGTACTCGGAGCTAAGACAAAACCTGTCGTCTTGGGACTCATATGCTCCAGTGCTGGTGGGGGGGGGGGGAGGGGCGGGGGGGACAACCACTAATACTTTGGTAAATGAGTATGATGACCGGTCAATGTGTTTCCCAACATCTGATTTATGAGCACGTTACTATTGCTGCCAGTGTTTACTCTGATTCCATTTTCTGACTTTCCCTCACATTTTATCACAGAAGACATACTGCTGAAACACACCATCAGCCTGCTCTGGAAACACGTGTGCACACACACGCGCACGTACATGTACACACACACAATTATACATGTACACGCATACAGAATTAATAGGCAGGGAGTTTCCGAAAGGCTTTGTGCGGCCATGCCCCAGGTAGATGGAGCCCTACGTCTCTTGCCCTCAGAGGCAGCAGCTTACCTTGAAACCACAGCAAGTGGCTGCTTTTCCAAGATCTCAGTGGCGGTTTACAATATAATTAGTGTGCTAATCAAAGGCAGTCGAGGAGACATAAAACAATTACTCCTGGCTTTAAACAGGGTGTGATTGAATAATAAAACTAAGAAACAATGGCAAATCCTGTTTCCCCAGTGAACTTTCTGGCGAGCTATCTTTTGTGAGGCTTTGAAGTAAAAAGGAAGTAGCAATCAATTCGTCTCTGTCTGAGACCTTAGCTTATAAACATCTGCTGGTGGCAAAAAGCCAGAACTGCTATTACCTGCTTTCCACTCAGGCAGAGACGTTTATCATGTTATTTCCAAGGAGGGAAGGCTGATTTATTTGTCTTCAGAGTAAAGATTTATAAAAATATTTTTTTTCTTTCAGCCAGAATTTGCTTTCTGAAATACTCATAAAAATACAGGCAGTGTTTAGTAAGCAGCTTGGGGGTTTCAAAATAGGCAGGTCCTGAAGGCCCTGTTCTGGAGACAGCCTTGGAGTCCCGGGCTTGAAAGAGGTGATGGGTGGGTGTGGGGAACACAGAGCCTGCCTCATGAGAAAGCTGTTCCCTCATGAGTTTGTGGAAGGCGGGAAGGTGACAGGGCCTTTGTGCGGTCTCAGGATGTAGGACAGGTATAATGTTGGTCACTTATCAGTGGGATCGGTTTGGAACACTGGCTCTGTGTGTACAAGGCTGTGATAATTAATTCTGATTGCCAACTTCATAGTTCTAGACTCACATAAGAGACAAACCTCTGGGCCTGTCTGTGACAGGGAAGGACAGAGGTTCTTCCATCTTGTATTCTTGCTGAGTCCATTTTAGGTTAAACTAGAATCTGCCCTCCTTGGAGAAGGAGCCATGGAAATTCCCAACTCTATTTTAGGAGCCCTAGGTCAAGATGTCCCAGCTAACTTAGCTTCTGTTAAACTGGCTGCTTTAAAAAAAAAAAAAAAAAGATTTATTTTTTTTAAAATGTTCATGCAAGTGTAACTGTGCACATTCGTGCAGGTGCCTGCTGAGTGCCGGAGAGGATGTCAGATCTCCTAGATCTCGAGTTATAGGCTACTATGGATCCCATGGCGTGCTGGGGGCCAAGCTCTGCCTTCCGGAAGAGTAGCGTGTACACTTAACCACTGAGCCGGCTCTTGAGTCCAAGGGAGTCCAGTGTGGACTCTTCCACCCTCATCTCAGCACTTGGGAGGCTGAGACATGAAAATCACTGCAGGGTTTGGGCCAGCTTAGGCTCGAGAGTGAATTCCAGGCCAACTTAGCTGATCCCTCTTCGCAGTTGTATTTACTCCTAACTAGGGCAAAGACTGTGTTGCTGCTCCTGTATCATAGTGCGGAAAGCGATGGGTGGGAGATAACCTGCCATAGACATCGTGGATAACAAGGGGCTGAACCAGGTCTTCCTGGAATCTTTTTGAAACCTTGTTTCATATCTTCAAGATGAGCTCTCCAATATGATCCCCACTTAGAAGTCCATGACGAAAAGTCTGTGGGTCCAATGAACAAAGATTGGTCACAGAGTGGAAGGAAGCCCTGGGCTCTTGGACAGTACAGAACTCCATGGCGTCCATTCCTTGGGTTCCATGGAATAGCCTCTGCAGTGCCCTCCCAATGCTTTGGATGACTCAAGTCATCTGCCCCTTGCTATGCACCACTGTCCGAGATCGTCTTTTTGCCCCAACTTCTCAACCGCAAAACCTCAAGCTTCCTCTCACCCTGGGAGTATTATCTGTGGGAGGCCAGTTCCCCTCACATCTACTCATTTCCTATATGGAAAGCCAATTGTACCAAAAGCCAGGCTACTTTACATACACCCGTAATGACTTTTGTTTCCTTCGACACATTTATCTCATATAATAGTAAAAGAATGGGAATACAAATAGGTGTATTTATTTGTAGTGGATTTGTGTCTTCTTTGTTCACTGATCCTATAGGCTCTGTGAGATGGAAAACACAAGGCATCTGATTAATGCAGTTTTCCCAATATTCTTTATGACAAATAGAATATGTTCAAGACATACAGGTTCAACGAACGACTTCTCGTATACTGTGGGAGGCAGAACCAGGGTCAAAATAGACCTGGGTATTGCTTTGTTCCTTCCTATCTGTAAGAACTTAGGTGGGTCTCAGTGTCTTTTGGTTCTTCTGTAGACGGGGACATAGCACTTCAAGCCTGGTAGGTTCTGGAAAACGGTGCAGCTTGCAGGGTGAGGCATTGGCTTCTCACTGTAATCAGCATGAAGCCCAAGTCCTTTCCCCCTGCTTCTCCTCTGTGTTTCTGGAACGGATCTACTTCCTGCCTTTGGGACAACCCACAATTTTCCGTCATTCTTTGTTAATAACATTCCTCTTAGTCATTCTAAGTTATCCACCACTGTCTATTTGAGCAATTAAAATTGCATTCTGCCCAATAGTCGGCAAAACTTCTGACTATATTTTAACATAAGGTGCGCCAGCTTCTTCCCTGAGGCCACTTAGATATGCACCTGCTGTTATAGAGTGACATATGTTCTCATTTACACTACCTCCTCCCATTGCACACACCTGCAATGTGACAGATTTTTCCTGGGGAGAGGTAACACACAAGTCTACTCACCCCAGAAAGGGAGCCCAGAACACACCCAAGTGGCCATGGCACCGTTTTTAACTTGCTGCAATAGAGTTTATTGAGGTTAACAGGAGCTGAGTGAGAGGTTACTACAAGAAGCAGGGAGGACTCATAGGCAACTGCAACACACTCACTCATAGAAATTCACTTAAAAATCAAGTTTCTGGTATTAAGGAGGCTAAAATTAAGAATGTGAAGCTAATATCTGTGACTTCTGGAATCAGATCCTCTTTCTCCTTTGTCTTTCTGTGCTGAAAACTTGGCCTTCAGAGTCCCAATCCGATACTGTTCCTTTAGCTTAGGACAAAAATCATTATATAGAAATCCATACTAAATCCAAAATAACTTGGAGACGTGGTTGATTCTTTAGTTCCTTTATACCGCATAGACACATTAATCAAGATGGGTGAAGTCACATGGCTTGAAGCTGCTTTAACCTTAGTAAAGATGTCTTCCAATCACGTAGTGACCTCCATCTTGATGGGATAATTGGCCAAGGTAGTGGTGAGTTATAGGGCTGGGATTTATTCCTTTTGAAAAAAAATATGCACAGAGGGGAGCAGAGAAAAATGTAGACCTCGATAAAAATCAATAAAAAATTTTAAAAAGTATTTGTATATTTTCAAACAAGGGCTTGTTTCAAGCTGTAGAAACATGCAGTAGCAGATTAAAAATACCCACATGTAGATTTTTAATTACCAAAACACTCTTTACAAATTTTAGGTTTGACCCTTTGTCATGGAGTTTACAGATTTTTAACCATACCCAAGAAACTCACAAACCGTGAGGAACAGAAAGTTTACACAAAAGTTTTACAAACCTTGAGATAAAATTTATATTTAAGCAAAAATTTTGGAGATTTAAATAAAACCAAAAGGAGTATGAAATGAGTAGCCCTAACCCCTATTGAGAGTAGTCTGTTTTTCGGCTGCTTTAAAGTGTACAGTGTTTCTTGCCCAGGATGGTTTGCTTTGTCATTTCCCCTGTTATCAAGCTGGATGAACTTCTGTCTTAGAACAGAGATTTGGAGAAACTTTTTAAACAAGCAAGGTCAGGAGAGGAGGGCCATAACCGAACTCCAGAGCAAATTTTGAATAAAGTAAAACAGCATAAAGCTATATTTTAATATTGTCCATACTCTAAAGACTCCTGAATCCCTACAAAACTGAATTCAGAGGACCGGGAGAGACCAGAGCAAGCAGAGAACAAAGAAGGCACAGAGGTAAGAAATGCTGACTGTGGACCAGCAGCACAGTCAGCGGCAAACTGCAGAGCAGAGGGCTTATGGTGGCCTTGCTGGGTAGTGGCCATTGCCTGGGGTGCCCACATCTTCCCAGCTGCAGACAGAGCTCATGGTCAGAGAGAGGAGACAGCTGGGAGACAGAGCAAGCTTCTTCAAACACAGGCAAAGAGAGGGAAGTGTCAGGCGTACCTGGGCAACTCAAGTGTCGCGTGATTCTAATTGGTTTTAATAATAAAAACCCAGAGTCAGATACTAGCGGGTGAAAGACGAAAGATCAGAGAAACAGAGCAGCCAGACACTAGTTCTTACTTCTATGAAATCCTCAGACTGTATGGGGTATCCTGTCCCTACAAGTCCTCCCGCCCACTCCTGCCTTATAGTCCTTCTCTCCACCCAGCCATATTCCTTTCTGACTCCACCTCCCTGCTGTTGAGATTCAAGGCATGTGACTTCTAAGTACTGGGATTGAAGGTGTAAGTCGCCACCACTTGGCTCTGTTTCTCTTTTAGACTGATTTGTTCTTGTGTAGTCCAGGGTGGCCTTGAACTCACAAAGATCCATCATCTGCCTCTGTCTCCCGAGTGTTGGGATTAAAGGTATGTGGTGCCACCACTGCCTGGCCTCTATGGTTAACTAGTGTGGCTAGCTCTGCACTCTGAGCTTCAGGCAAATTTTATTTGTTAAAGCACAAACAAAATATCACCACGCTTAAGTAGCAGGCTCCAGGGAAACAAAAACAGCAGAAGATGAGGAGAGAGAGAAATTAGCCATGGCTAGAGACAGTATGCTGCGGGAAGACATGAGAGATGGAGTTACCCAGGATGAGCTCATCGCTGCACGCTCTTGGTCTGTTGGCTCTCTTCTCTGCAACCAAACTTATGGGCACAGCAGAAGACACAAATCCACAGGCACAAAAAAGATGGAACGTTCACACATTCACAAGAGACCAAACACCGACGTGTGGTGGCCACCTTCATTCATAAGCCAATACCAGGGGGACAGGTGGGAGTCTCCCTTATCCCAGCGACAGGATTTACAATAGTGTCTGATCTCTCCTATGCATCTCCAAATGTCCAGACCCCCAAAAAGAACAGAACAAGTTACCAACTGGTCAGAGCTTTAAAGGGCATCGCCGCCGGCAGTTCTAATTTTCATTTTGTTTTCAATTAGCAAATTTGTGGCAATCACAGTCAGAACTTCCTCCTAGGGCCTATCAAGTCCACCTTGGACTTGCTCCCACTTGGGGTCCTAGCCCCCACTACTGACTATCACTGTGTGGCAGCTTTGATCTCAGACTCCCCAGGCTCCCCAATCTTTGTACCTATCCTGGACTCCTGGCCCTGAGAGTCTGGAATCTCCCAGGAATCCCAGCAGGACTTCCAGAAATGTTAGGGAATCTAAGTCCCGGGAGAAGACTACAGGCTCTAGTCAAACCAGAATTAGATGAATTTCTTAGTTACTGCTAGCAGGCCGACAGTCTTAAAGATGAATTGAAGGCATGCCACCAAGGGCCTAGGGGAAGGGTTTCCAAAGGTGGGCGCTACAATGTGCTTCGGGGTGAGAAACTGTTTTCACTCCCCGCAGCTGTCTTTCTCTCTGTATCCAGTGATAAAAGAGCTGTCTCGCACTCCGGTACACAAGGGTAACTAGGTTGATAAAAGGCAGAATAAGCGGTTAATTATCTCATAGAAGTTTGACAATTTGGGGGAAGGGACAAGGAGTCGGAGCTGCCAGGACTTGTGTTTTGGGAATTTAGAATGGGTTCCTAGAACAGAATGGAGTTTTCCTTAGCCCTCATGCCCCAAAGGCTGGAAACTTGATCCACAGCGTGGCAGCAATGAACCTGTTAAGAAATGGGGCCTAGGAAGACAGTGACGTCATGGAGGTGGTGCCCCCTGGAGGGACTGATCCTGTCCTAGCAGACTGTATTAATTTTGAGAAGAATGTGGGATTATAAAGCGAATTGGCTCAATCTGCTTTCTCTGTCACGCGACTATTCCTTCCCTTTCCACTTTTTCTGACTTCTAACTTGTCACGTGACTTTTCCTGCCTTTCCCCCCACCCCCACCCCATGACGACATCCGTCATGCTACGATGTAGTGAGAAGACCTTGCCAACTCCAAGCTCTTGGACCTCTGAAACAGTTAGCTACGTATACCTCTTTACTTTTTCCTTCAGATGTTTTGTTATAGCCACGAACTAATCCGTGCTCCAGGTGTGTGTGGTCTAATAAGGAGACACCTGTGCCTACCACGGATTTCAGACATGTAGACACCTGCAGGTGCTGTCATGGGTGCCACAGTCTACACGGTAATATGCTCCACAGGTGTATATAATAAGAGCATAATAGTGTCCCCAAAGCTAGGCCTGGAAGAGGCAGGCTGGGTGGTGTGGGACACGAGTTACAGCATTTCTTCCTGCTTTCCTTGGGGTCCTAAAAGGCTGACATGTCAGTGGGATATCCAGTAGCACACGTATGGCCTAGGGTGGTACTGGGTTTCAGGTGAACAGAAATAAACCAGGCTCCTGAAATTAAGTCTCTACAAAGTAAGAAAGCTAGGAGAAAGGCAGTTTGACTAAAGAAGGCCCAGTAGTTCTCCAAAGTGTGTGTACTGGGTTGTTCTTACAGTGTGCCTCCTGGGAAAAACCCATTGCTTGCATCCATATGTCTGTGAGTGATCTGCATAGTGGCGACACTGGGAGCCATCTTGTCTGAATGTCAAGATCAGGTGGGGGCCCCATAAGCAGAGCTAACCTTTGCTTTGAAGGAAGGTGGCATATGAGAGGAAGCCCAGCTCTAGCCTCCCAGTGTGCCTTACAGGGGTCCTGGACCCATTCTTGGACCCCTGTGCTCTAGTGGTTCTGGGATCAGTGTGGATGTTGACACTGATGACCTATGGCACCGCCTAAGCTGTGTGGCAGAGGTGTGACTCCTGACCACACATCTGTCCTAGGCTATGTCCAAGTCCAGCCTGTTGTAGAGCTGCCTGGCTCCCTGGTCCAGTCGACAGCTAACTGAGCCCTGGCCCATCCAAGCATGGCAAGCCTTTGACATTGCAACAGATGTCATCTACAGAGTTCACACTGGAGAGCTGTGTTATAGACATACCCAAAGCATCTCATAATGTTTTAAACAAGCTTACGTTCTGTACTGGGCTGAATTCATAGTTATTCCGGGCCGCGGGTTAAAATGCCTGTTATACTTTGAGGTTCTCAGTGGCCAGACAATTCCTGGACTGATTTGGTAAGAGGGAGCTCCAGGTAGAGTGGTATCAATAGCTTGAGTTTGGAGATGCCATAGAAAGGGCTTTGACTGCATCCCAACTCTAGCCATGAACATTTAGAGTTGAAGCGAAGATCTTCCAAAACAAAGCCACCTCAGTGGCATTTGCTACCACATCTGTTGTGGCTCTCAGCACCATACTGTGTATAAAGATATAAAAGACATGTAAATTGTTCTGCTTATCTGAGTGTACACATATACTTCTACGTCACTTGCACTCATAAACACATATCCATACACAAAAACACATAATAGAAATAAATATTTTTTAAATATATTTACTTATCACAGAACAACCCTCCCTCCCTCCATCCCTGACATTGCTATGCAGAGCAAGGAAGCCCTGACCTTTCCTTTCTCAGCAACACTGATCCTATCTCTGACATCAAATCATGCCAGCCTCCAAATATCACATTTGCCACTCTCTTTAGTATAATGCAAAACAACACAATGTAATTTGTAATTGTTCAGTCTTCAAGGCCGGTGAATGGCACGTGGGGCCTTTGGGTAAGCTCGTGCATCTCCTAATGCTTGTTGCATGGATGGAAAGGCATGATCCTGATAGACAACTCGTTTCCTGTGTCTCGCGAAGGACGGCCCATGAGGACCAGCCCTGAGTTTCTCACTTGGTTCCTTCTCACTGTATCCCTCATACAGACAGGATCTGGCACGTTATGAGGAGCAGAGACATGCTAAGGAACATAAAGGACACTGGGTAAGGATTTCAGATGTGAGAACAGCTATGTAAAGCAGAATGCGGGAGATGCCCTGACTCAGGAGCCTGTGTGCTACATGCTTCTGAAGCCAAGTGTGTCTCCCTCCCTCTCTCTCTCTCCCTCCCTCCCTCCCTCGCTCCCTCCCTCCCTCCCTCGTTCTCTCTCTCTCTCTATCTCTCTCTCTCTCTGTGTGTGTGTGTGTGTGACATGTTTGTGTGGGTATGCACACATGTGTGGAAATCTATACGGAAACCAAATCATCAGGTTTCTTCCTTGATTGCTTTCCTCTTTGTTTTTTAAGGCAGGGTCTCTTAATGAAGTGGAAGGTTAGCAAGCACTTTATCACCTTACCTTTACCTCAAGGTCTAGTGTAGCAGGCTTTCTTGGCCCACCAGCCCCCAAATCATGACCCAGAGACTTATT
This sequence comes from Arvicola amphibius, assembly GCF_903992535.2. Lineage (NCBI taxonomy): Eukaryota > Metazoa > Chordata > Mammalia > Rodentia > Cricetidae > Arvicola > Arvicola amphibius. The sequence goes on from NC_052055.2 coordinate 90,766,623, forward strand.
ATTTGTAATGACTTACTTTAGGCTTATCCCACTTGCTCTTATAACTTATATTAACCTGTTTCTCTTCATCTACATTTTGTTCCGGGGCTTTTTACCTTTCTTTCATCCTGTATGTCCTACTTTCCTGCTTCCTCTGTGTCTGACTGGCTGGCCTTGGATCTCTTTCTCTCTGTCTGTCTCTGTCTCTCTCCTAGATTCCTCTTCCTTCTGCTGTGGGCTTGTAGATCAGATGTAAGGTCTCAGTTACCATTCCAGTGCTATGTCTGCCTGCCTGCCGTTATGGTTTCTGCCACGATAGAAATGGACGCACCCTGGGAAATCATAAGCAAGCCCTCAGTTTAGCACTTCCTGTCATAAACTGCTTTGGTCATTTTGTCTCTTCACGGCAGTAGAATAATGACTAAGGCACTTGCTTACTGTCACATTGTGTCCCCTGTTAGAATGCGGAAGATGACCAGGGACTGGCTGGATTTTAATACCCCAAGTCCTGCTCACCAATGAGCTGCTTCCTCCTCCTAAAGATTCTAAAACCTCAAACATCACCGTCAGCCAGAGGCCAGGCATACAAACACATGAGCCTATGAGGGACATTTCACATTTAAAATATAGCAATGGGTAATTCTCTCACTAGCGTATAAGGTGGCTCTTCTGTCGGTGGTAACTTACATCCAGCTACCTGTGGTGATAGGGCTAACATGAGTTTCTTCACTGAAGATTAACATCAGGGCTTCAGAGGACACAAGTTACTCACAGGACAGTCACGCGGCATTGTTGCGACCAGCGAAGGAATGTTCTAGAATGTGTTGCTTCATCAGGGTTCAAGGCTATTTTCACCTCAGTAGATAGGCGAAGGGTGGTTCTTTCCTGAAGAAAATAAAAAGCCTGGAAGATTGTCTGCTAAGTTTTGAAAGTCAAGCTGGTGACCTCCAAACTCCCCTCTGAGTTTATACTTCATTGTTTTATAATCCTTTAATAAGCTAACCAGCCACAGAGTGAGGTTGTTACTTTATAATTTGCTATAAATATTTCATTGATAACCTCCATATGTTAAAGAGCTCTTAAAAGCCCTTTAAAAATCTAAATACATATTCTTCCGGGAATCAGTAGGTTATAATGTACCCTATATTTTTATAAAGTTGAAGGGGCTAAAAAGATGTTAGATGTTAATCTGATAGCATAGTTCTCATTAAAATGATCATTGCCAAATATTTTTTGATAAAGCCATTGTAATATTTCAAATCAGAGTCTTTGTTTCCCCCATGACGGTTCCTGTGGTCTGCTGAGGGGACAGAGAACAGCAGTCCTGGGAACATATATTTATGCATCAAAGTTCAGAGAGGAGTCTCGGAGGAAGGAGGCCAAAGCACACAGATGGAACCATGAATTTCTAGAGTGTTGGAGACTTGAAACTTCTGGTCTTCTCACAGAGGAGTCATCAAGTTTCCGCAAAGGATAGGGTTGTGTCCTTGGGATGTAACAGGCACACCTTCCTCTGCATGGTCTCCTCTCACGAGGAGCCTCCCTTCAGTAGACCCAGTGTTTTACAAAGCTGGTCACAAAATGGTTCAACCCAGCTCAATATTCACTATGCACTGACATCATCATTTGCTGCCACCACCATGAGCTGACATAATTGCTCACTGACATCATTGTTGGCTGACAGCTGACGTCACTGTTTGCTGACATCATCATTCAGTGACACTAGTCCAGTATTCATCTTTTCCTTCAGAATACACCGTCCTAGAAGTTCAGGAAAGAATTTGGCTATGCAAGTCATATCGATCTCCCATAGGTCCCTGAGGCTATGCTAAGCGCAGGAAGCCAGTGTTTGTGCTCCATCGTTTCCTGACACAGGCAGACGCCCTAGAGGTGGTACTCAAGGCATATTTTATAGATCACTAACTCCATAGGAAATCTGTAGCTAAAATGTGAAAACTGAGTTTCATTTGGGAACATTTTCAAGGAGACTCGGGGATTCCTTCTGACAAGTTTCTTAGAGGATATAATTAGAAAATATACAATTAATCATTTAGCTGTCCATGATGGCACCTCTCACAGAACTTGCAATCTTTATAATAAATAATGAGAAATATTAGCTCAGAAATTTCAGGCAAAGAAAATCACAAAGAATAAAATCTGGGGGGTGCGGGGAGAAAGGGGGAGGAGTTGCTCCTAGGTAAAGTGCTAGCTGCACAAACTTAAGGACTTGGGTTTGAATCCTAAAAGCCCATGTGAAACCTAAGCATGGTGTTTTGGATCTTTAGTGCATGAAGCTTCCCTTCCCAAGGATCAAGAGGATCCTTGGGGCTTGCTGACCAGCCAGCAAATATTCAGAAGAATTAAACAGAAGCAACTGTACACAGTTGTGCACACAATTGCATATATTTCTCTCTGTCTGTTTGTCTCTATGTGTGTGTGTGTGTTACATACACAGGGGAGGAATAAAACAAACTTTGGGATTCTCAAAGGTTTGGCAGTGAGCAAACAGAGAAATCTTCCTATTTAATAATTTAATCAGTTGAGAGAAAGAAAGAAAATGAACTAATAATTTAAATAATTGAGTAGACTTTACTAAGCCCTAAGCTTTATGCAATAATATAACATGAGGGTCATATTGGATCAATGAAATTGTAGAAAAAAATGGAACTTCATAAGGTTGGAGAGTTAGTTTCATGCTTACGAGCTCTTGCTATATTTCCAGAGATCCTAGAAAACAGAAGAGATGGGGTTTAGAGCAGGAATGCTCAGCAAAGCCCAGAGAGGACCAGGCAGTTGTGTTGGTGCTGGTAAGTGGAATCTATGGAGCAGTCAATAAAAATAGAGGACTACAAACCCAGTGAACTTGAGAACATGACACTAAACATGCAAACCTAGTGAACATGACACCAAACATACAAGCCCAGTGACATGGCACCAAACATACAGACCCAGGGAACATGACACCAAACATACAAGCCCAGTGACATAGCACCAAACATACAGACCCAGGGAACATGACACCAAACATACAAGCCCAGTGAACATGGCACCAAACATACAGACCCAGTGAACATGGCACCAAACATACAAGCCCAGTGACATGGTACCAAACATACAGACCCAGTGAACATGGGACCAAACATACAGACCCAGTGAACATGGCACCAAACATACAAGCCCAGTGAACATGGCACTAAACAACCATAGTTTCATGGTAGGTTTAGACTCTGAGCTAATATTAAAAACAACAAAAAGGAATTAGAAAATCTTCTAAATAAAGAAATGTGACCAAAAATAAGGAGAAGCATTAGAAAAGAAGGGGAAATCTGAGTTTTCTCTTTACCTCTTGACCAGAAGCATCACTTGTGCTAGCTGGTCTTGCTAAGGAGCCATCAGCCTAAGACCGTTAGGTGGCAAGCAAGGCCGCATGGTGGATAAGCTAAAGTGTCTGGAAAGAAGAGTAGGCAGTGGTAGTGATACCAGGGACCTTGGAGTTCTGTTCTTCGGGTTCTTAGTTTCATTAATAAAAGAATTTATGGGTGGACTAAAATGAAAACTTGAAGACAATTTATTAGAATTTAAAATAAAAACCCCTAGACTGTGCAGGCAAGCTATCAGTTTCAGCAGCTGCACAGAGAAGTGTGGAGATCAGGCGGAAGAGCCATGTTGTTCAAGTAGGAACAGAAGTCAGAAACATGGCGGATACGTAGCCAAATAGTGGGGAGGGAGGCTTCAAAGAAGAACCATACTTAGTTTCTGGCCAGAATCCCAAAGCAAGAGAACAAAGAAAGATGAAAGGGTTGGCCTCTCTGATTCAGGCCTCAGAATGGCGGGGAGACCCCCTGACCTCATGATGTCATAGGGAGTCTATCAGTATGAGAATTATGGGAAGGAGAAACACAGGATCTCATTAAAGTAAAAATTATTCCATCTATCTCTTTAGTTTGGCTTGTGGTGAGCCCTCTTCCTAGGGGTGGTCCTTTGGCCAGATGATGGGTGGATCTGGGCCAACTGGAATGTTAGGCCTCGTGCAGCCCAGAGAAGCTATTCTCTCGGGCAGCAGGTGCTTGTTCTTAACCAATTTTTATTACTTTTCTAACAGCCTCACACACTATATATCCCCAAGCCATCAAAGAGACAGTGTAAAATGACCACACTACAGTGATCGTGAAGGAAAGGGGTAGCTGGTTTTGCTGGAGACAGAGAATGTCCAGGTTATCTACTCCAGGGGCTTCACAGAGATTCAAAAGCAAACCCAGGTTCTCCCGAAAAATGTCCTAATGCAGCTTGAACTACACTGTTAGGTTAAGGGCTCCTGTGAGCTACTGTCCTCTGAGCCAAGCAACTGCCATCTCAAAGAATTTAGCTGTGCCTTCTTGTAAAAGGATTGTTGCAACTGGGTTTATTGACTTTTTACACTCCCTCATGGAGGAGTGGCAGGGTCACGAGACCCTCACCTGATATCCAGCCATCCTCCTACAAACTGCTACGTGTAACTCTGCCTTCCTTACAAGTGACCTTGGGGAGGGACCAAAAATAGATAGTCTGGGTCCATCTAAACAGCAGCTATGGGAAAGCCTTCAACCCTGCCAGGTAAAAACTTTTTCAATGTGGCCCTATTGGGAAAAGGTACACCTATACCCTTGTAAATAACCCCTTACCTAGGCTCTGAGAGGAAGCCCCAAAATTTTAACTCATTGGTTCTTCCGAGTGAACTTTAGTGAAATTTGTCTTTTGGAACTTAAGAAGAAGGGGTAGATGTTTATGTCTCTCCCCAGGAAAGAGTTTTAGCCACAGTTCCTTCATTACTGTTCTATTGCTTTGAATAGACAACATGATTAAAGTGACTTTTATAAAAGAAAGCATTTAATTGGAGACTGGCTTTTAGTTTCAGAGGTTTAGTCCATTGTCATCATGGCGAGGAGCATGGCAGCCAACAGGAAAGTGCTGGATAAACAGCTGAGAGTTATGTCCTGATCCAAATGCAGAGAGAGAGAGACAGAGATAGACAGAGAGACAGAATAAGAGAGAGAGAGTGGGCATGGCACAGACTTTGGGAGCCTCAGAGTCCACCCCCAGTGACACACTTCCTTCAGTGAGGCAACACCTAATTCAACAAGGTCACACCTCCTAATCCTTCTAATCCTTTAAAATAGTGCCACTCCCTGATGGCTAATTGGCTAATTCAAATATATGAGCCTATGGGAGCAAGCTCGTTCAAACCACCAAAGCAGTTATATAAAAAGGTTAGGATATTCCTGCAGTAGTCTGAATTGATTGACCAGTACTGTAGCTTCCATGGGACCTAATGGTGTTAGCTGGTTGGAATTTTTATAACAGCATTATTAAAATACAATCCACACACCATAAAATCCATCCATTTAAAGTGTAAGATTCAGTGGATCTTTAGAAAACTGTTCCAGGGAATTGTACAAACAGCATGGAGATAAAATTCTAGAACAGTGTTGTCATGCTGGAAGAAAAGTTTGTACAGACACAAGCACACTCCTTTCACGCCAGCCTCGGATGAGGCGACCTGTGTCTATGCCTCTCTCTATGACTCACACAAAGGAGTTCTCTTCCACTTTTTGTAGAACAAACAAGAGTCAACCATCAGGGCTCTCCCCTGATAACTTTACCTGCCTCTAACCCCTAGATCTTTGCCTTTGAACGTCACAGTTGGACGGATGAAATTTTGTACTCTTGGTGCCTGAAATGGACCTTGAATTGCCACACATGAAGGCAGGTGGGGAAAGGGTGCATTGTTTCCTTGTTGCCTATTATTTTAAATATACAAGAACAGAGGGAAAGATGCATGGTTGGCTTACAAAAGGAGGCAGCAGCATTACATACTCTGGAATGAGCTTTATTAGGAGAAGGGCCTGTATGCAGGCTCTGATCAAGGCTTAAAGTAGGAGAACACTAGGAGAGGACCAGCAATGTTTTTTTTTTTTTTTTTTTTTTGGTTTTTCGAGACAGGGTTTCCCTGTAGTTTCTAGAGCCTGTCCTGGAACTAGCTCTTGTAGACCAGGCTGGCCTCGAACTCAGAGATCCGCCTGCCTCTGCCTCCCGAGTGCTGGGATTAAAGGCGTGCGCCACCACCGCCCGGCCGCAGCAATGTATTTAAATTAAAATTTTAAATGCATTGTTTTAAAATTTCAAAATATCAAGTGGGACAAGAGAGGCAGAGGAGCTTCATCCAGAGTAAGAGTTCAGAGAGAAAGAGAGAGAGAGAGAGAGAGAGAGAGAGAGAGAGCCATGACAGGAAATGCAGAGCCCTAGAGGAACTTTCAGAGGAATTCCTCAAACAAGGGGTAGTATATGAGTAAAAGCTTCTATGTTTCTATGGGGTGGTGGAAAACTTTAAACCATGTAATTTAGTTCTGCATAGCCTATATCACAGGAAGAATGGAGGAGCCAGATATGGGGTAGGACCTTGTAAGTCCTGGTCTCTGGCCTCCATCTTTGGAGGCTCCTTCCTATGCCTGCCAAGGAGGATCAAGACAGCCCGCCAAAATCTTGACCACTACCCCAGTCTATTTAAACTGCTTCCCTGGAAAGTTCCTTTGTGGTCTCTCCCCCCTCCCCCATTAAACCTGGATATTTTTTAATTTGGCTTATTGTGGTTTGGCTTGATTGGGATTTTTGCATCGGCAGAGAACTCACATTAGGAAAATTCCTAACAGACCTAATTTAGGAACTATAGAAACCACAGCCTAGAACAGCTTCATGACTCCCAGTCCCAGACAGAACCTTTAGAGAGCCTGACCTGGTTCTTTCCTGCTGTGGAATCTGTCCTACTAAGAGTGCCAAGCTTCCTAAAGGAGCAGGTGTGTGTTCTAGCAGTTATGAATGGTACAGCCTTGGACATCAGTGTACGAGCATTTATACAAACCCAAGATTTTACTTGCTGTGCTGTGGCCTCAGAAGAGAAATTTTGTGGAAATAAAAATCTATATTTGACTCTGAAAAACAAAGAACAAAGCTATTTTGTATCTCTACCAGCAAGGTGTACATTTCCTTTTCTCTGTTGCCATTGGCTTTCTGTTTCATTATAGCATCCTAAAAAACATGATGTGGCCTTTCACTCTGATTTTGATGTCTGTTTCCTTAAGGATTAGTTGTGAAAAATACCTTTTCATGTGCTTATTGTCCATTTACAAATATTCTGGCAAAAAAACCTATTTAGACTCCTGTTTGTTTTAAATCGTGCTATTTATCTGGGCTATTATCTATTACTGAGTAGAAAGAATGGCTCCAGAAACTGACAACCTAGACCACTCTGTGGGGGGAAAAGATTTATTGGGATCAAACTGCCAAGTCGATGGGGGAAGGGTAGAGCAGAGAAAAATATCAGAAAGACAAGACTAGGACAGCCAGCAGGGTGGGAGACCTGAGCTGACGTAGGCTCTCCAGATTGAGCCCCAATCTGGTGCCCTTGCCAGAGGTAGTCCACCTCTGGGGGAAGGTTAAGGGAGGTTCGTGATGAACAGAAAGTCCTTTGAGAGATCTGCTTTTCTAATAAACAGACATGTTTGGCCTGTTTACCTGACAACAATCCTTCCTTTCATACAGCCAGAGTCCTCTGTTTAGACTCTACCTCCAGCAGTGCCATTTGGGGAAGAGGGGCTTTGGACCTAACACTGAGTTGTCAAAGTCAATTTAAATATATATTCTGACCATTTTTTGTAAGATACCTGGTTTGCAGTTATCTCCTGTTTTCTGGTTTGTTATTTCATTTTCTTGATGTAAAAATTAAAAACATTTAAAAGTCATGAGAATAAAATAGAACAAAAATTAACACAATTTTCTTGCTGATAGGCTCAAAACACAGAGCCAATCCTTTGGAAAAATATGTGACTGGTTTTTATTTAATTATTAATATTTATTTTTGTTGTGGTGGCTGAGAGATTGGGGGATTGAAGTCTGAGTCAAGGCAGGTGCCTTATCTCGTAAGGGTTTCATGGTGTGAGATCTTATGCGCAGGTCTATGACGCTGAGTTGACTTTTGTGTGTGGTGTGAGGTGGGATTGCAGCCTCCCTCATCTGCATGTGGAGAGCTAGCTCTCCCAGCAGCAGTTGCCTACAAATCCATCTTCCTTTCCTTGGTTGTCTTGCTGCTCTTACTCAAAATGAGTTGACTAAAAGTGTGAAGATTTATTTCTTGACTCTCAGCTCAATTCCATTAATCTCTATTTACTGTTGTCACGCGATCTTGCTGTAGCTTGCTAGTACATTTTGAAGTAAAACTTCGTGCTAAGACATTGTTATTTCTGTTCAAGATTTCTTGGGCCATTCTGATCCCTTTGTGCTTCCAAGTGAACTTTAGGATCAGCTTCTTAATATTTATAAAGCGAATGGCTGAGATTTTAATAGGTTTAAATCTGTTGCAACCGAGTGAGTATTACGGCGATAATGCGAAACCCTTGGTAGCAGAAGTTTGAATTTTCTTTCTTGCTAAGGCACACAGCCAACCTTGCTTCACTTTCTGTAATTTCAGTACTCATAGTCACCTATAGTCTGAAAAAAATAAAATACATAAAAATCATATTTAGAGGGAGGGGAGCGCATCACAAGCGTTTGTTTATTTTTAGCATATCCTTATAAGCTGTAATTCTTTTACTTTATTATGAGTTATTATTTTCAACATCTTACTCTGCCTAATTTATAAACCGACCGTTGTCCTGTCTGTATGTTGTGGTTTGAATGTGAAGGACGCCCATAGGCTCCTGTCTTTGAACACGCGGTTTCCAGCTGGTGCTGTTTGGAAGCTTGTGGAATCCTTAGGAGGTGGAGCTTGGTCTGTGTCTGTGTCACTGGGGATAGGCTTTGGGGGTGTACAGCCAGCCCCAGCTACTATTTTCTCTGTGTTTCCTGTGTGCGAATGAAATGAGATCTGCTCCTGACTGCCCAGCCAGCTTCACACGCCTGCTACCAGGCCTTCCTTGCCGTGATGGACTCCGTCTGTCCAGAACTGAAAATCAAGTTTAACTCTCCTTTGCCCTAACTTGCTTCTTAATGGGGTATTTCATGACAGCAACAGAAAGGAAACTAGAACAGTATGGGTAGACCTGAGAAATGTTGGACGGACACGTAGGGCATGGAACAGGGTGTTGGGAGGAATCTACCCCCACCGGAAGAAGATATTTTTCTATCTTGATTTTGAGGAGGTCTAAACTTCCTTTTTACAAGCTGGGTCTAAGTTTCAGTTTCTTAAACAAAGAGCTCTTAATCAACAACACCCCTGACAGCAGAGATGAGGGAGAACCAGCAAGGCCTGAATCCGCCCCACAGTAATCTCAAAATAGTGACCAAACAAGGGCAGTTCCTGCAAGCCCCCCTCTTCAGAACTTACCCATCTGTGTCCAAATTAAAAAAACTAAAACCTCAGCCTATCAAAAATGCACTAATCTACTTGCTGCCGGTTTAACCAGTTTTTGTTCGAGATAACCTAACTGTTCCTGAAATTCCCCAAGCTATGCTTTAAAGGACTTGCACGTTTTTGTCCCCAGCCGCCATTTTGTACCGGTGGTTGGCCCTGCATGCAGGTAGATAAAAGCGCTTTGCTTTTTCATATTATTTGAGTCTGGGATCTTCAGCATTTTCTCGGACCCCTACAATTTCTTTAAATAGTTTCTACGTGAGTGCTCTTTCTCGTCCTTTGCAGTTTCTTCTTACGTATCCATGCTTTTTGCCTTGGTTTAATTTGCAGCATATTTTTGAGTTTTACAAGTCAGTCTTATAGCTTACAATTGATCTCACTTATTGGTTTACTATTTGTCCTGCAGAGATTTGTAAATATTGCATATACGGCATTATGTCTTCCATAAGCTGAGTATTTTATATCTTCCTTTCCAACTGTGTCTTTTTTTTCTTAAACTATTGTATTGAACAGAAGCCAAGGCAGGTGTCTTTGGGATTTCTCTGACTTTATAATTTTTTTAAAATTAATCAGTGCATTTTGGTACTGTGAACTGAATCCACGGCCTTGTGTATGCTAGGCACTCTTCCACTGAGCTATATTCCCCAGCAGTCCCACACCCACCAAAGTTTGATACTGGCTATGGGTCCTTCTTACTAGAATAAGGATATTTCTTTAAACTTCTAGATTAGCTTTATCATGAAAGAGTATAAGATGTTGTCACCTGACTTTTCTAAATCCATTGAGATCGTCATGTAGTTTGTGTGTATGTATGTATTATATTTGTTAATTAATTAGTAATTCAACATGACATTCCTAGGATTGTTCCACTTTATGAGAGTAACTAAAATGTGACTATATTCCTAGACGCTAGAATTTTTAAAAAGAATATTATATTTATATTCTTAAAAGAAACTGGTCTATTTGGTTATTTTTTTCTTTGCAAATCTACAGTATAATATCACAACCATGATATTTTCCTTTATATAGTTCACTTACCTTGCCATGCATGAGTATATACATGTATGTGTGTATGTGTACTCATGTGTGTATATCATTTGTTTGAACTTATTAGTTTAAAGGTATGTGTGCTGATTCTAGTTTTCACCATTAAAATAAAGATAATATCAATGCTTGTGTACAGATTTTGGTGGGAACATAAGATTTCATCTTTGTAAGATAAACATTTGATAATCCAAAGGTCTGATTATATGATTGCCTGTTAAGGCTCTTGTTTAGTTTTTAAAGCTATCACACTACATTTTAAGAGGCAGATCAAACCCTTGGTTTTAAAATTTGGCATCATTGTCCCTAGATCTATAGCTTATTTTGACTTCTTTTTCTATATGGGCATTCCCATAGCAAAAAAGAGTGAATATTTAAGACGCTTAAATTATCTATTACATTTATCTTTGTATGTGCGTGTTTATGTATGTGCATGTAGGTATGTACATGCTATGACAATGTCTAGTATCACCCTTGCTGTCCTTCTTTGAGATGAGACCTCTTGTTTACTGCAGTGTGCATCAGGCAAGCTGGCTTCAAAGCTCTCAGGAATTCTCTCGTCTTGAGGTAGGTGCACTGGGATTGCAAATACATGCTGTCTTTACTTGGATTAGGGGTCTCAGATCATAAACATTTTGTCCTTTGTTCCCCTGAAAGTTTTTTTAAAGTATTATGTTTGCATTAAATCCATAGTCCTGTATGGAATACTTTTCCTACCCGTGTGAGGTTTATTATAAATCTTTTTTTTTCTGACTTCCTGCCATGAATATCCAATCACCAACTTCTTTATTCCACTTGACGAAAGACTTACATTCATCATTGAACTGGCTAACTTGTCAAAGATAAGCTGAGTTGTTAGTGCTGCTGGTTGTTCCTGGATAGTCTGACTTATTGAATGCACACTTATTTCGAGCAGGAATACCCACTGCTGCTCACTGAACACATATGGAAAGCCTCGATAGTGGATAGAATAACTCCTACCATTTATTTCTTTTGCCAGGCTTGGTTGGCAAAATTTAGGATAAGGCTGGAGGTGGCTCATCACTGAAGAGTGTTGGCTGAGCAAACATGAGGAACAAAGTTCAGATCCCAGAATCCCCAAGCAATCTGGGCATGTGTACACATGTAACTCAAATACAGAGAACAGAGACATGCCGGTCACTGGCCTCTGTCCGCTGACACCCTAGCCAAAGGAGTGTGAGTTTCAAGTTTTGCAAGAGATCCTGCCTCATAGGAGTTAGACAAGTAGTGGTAGGAGAGGACCTCCAATGCATGTAGATGGAGTTTTTCTGTCCAGGCAGTACTCCCAAATAAGCATACAAAAACTTAATATCAATTGTAAATGTTTGACTGATAGCTCAGCCTTATTACTAGTTAACTCTTACATTTAAATTAACCCATATACCCTCTGTCACATGGTTGGCTTGTTACCTCATTTTCTATATGTCCTGTTTCCTGTACATGCTGGTATCTCCTCTGACTCCACCCTTCTTCATCCCAGCATCCTTAGTTTGGGTGTACCAATTATACTTCCTGCCTGGCTATATATTTATACATTTATAACTTTTTATAAATCAATTTGAGTGACAAATCTTTACAGTGTACAAAAGGATTATTCCACAGCAAATGCCATCCTCTGGGCTGTGGATTTGCACGTGTGTTTGCACCTGCAAATACACCTACACACACACACTCACACATGCACTCACATATGCATACAAGTAAATAAATAAAATAAAAAACGCCAAAAAATTGCATTAACTCATCTGCTAAGAGGCTATATGTTGTTAGAATCTGTAGATCCTCCCGACTTAGGGGGAATTGATGTTCTTACTATTTTGAGTCTTTAATCCCTTTTCCAGCATTTTGTAATTTCCAATACATGTATTTGCTGCTAGGCACACACACAGTATTGCTCATGCATTCCACTTTCTTTGGATTGGGTCTACATGGTATTTATGATGCTTCCCTTTCCTGTCTGCAAATGCTCACTAAGAAATGCACCTGCTGCCGTGTGTGTGCACGTTCATCTTGTATCTTGTCATCTTGCTGAAATCACTTTTGTCAATTTGTTGAGATTTTGACATAAGCAGTCATGTCTTTACAAGTAAAAATAGTTTAATATCTTCCTTTCTGTGGTGTATTTCCATTATTATTATAGCTGTTTTTCCTGGCGCGGCTCAAATGTCAAGGGCTTTGCTGAATAAAATATGCTCAGAGCTAAAATCCTACTTTGTTTGTCATCTTGGGGAGCCAGGTCTTCCTCCATTAAGTGTGATGTTAGATTTTCCTGTGTGCACAGATGTGTGGTACCCAGAGTGGGAGGGGCATGAGTGTAGGCACACTCCTATGGGTGGATATCAGAGGTTAACCTGCACCTTGAGTTGTAAGACAAGGTCTCTCAGAACCTAGGGCTTACCAATTAGGAGAGGCTGACTGGGCAGCAAGCCTTAGGCACCTGCTGTTTCTGGCTGCTTAGCACCAGAATTACAATTGCCTATTACCATACCTGGTTTTTTACATTAGCGCTGGGGGTTGAACTCAGGTCTTCGCTCTTGCATGGCAAGCACTTTACTCCCTGAGATATCTCCCATATGCATTCTGCAGCTGCTTTTTATTGATATGAGGGAAGCCCACACCATCCTGAGCTGCCTGAGAAGTTCCCGCATAGCCCCATGAACATGTGTTTCTCCGTATGCTGATAGTCTACTATAGGCATATGGATTTCTTGCTCAAAAATTGAATCAGGTTGAATTAAATGAATCAGTGTTGGTTTAAAAATAGCCACCACATACACATTTTCATAGACAGCATAGGGCTTTGTTTTATTGTGCTAGCAGCCTTTGAGCTCAATGTCTTGAAAGATGTTTGTCTGTAGTTTTTGTGATTAGTTGATGACCTTTTATCAGGACAACACTGGGCTTCTGATTTGTGATGACATCCTATCTCTTATTCCTTGGACTATACTGAGTAAAGCTGACACAAAATTTGAGATGTTTGGTGGACTTCCCAGCAGAGCAATCTGAGGCTGGCAAATATTTGGTGTATGTGGGGGAGTAAATTATAATTTGAACTTCTCTGATGCTTGATTGCTATTTTGATTGTCTAATTAATCTTGATGGAATTTTAATCATGTGTGGCTCCTTGGCAACCCACTTACTTTTTCTAAATTGTTGAATTTATGAGGGCTGCATATATTCTTTGTTAACGGCTGTACTATTTGCTGTGAGACTCTCTCCTCCAACTTTACCCTGGAGACTTTTTTAAATCCTCTTTTTACAAGGTTTACCTAAATTTTTCTTCTTACAAATTTGTGTGTGTGTGTGTGTGTGTGTGTGTATGCAGGTGCCCCGTACATGTGTGTGTGTGTGTGTGTGTGTGTGTATGCAGGTGTCCCTGTACATGTGTGTGTATGTGTATATGCAGGTGCCCCTGTACATGTGGGTGTGTGTGTATGCAGGTGCCCCTGTACATGTGATAAATGGGAGGAAAGCCTCACTAATACCATCCATCCCCTTTTAAATAGGATCTCTTACTAGAGTGGAGCCTCCCAGTTAGGTTAGAATTTTGGAAGGAAAACCTACACTAAACCTTTGGCAATACTGACTGATTAATTAATTGGAAGTTCAGTGATGCTAGGAGAGGTTGGGATGTTGTCCCTCCAGAACTCAATTATAACGAAGTGGGCTAATTTTAGTTTTCATACTAGCTTTTCTTTGCCTACTTCTGTGTCTGGCTCAACATCCTGTGATTCTCAGACAAATAGATTCCACCAACCCAAAGGTTAAAATGTCTTCAATTAGCATCATGACTTTTTTTGTTCTGGTACTATTAAATTTCATGGACCCACGGCCACATTGGAAATAGAATTTGGGGTAACCTGAGTCTGTGTTCCCAGGATATGGACCCTCACAATCGGCTCCATAAACAGAGAAGTTGAGGCAACAGGAGTTTGAAGCAGCTAGTCAGCTATGTCAGCATAGAAGAGAGTGGAGAATGCAAGCATCCCAGTGCCCAGTTTTACTCCATTTTGTTCAGCTCAGGGTCTCATGCCTGGGGAATGGTTGCTTCATTAACTTTCCCAGGGGAGATGCAAAGAAAAGCATCTCCTTCCAGGTGGGCACCAGTGACAGATCAAAGTTAGAGTTTATCAAAGTCCAAGATGGTGAAGTCAGTGACTTGATTGGGCTTTTTTACAGAGTACCAGCAGGACATCATCCAAAGGGGTATGGGTGGCCCCCAAACAGCTGTAGCATTACAAAGTCCCACTCCATCATGCTTGGTGATGTCATGGAACCTGTATCACATGTGATGGTTTTAATTTCTAGGCTTACGAGATATATAAAATAAAAATGCCTTGTGGAAGCTGTACCAATGAGAATGGGACCCTGACACTTGCTCAAGAACAAACGAATTCCCAAAATGCTGGGCAATATTCTTGTAATTTTCTAGTCTTGCACAAATTTCAAATGAAACTGTCATTCATGCAAGATAACCAGTGAACATGCTGTGCGTTTCCACTTCTATAAACAAGCTGTGCACCCCTGATTGCACGTAGGCTGGCAATACATAGCCTCATTTGTATACATAGGCAGGAAGTATAAGACTCAGGCTTTTTGCCTTTATAAACCCCTGACTCTAAACGTGGCTCAGGGGTATATGTTGTGGAATATCACTTTAATTTGTGTAAAGATGTGTTACATTTGTTTATACTGGAGAATATTACTTTAACCGTGTAAAGGTGTGTTAAGTCTGTTTCTTCTGCCTTTGTTAACAGTGTAAAGATGTGCTACATTTGTTTCACCTTGTCTGCCTAAGGCACCTGATTAGTCTAATAAAAAGCTTAACAGCAGGAGAGGGATAGGTGATTCATGTTTGGTGCCCTCAAGTCACCTATCTAAATCTTCTGGGGATCACTTCCTTGTCTTTGTCTTAAAAGGTAGGCCTGAGCGACTAAGGGTTACCTAGAGCCTCAGGAGGCAGAGAGCTGGGGAAAGAGGCAACAAAGTCTTAGGCACAAGGGTTAGTTCCCTTGGAGGCCATGGACATGGGTCCCTCCCTGAAGTCTGTCTGGACTCCCACTTGTTTCCCTACAAGCAATAGAAAGGAGAGCAAGCATCACAACCCTCCTTAGGATTTAAATTACCATATGAAAAGGTGTAGGTTTCGGGTTGTGTGGGAGCCCTTAAGGGAAAGCTGCTTACTCCAAGTCAAAAACCTGGGGACATGACGTTGTCTCCTCCCTCAATAGTTAATCTACTTGGTCCTGTCAGTCACCTAGCCAGAAGACTGTGCTATGCCCAGATCCGTGAAGTCCCCCCAAAACTAACAAGGAGACCAATGTCTTGCTGTTTGTCCACAGTCTGGACCTGGTCCTGGCAGCAGGTGTTGCACTGGGGCACCTCGCCCAATGGTCAGCGTCATCGTAATCCAGGTGGAAACATCGTGGCATCTCATAATCTTCTTTAGAGACCTTGGGTTACTATTAGGATCTCGGAGTCTCTGTCTAATATAAGAAACTTTTAAATCATTGTTTTAAATGCCATATTCTGCAGATCTCTGAAGTATGAAAGCAGCTTAGGGTATGTCTGATTAGACAAACTTTGTTTCTCATTAAGTTTGACTTTGAAAACATATACAGGGACCTAAATAAGCCTTATTCCTGTAATTAATTATATCAGTACTTTAAGGATGACTGACTAACTTCTATTTCCTAACAGTCTATAATAAGTTAGCAGCTTTCACTAGAACTCCACACTCTGTAATGATTTTGAATTAAAACTAATAAAGAAACTGAATGAGTCATTCTGAGGGTAAACACAAAACAAGTTTGTATCTAGCTGTTAATGCTGTCTCAGGCAAAAGCAAGGACCAGGTCCCAAGGTGAAATGGGAATAGGAGGGAGTCTAAGAGCTACCATTGCCCTAGGGCAAACTGAGACTCAGGTCTATTTTCCTGCTGATCTATAGAACCCATCTTGGCAGGTGTGTACCAAGTTGCCCTGGGAAAGCTGCCCTGGGCTCTACATTTTTCCCACTTTCTTCCTTGCTTTCCAGACGACATACCAAATTCTCTCTCGCTTTTCAGACAACATAAAAACTCTTACCAAAGTCTTTCTTGTGGTTTCCCTCAGTGGTATAAGATATATTGCATGGCTACAATATTTTAAACAAGAACAGAAACATGCTTATACTATAACAAAAAAACCCTTAGCTGGGTGGTGGTGGCACACCCATTTAATCCCTGTACTCCAGAGGTGGAGGCAGGCGGATCTCTGTGAGTTCAAGGCCAGCCTGGTTTACAAGAGCTAGTTCCAGTACAGGCTTCAAAGCTACAGAGCAACCCTGTCTCGAAAAACCAAAAAAGAAAAAAAAAATACATTAGGGCTGGAGAGATAGCTCAGTGGTTAAGAGCATTACCTGCTCTTTCAAAGGTCCTGAGTTCAATTCCCGGCAACCACATGGTGGCTCACAACCATCTGTAATGAGGTCTGGTGCCCTCTTCTGGCCTGCAGGCATACACACGGACAGAATATTGTATACAAAATAAATAAATAAATAATTTTTTTTAAAAAAAAAAACCTTTAAATTTACATCACATAAAATTCTGTACCAGCGTGAAACATTTGAGACCAACCATAGTTTTTTCATATACTAACCAATAATAATTTGTAACTATCCCTTATAAATGATGACAGATATTTATAACACATTGGATATGAATGATCAAAGCAGCTGTGGGGGAGGGAAGTCTGGCTATAGTGTCACAACATGGCCATTGGAGCAACCTATAGCCAGAGTCCTTGACCGTGGAGCCAAACTTTAGTAAGGTTTGACCAGAAGCTGAGGCACACAGCCCCCAGGGCGGGCGGAGGGAACTCATCCACCAGTATGGGAGGGGTCAGGGTAGTATGCAGCACGGGTGGCGGGGAGTGGGGGGGCAGAGATTGTTAACCTCTCCAGCCATAGCAATTAACCCCAGATTCTGGGTTCAGTGTTTGAAATCCTACAACTGCAGCTGGCAGCCTTGCTACATTGCAACAACAAGGCTGCATAGCCCAGCCACCTATCCACACAAGCACTCTGCCCTGCAGGCTCGGCATGGGGCCAAGGCTGACTCCTTTTCCTGAAATGTTTAAGGCAGTGGGTAAAGGTTATTTGTCTTATCCCTTTTAGGAAAATATACCCCTATGCGTATGGCCCTATCTCTAAAGTCCTATAAGTGATCGCAGTATCAAAGTCAAAGAAGTCGTGATCTGAGTCTGTCCCATATTGTCAGCGTCAGTCTAAGTCAGGACAAAAAGACAAAGATACAACAACACACAGACACATAGGACATGAACAGGACAATGAACAGACAAATCCTCTTGGCACCAAATCAAACCAAAGACAACAGCCTCAAGCTGTTTTGCTGGTGTGACTCGACCATCTATCTACCAAACGAGACCCACATCCTGTGTGTCTCTCTACAAAACTGATACCACAACCCCTGAATCTTTCTACAGAAACCAGAGAGAACCACTTTCTGCAGAAGGGCCCTGGGGACGTCTCCCCAGGCACCCCTGCCTGTGCTCTTTTCGCATGTCCGCCTAGATTGTCTACAGGCTCCTATGGTTCTGATTCACCTGAAGATATGCTTAGGGAGACTGTAGGAATAATTGTCCTCTTAATGAGATAATATCCTTATCTGGCCTGGAAATGGCTTTGCTGTGAAACCACTCCTGGTGCCTTTGTTTGGATACAGAGCTAGCCTCGCTTTCTCACGTGTTCTATGAACTGCCAGTTTCCCTTCTGCCATGTGGCTGCTTTCCAGCTTCAATTCAAAAATTCAATGCAAAAAGCATAGCTTTCTTTGTCCTCTCTGCCTTCTTCCACTAAAGGTTTTGGCCATCAGTGTCAAACTGTGAGAGAAAATGGTAGCCAGAGCTCAGTGGAAACATCAAACTAGACCACTTAGTGGGCTAGAAAGACAGTTTACTCGGGGAAACAAATTGCCCAGCCATCTCTTGGGACCAGAGAACGGCAGCCTGTCGGATGTGGGGGTGTGGTGGGGGAACCTTGCTAATTTATTGGGAAGACAGCAGTGAGAGGAGGCCATGGGATGGACCAATCTGGGGGTTAGCATGGGAACTCTCATCTGCTGCAGGCTGTTTGTTTGAATCAGGAACCAGAGGCCTCTGACGAGGTAGCTGACCATAGGTAAAATAGTGGTATTCCACTAACAGAAGCCACCTTCTGAGACTGCTGAGGAGTGCTGAGTTTAGATTTCTGTTCACCAGAAAGCAATCCTTCCATTTATCAGGCCAGAGTCCTGCCCGGGTTCGATGCAGGGCAATGTCAACAGCACTGCCATTTGGGGGTTCTGCTTTGGACCTAAGTATTCACCAGCTCAGTCCCTACCTACTCAGTGAGAACTGGGTGTGGAGGATGGGGATCACTAACCGATGGCTGCCATGATTTCACTGTAGACATTCTGCAAGCCGGGCTATACAGTAGAAGATGTTTTGCTATTCACTGGCTTTCTAAACAGCAATGGGAACTGGAACCTGGCTGCCCAGTCTCCCTATCAATTTAGCTAGGAGTGAGTGGGTAGTTTGTAAGATAAATGCCACAGTATCCCATTGCTTTGGGTTTCTATGGACTTTGTTAAATAAATACCACTTAGGTATCCTGCTCTACCACCCTATACAATGTTTCCTTGAGATAGTCTATCACTAAGCCTAGAGCAAGGCTGGTGGCCAGGCAGTCACAGAGAACCTCTTGATTCCACTATCTACAGCACGGGGATTACAGGCAGATTCACGGTCACACCCTGGGGATAAAAGCTCAAATCCTAGACTTTGCACATCAAGCCCTCTTCCTCACGCAGCTGTCTCCCCATCCAGCCAAAAATTTCTGAGTACCGTGTAACATTCTAACTTTAGAGAAGATAATAATTTAGGTCTACACACTGTCCTTGTGACCCTTGAATTTCTTTTTCCAGAGCCATTCTTTCTTCCCTCTGAACCACCATTTCTTTCCGGCACCAGTTTTGCCTTGACAAGAATCATTGTCGACAAGCAGAAATGGTGATTTCAGGTGACTTTGATCTTTGGCAATGCTGTAATTGGTCTACATGATACAATCAATAGACCGAATCATTATTTTATATGAGCAACTTATTCATTTTGTAGTCTCTTTAATTTAATCACCATAAAGCTTTTGATGGAAAACACATTAATATTCTGGGAATGATTACATTAAAAAGTCTTAGTTATCAGAAAAGCTGGTATTAAAAAAAGATAAAGAAAAGAACAAAAGAAAGAAATGTATAATTGAAGCATGGCAGATCGCATCAGGATGGCCAGTTGGTGGGAGCTGAAGGCCTGCTGAGATACTTGCTTTTTCTCTCAGTCAGGTCTATCTTTGTCTGAGCCAGAAAAGGTTCATTCCTGGGTAAATCTGAATTAGCCAAGAAAAGCCGGGGACTGTAGTTCTCCCGTTGTAAATAAGTTCTAAAGAGACACGCTAGCTGTCAGCCTATTAAAACAATAAACAATAGGCCCTAAGAAATCGTAACTTTCCCTGGAATCTTATGCTGGGAGAAGAGCCTGGGTCAGCCAGAAAGGAAACTTTTCTTTTTCAGGAAAGAAATTTACAACTTTACAGAGACGATAGATCAGTGGTGGGTGGGCCCACACCTTGACCTCCACTGCTCATATATGAACAACCAGGGCCATATATATATATATAAATATGATTAATCAGTAAAGATATATGTGCAGACCATATATAGAGACCATATGCATATATACATATTTAGACCATATACATACACACATATACATATATGTATATATAAATATACACATATATGGTCTCTCTATATAGGCCATATAGATAGACTGTACACACACACACATACAAATAATGTTACCACAGTTAGGTGCACAGCCCTGGTAACTCTAAGTCAAGGAAAAGGAACCACATTAACAGTAAAAAGGAGAAAGCAGGGCTGGAGAGATGGCTCAGAGGTTAAGAGCACTGGCTGCTTGCTCTTCCAGAGGTCCTGAGTTCAATTCCCAGCAACCACATGGTGGCTCACAACCATCTTACTGAGATCTGGCGCCCTCCTCTGGTGTGCGGGCATACATAGAGGCAGAATGTTGTATACATAATAAATAAATCTTTTTTAAAAAAAGGAGAAAGCAGAGGTTCTTCAACATGATCACATTATGAAGGACAAGGAGATCCAGTGACGTCCCAACTGCCACCCAAGAACACCATCCAGGTCTTGGCATCAAGTCCAGGTATAAGTAGAGGGGCCAAGGGTATGCAGGACTGAGCATTCTCAGTCTAAGTAAGTAGCCGCGTATCATTGTGTGTATCACTGTCCAGGCTCCACTCTCTCTTGCAAAGTGGTCCAGCAAGTTGTCAAAACTATACAAAATCTCTTTCTTGGAGACAGTGGGAGACAAGCTTTCCCCCTCTGGCTAGCACCAGGCTTTAACTTTTTCCCAGCACGAGATTCCTACAGAAGGTTTCAATTACTTGAGGTGCCTCATTTAATATTTTGATAAAGTAAATGGGATGTAAGTGTCTTCTGAAGCTTCTTACTCCGGATTGGCAGGCAGTACCGCTTGCCCTGTCCTTCCTGCTCTGGCCCTCACAGGGCTCTTGTACTGTAACATGTAACACCATTCATCTCAGCTTCACCCACCACCAGCGGAACAGGCAGCCAGCTCGTTCTCATGTGCACAGGAAGTGACACTAAAGACTCCCACTCAGGAGTGTGGCTTCCCAGCTGTGATGGGCCACCAGCATTAACTTAACACCTTCAGTCTCAGCAGCATGGTCATCATTTCTCACTGCTCCAGGGAACAGTGACTAAAATGTCACACTAGCCTGAAATAGTTCGAGGATTAGCAGCAAAGAGATGCAGATAACAGCCCTGCTTGGTGCTAGGTTTGAGCTAGGGGGTCATCAGAGCGCACCCCCTGCAGTCTCACAGATAGCAGTAAGCACTCTTTGGATAATGTGTCTGAATCTGTAATAGGCTACCTGGGCCCTAGGACTCTAGGAAAGAAATGCCAAACACCAGACCACACTGTAGCCCCTTAGATCCGCCATTGTCAGTAGTTCCTTCCAGGATCCCTGCTGCTATAGAAAGGCAAATATCTTCTCTATGAATTCGTACTCCTCGGGTGTCCTCATTCCAGAATGACAAGGTCCAAGTAACTTCAAGTTCTGTGGCCTCAAAGGACAAAGGTGCAATGAATATACCTTCATTAAGCCTGCCACTCTTCACACCTCCCCCAAATCCTCTAAATCACGTGGGCCAGTTTTTTGTTTGTTTCTTTGTGTTTTGTTTTTTATTTTCATTTTGTTTTGTTTTGTTTCTGCACCATGCAAGAAGCTGGAAAGTTAATTCTCTACCCAGGTCAGAGAATCTACTCTGAGTTTTCCTTTAGTTGCCCTTCATAGCTCCTCTAACAAAATGAAGCTCTCAGGGTAGTTCCTAATCCAATATGACCTGTGTTTTGAGAAGGGTAATTCAGTGGGTAAAATCACTTTCTGTTCAAGCATCAGGACCTGATTTTGCATTCCCAGAGCTCATGCAAAAGCTAGATGCCCCTGCTGGGAAGTATGAATTGGCGACCTAGCAACTCTCAGAAGGAGGCTCACTGGCCAGCAGGCCAGACAAACACAGTGGGGAAGAGACCCCATGCCAAACACAGATGAAGGCAAAGACTTACTGTGTTGGAAGCATCACATCAGCTCCCTGGCACCCCTTTATCCAAAGAGACTGGAATGTTTGTTTGGAAGCATCACCTCAGCCCCTAACATCCTTATCCAAAGAGTTTGAATTGTTCCAGTGGGGCTTCACCCCAGTTCCTGGCATCCATTTTGGGATGTTGCGTGGAAAGCTCCATTTCAAGCCCCCTCCCCTGGGAGTTGCCACAGTCCAGATTCCACCTCGGAGAAAGCCCACCAAATGGTGACCCCTCCCCAGAGAGGGTCAAGACCACTCCCACAGGCTATTTAAACTGCCCCCCAGAGAACAAACATGGTCGTTCTCATTCACCTTTCCCCTCTCTGTGCTTTCCCGGAGCACCACCAGGGAGCACTGGCATCCATTAAACCTGGGCCCTTTTCTAATTTGGTTTGATTTGGTCTGATGTGGATTATTGCGTCGGCAGAGATGGTGGTCAGTCATGGCACTAAAGCTTTTTATGTAGTTTCTGGAGGTTTGAACTCAGGTCCTTGTGCTTATGCAGCAAACATTTTTACTCACTAAGAACCATCGCCCCAGCCCCTCAAAATGTTTTTGAAAAGGGTTTTTCTTTTCTTTTTTTAACTGTGAAGATGTTCTACCTGATCTTAAGAGTAAAACTATTAAATATAGTTGTAATGCTATAGACCCAGGCTTCATCCAAGCTATTCTTGGTCGTATTTTTATGCTCATGTCTCGGGACCCCCAAACAAGACCACCACAGAGCTGGTATCCAACGCAAACACACTGGGGTTTATTGATTACAAGTTAGCTAACTAGGACTGCAATACAACATACTGCCGCAGCAGGCAGGGGAAAACGGCCCTGAGCTCTCAGGGTAATAGGTTTTTAAAGCGAAAAACTACAAGCAAGGTGGCACAAGCCTTGGCGTTTTGGGATTGGGTAAAAGTATACAATTTTTGAATCCATTGGTTGGGATGTAGGGGAATTTCAGAACAGTCAAAATGGCTGTTAATCAGGTACCTACAAGACCGTTCAAAGCAAGCAGATATTTGGACATCCTGGTGGGGTCACTTTGGCCAGAGCAGGCACAGTTTCTTGGGAATGTTTGCGACTCAGATGGGCTGCATTCACCCCCTAGTTAGGTCCTATCTAAAATGAAGTTCTCTCAAAATGGAGTTTGTTTTGCTCCTTCAGTATAAATGTTTATGGATTGAAAATTTATTATTTTTTCTTTCTCACAAATAATTTAAAATTAAGATGCCTGTTACTTACATAAAATAATTCAATAGTATTTTTAAAAATAAGAACAGAAGAAAATTATCACAGAGATGCAGCAGTGCGTGCAGCGTGTTCCTGCAGGGTAGTAGACTAGATACAGGGTGCCAAACCAGGTGGTGATGCTCTTTCAGTTTTGGAACTTCCAGGATATTCTCCCTACTGTATGTACTAATTTACGTTACCATAACATTGCACAGAGATTCTGTCTTCTCCACTTCCTCAACAGCACGCATTATCTTTTGTCTTTTTGGTAGCGGTCACTGTAATGGGCATGGGAGAATATTTCCCCATGGTTTTGACTTGAGTTTCTCTCATTAGTAGTCAAACATTTTTCATGAGTCTTTTGGGCATTTATGACTTTTTAACCATTTAAAATATTTTTACATTCATTCATTCTCTCACTTGTTGACTTTGTATATGCACATGTATGCCACCATGTGTATGTGGAAGTCAGAGGGTAGTTTGTTGGAGTTGCTACAATCCTTCCACCATGATCTGGGATTGAGCTCAAGTTATCTGGCTTGGTGGCTGGTGCCTTTCCCAATGAGCCATCTTGCCAGTCCCTTTAAATTGGTTTGTTTTTCTTTTTTCTTTTTTCTTTTTTTGGTTTTTCGAGACAGGGTTTCTCTGCAGCTTTTTTAGAGCCTGTCCTGGAACTAGCTCTTGTAGACCAGGCTGGCCTCGAACTCACAGAGATCCGCCTGCCTCTGCCTCCCAAGTGCTGGGATTAAAGGCGTGCGCCACCACCGCCCGGCTTGTTTTTTGTTTTTTTTGTTTTTTTTTTTTTTTGAGAAGCATCTGTTCAAGTTATTTTGCACATGTTCTAACTGGGTTACATGTTTTTTTTTTCTATGTATGTTTTCTTGCTTGCCTCATACCTTTATTTAATGTTAGCCTTTTTGTTATGTGTGCATGCTTATGTAAATATGTCTGTAAGATCTTGCTATAGGTGGAACTTCTTAATGTAATGCCATGCAGACTTTAAACTTTGATAAATGTAGCAACTCATCTTAACACATTCATACAGGTTTACCTTCGTACAGTAAATTACTTAATTTATACAAATTGGCTTTTCTACCATTAACAAACATTAATTTCAATTTTCTTGCCAATACTGTGTCAATGTTGTTTTTAGTTTTTTTTCCTTTTTGCTCAAAAATGATGTGTCTTTATGGCTTAAATTTTTATTTTTAAAAGTAATTGAGAAAGCTATGTTCTTTATTTGTGTATAGTTGACGCTTCTGGCATCACAGTTACTTCTGATACTTCTACTGGCTTCTCTTTCTTGTTAATGTGATCCTCCTTACACTATGAATACCAATTCTGTCTTTTACTTGTATTGCTGATACTACCTCTTTTGGGTGTACATAAATCATTATTCAGCATCTTTTATAACACTGATGGTTTTCATATTTCCTAAAGCTCGGTGTACTTAAATGACCAGCTTTGTCCAGTTAGTGTCCATATTTTAATTGGTGTTTCTAATTATTTGTTTTTAATTATTTTTATAATTATTCAGGTTCTTGAGACAGAATCTCACTGTAGCCATGCTGGCCCTGAACTCCTTTTTAAACCTGTTTCTGCCATCCGAGTGTTGGGATGACAGGTATTCAGGAAGTCAAATAGAGCACAATTTCTATTTTATGTCTCTGTCTTAAATCTATTGCGTGCTTCAAAATTTGAGCTTGTGAATGCTTTTCATTTTATTTTAAATGCATCTGTCTTAGTTAGGTTTCTATTGCTGTGATAAAATACCACGATCATAGCAGCTTGCGGAGGAAAGGGTTTATTTCATCTTGTGGCACATCATGCAAGGGAAGTTGGGGCAGGAGCGTGAAGGCAGGAGCTCAAGGAGAGGCCTGTGTACTGACTCAGTCCTCATGGTTTGCTCAGCCTGCTTTCTCCTAGCACCCAGGACCACCTGCCACTGCCCACAGTGAACTAAGTCTGCCCACATCCACCATCAATCGAGAGAATTAGCCACAGGTTTGCCCATAGGCCATTCTGATGGAGGGGTATTTTCTCAGTTGAGGTTCCCTATTCCCAAATGACTCTAGCTTGCATCGAGTTGATGTAAAACTAGCCAGCCCAAGCATTTTCTTCTTTTTCTACTATATGTATCAGTAATATTTTATAGATAGAAAAATGTACATTTTAAACATATGTGTCCCTAGATCAGATGAACCAAAACATAAGCTCCACATGGCATGAGGCTCCCTCTTCTCTGGTTGGAGCTACTATGTCAGAATCCCTTGGCTTGAAGGCTTTGTGATTCTATCCGCGGCTCTAACTAATGTTCTTGTTGATTACTGCCAAACAGAAAGATCGGTGTCACTGTCACCATGTCATAAATTATAGACTATTCTCTATGTTCTGTTCCAGCTCCGTGCCTACCTTCCTTCCAGTGGCATGGTCCGAGGCTCACTCTCAGGTCAAGGCTGCTACTCTTCCACCAAGGATGCTGACACCTGTGACCTTTGACACCCTCCCATATGTGGCTGTGCGGGAGCATGCAGGCGAAGGGGTTCTAAAGCACTCTCTTAAACCTCTCCTTAAAGAGAGGGCCTTGTATCCAAGTTTACAGAGCCGACAAGCCAGAACCAGCCCAGAATACTGGGTGAGCAGGGTACATCTGAGCACTTGAGAATTCAGCCAAAGCTTTCATGCCATGGTTTGACTATATCCACCCAAAGCGTGTGTTGAAGCATAGTGCCCAGTGTAACAATGGGGTTGCTGATGGAGTCAGGGCCAGATCCTGAGGTCCAACTGCCATTAACTCTCACAGTCTGTCTTCAGGGCACTGATAGGAGCTTTACGTTTAAGACTTATTTATTTTTACTTTATTGCTTCTATCTTAGATCTGTTGCATGTTCAGAAATGTGATGTTATGGGTAATTTAGTGTATTTTATGTATATGAATGTTTTTCTGGCATACAAGTATGTATGCGCCTTCCATGTGTGCCTGATCCCATGAGGAGGTCGTAAGAGGGCACTGGAGCTCCTGGAACCGTGGCTGAAGGTGGTTGTGAGCCACCATGTGGGTGCTGGGAATCAAACCTGGGGCCTCTGCAAGAAGCAGCTTGTGCTCTTACCCTTGGAGCCAATATCCCAGATCAGAGATTTGAGTTTAAAGGTAAGGAGCTGTCTATTAACTAAGCAGCCTTGATCAGGGCTTGATCAAACCTCTTGCAAGGAGATCTGACAAGTTGTTAAAACTGTGTGAAATCTCCCGGTAAGACACACACACCCTTTCTGGCTGTCATTAGGCTTTTCAACATCTGACTCCTGGAGAGATTCCGATTTCTTGGATTCTTTGTTTCAGTAACCAGATGGCCAATGGGAGGGACACAGATGTCTCTTCAGAATACCTCATTCCTACTGGGGAAGAGGAAATTATTTTCTTCAGTGGTGTAGCCACTGATAAGTTTCCCATGCCACCATAAATACCTTCCCACCCATGGTGATGGAAACAATCTAATTATGCTAAGTAGGACATAAACACGCACGCGCGCGCGCACACACACACACAAACATACAAATGAAAGTATAAGGGAAGACAAAGGGGTTCAACATCAGTGGCATGGGGATAAAAGAAGATTATGGGGTGTATGTGATCAAAAATCTCTGTAAACACATATGAAATTGTCAAAGAGTAAATCCACACATAAAATATTTTAAAGAATATCTTTTTTCCTGCTAACATTATTACAAGGCAGGACCTGGTGGGGGTATTGATTCATGAGGTTTCCATCCACTTTTCTGAACACACAAATGCCAACTACAAGAAGGATCAAAGCTACGAGTTCGGTCTCGTC
Source organism: Arvicola amphibius (assembly GCF_903992535.2). Taxonomy (NCBI): domain Eukaryota; kingdom Metazoa; phylum Chordata; class Mammalia; order Rodentia; family Cricetidae; genus Arvicola; species Arvicola amphibius. The sequence goes on from NC_052055.2 coordinate 90,793,836, forward strand.
TGTCATAGGCAGACAGGCTCATTCTGACTCCCCAGCACTGTGTTAAACGGCACAAAATGTTCTGAGACACATAGTCAATACTTTTTCCTTTCAAAACTAATCCAATCGTAAAGCCAGGCAGAGCCTGTGCCTACAACCCTAGTGCTCTGGAGGCAGAGACAGGCCAATCCCTAGAGCATTCTCCACAGTCTGTCTAGCAGAATCAGGGAGCTCTGGGTTCAGTAAAAGACCTTGACTCAGAAAAATGTGGAAAGTGATTGAGGTAGATACCAGCTTCTGGTCCCCCCCCCCCACACACATGTGTACATGCAGGTACCAGCACTCATACTTACACACACACACACACACACACACACACACACACACACACACACATTCACATGCCCGAAATGCTGTATATTCCCCCTTGCCTGGCCTATGTGACCCATTCCTGCATGTCCGATTATAGACCATAAACTCTATGTGACAAGATCTCGATGCCCCTCATAAGTTAGATCTCATTACGGAGCCTGTTTGTAAATGAATCATCAGAGAACCAGCCATTGAAAATATCGTCCTCATTTCTCCAAATGGGGAGTCTATTCTCAGAGGGCCTCCAGCATCAAGGAGACATTCAGAAAGACAATGAGACTGGGGACAAATGCAAGTAATTTACTTGCAGGAGATTCTCATTGATTGTAGTAGTTGCATTAGAGCAGTGTTTACCCATGGTATTTCTTTCAGCCTAAGGTGCGGGAATTTTATCAGTTACTTAGTGAATGAGACTGCCGGGGGTGGAACCCGAGGAAAACATCCAACCAGAAGTCGGTCAGATCATGAGCTCAACTGTGAACTTCCACTGCCAATGCATTGGGAATGTAAGATCAGCAGCCAGCAGAGAGAGGAAGGTTAAGCCAGGCGTGATGGCACACACCTTTATTCCTAGAACTTGGGAGGATCTCTGTGAGTTTGAGGCCAGCCTGGTCTACAGAGTGAGTTCCAGGACAGCCAAAGATATACAGAGAAATCCTGTCTCGAAAAACCAATATTAAAAAAAAAAAAGGAAGAAAGAAAAGAAGAAGAAATGTCGAAGGTTGTTCATTTGTGTTCATCTCTTACCGCCTGGCTGTCTTTCATTGGTTAACAGTGTTTTGCAATGATTTCAGGCCTCCAGAAGGTTTATGAAGAGAGAAATAGCTCTTTCTTCCTTCACGGCCTTTCTTTTCATTAGTACCTCCATAACTGTATTTTGCTGGCTAAAACGAATAGATTAACTTCAGCGTGACATTATGTGCTAAGCTACAGATGTTATCAGATTTTGCCATTTTGTGCTCTAGTGTTTAATTCTTCTGGGTTTTTTGTTTGGTTTTCGGAGAGGGTGCGTGTGTGTATGTGTGCATGCACGCATGGGGTGTTGTGTGTGTGTGGATGGGTGTGCATTCACCCATGCAGAGAACGTGGAGACCAGAGGTTGGCATCAAGATTTCTTTCTTTTATTGCTCTTCCCTTTAGTTTTTGAGACAGTCTCTCGTTGAACACAGGCTTCTCAAGTTCGTCTGGAGTTGCTGGCCAGTGAGTCCCCTGGATCATTCTGGTTTTGCCACCTGCCCCCAGAACTGGGGTTATAGGTGTGTATGGCCATGCCTAGCTTTTAGATGGCTGATGATGGTCTGCACACCACCTCATGTTTGCCCACCAAGTCCTTTACCCTCCAAGTCTTCAACTGTCTCCCAAACCTTCTACTCTGAAATAGGAACCAAATCATGCCAGGTTGCATTTGAATCTCACGGTCTCTCCTCTCCCCAGCAGCTATTCATCTGCCTTTCATTGTTTCTCATGACCTTGACCTATCTGAAGCGTGCTGCTCAGGTGTGTGTAGAGAACGTAGCTGGGTGTGGACTTCCCAGTGTCTTCTTCTGATGGTGCTTTCTCATAGAATCCTGTTGGCCATCAACATGACTTGCTGCTGGGGACATGGGTGCAGATCCCTTGGCTAAAGTGGCTTCACTGTGATTTCCTTCTGTAAAGCTACCCTATTTATCTTTCTATGCTATTCCAAGAATTCTCAACTTGATACAAAAATACCTTCTTAAAATAAAGATAATTAGCTTATGGTTGTACAAAATATGAGTAACACTGTTCTGGGAATGTGGATTCATGACCTCAAAAGACATGCTCTACTGGAGAAATGTTTATGTGAGACTGTATTAGCTACAGAACAAAGAAAGTCATAGGTCATCTATCAAATACATTGGTAGGGACCATTAGGTGAGATACAGCAAAGCAGACCACAACACACACCCTTCTATAGATGTCAGATACTATCTGACTTACCAGTCAATACTAATGATTGGCTAAGAATGTATTTTAAAAGTCTTGATAGTTACAAGAATGTCAGGACAGACAGGGCCAGGCAATGAATAGCTTTCAGAGCGATTAAAAGCAGCTCAGGATAATTTGGGTCTGGTCTGTAACATTTGACTCTCTAGAATCATGAGTTTCACAGCATCTTGCAGATGGGGCTTTTCTTTTTTGGGGAAACAGCAGTCTACTCAACGAAGGGCAATTTTGTTTCCCAAGGTGTGTAAGCGCTGTGCAGGCTCCTGCATTTAGCAGGGGGACTCTGTGGACAAGCCATGCATTTCACAACAGTCATTTCAAAAGACTTCGGTACCCGACATGGTAATTAATCACTTCTCAGGAGACAGTTCCAGCCTGGGTAAATTCCTTGTGTCCCCAAAGAGTTCTACCCATTAATTTTAGCATCCTTCGATTGCCTAGAGCAATCACACCAGTGCTGTGCTAATGGTGATTTTCTAACTCATTCATTTCTTCTCATTTATTAAGTCTGTCTTACATTTTAAATTAGCTTTTCATGGAGCCCTAATTTGAACATAAGGAAGTGGATTTATTTTCTGTGTCAGTGGTAGAACCGGCCTGAAAAATACATCATTCTGTCTTATTCATTTACACTCTCATTCGTTTGTCCACTCATCTATTTAGTCAGCAAATACTTGTGGATTTGCTTAATGGTTATGCATTGCAGCTCTGGGCCCCAGACTTAGAGTAGAAAACAAAACAAGCATATTCTGTGTGCTGCAGAGAGCATCCCTTGGTGGGAGAAGATACACAGTGGGTAATGGAAGGGGCCAGGGCAGGTTTTAGCTGGGATGATGGCATCCCACTGATGAAAAAGGAAGTGAGACAGGAACTATACAACTTATACTGTAGTTATGACTTCAGCTGTAGATAGTGGAGTTCTTTTAAAGTCACAGTAGGAAAATATTATAAAGAAATAAAATACCAGAAGGCATCGGGCGATGGTGGTGCATGCCTTTTAATCCCTTCACTTGGGAGGCAGAGACAGGTGGAGTCTGTAAGTTTGAGGCCAGCCTGATCTACAGAGTGAGTTCTAGGACAGGCTCCAAAGCTACAGAGAAATCCTGTTTAAAAAAAAAAAAAGAACAAAAGGAAGGAAGCATAGAAATTAAGGAAGAAAGAAAGAAAGGAAGGAAGAAAAGAAAAACACCAGAAGACTGGTGAGGTGACTCAGCAGATGCAGGTTGTTGCTTCTAAGCCTGATGATCTGAATTCAGTCCTTGACTCACACTATAGAAGGAAAGACCCAGCTCCTACAAGTTTTCCTCTGATTGCCACCTGTGTATTTTCACAAACACATGAGAGAGAGAGAGAGAGAGAGAGAGAGAGAGAGAGAGAGAGAGAGAGAGAGAGAGAGAGAGAGAGAGAGAGAGAATAAATAAGTTAGCATAATTGAAATCTGGCAAGGTCATTTAGCAGACAGGGGCGCTCACTGTGCAAGCATGAGGTGGAATGCTGCTGGACCATCTCAACTCTGGGAAGCAGATGGCCCATGCTGCCACCAAGTAACTTGCAGCATGCTTCCCACAAACCCCATTCAATCTCGGCCTCTTGAAAGAGCTCTTCGTGCAACTGGCATGAACCAGGAAGTCTTCTTAAAGGAGTGATGTGGGAGTCCCCGCTGTATGCTGTGATTAACATTAATAAATAAAGAAACCGCCTTGGTCTGTTGATAGGGCAGAACTTAGGTAGGCTGGTGGGAGGGCAGGGGAAACTAAATGGCATGCTGGGAGAAAGGAGGCAGAGTCAGAGAGACACCATGGATTCCCTGGAGACAGACACTGGGAATTTTACCAGGTAAGCCACTGCCATGTGGCAATACACAGATTAATTATTAAAATGTAATAATTAGCCAATAAGAAACTAGAGCTAATGGGCCAAGCAGTGATTTAAATAATACAGTTTCTGTGTGGTTATTTTGGAGCTAACCTAGCTGGGTAACCAGCTGAGATGAAATGGGGGCCCTCCTTCCTGTTACAAAGGAGCTGTGCAGTTTTGGTTGCTACAGCTGAGTCAGGAAGCCTTCTCTTAAAGGAATCATGCCTCTGCTTGCTTCTAACAAACAGAGCCCACCTAAGAAAATGTTGCTACCATGAAACCAAAAAGGGGGAGGTGCTATGGGAACTCCTTCAGCCAATAGCCTTTAAGATACTGGCCCACTCTGGGCATGGCCACATGTACTATATATACAGATATTAAAATGTGTGCAGCTTTTTGGCTGCTGGATTTGGTTCCTGTTCCCTGCTCATGCAGAGGACTGCTGATCTGTGTGAGTCTACCCCTAAATAAAAAGATCTTTATTATACTCCATTCTGAGCTAGTATGGGACTATTTTATTTTATTCAACAAGAGGGTACAGATAGATCAAAGATAAACAGAACCAGCACAATCAGGATATTGGGACCCTAGCTCCAGTGGTCACCCAGCAAGGCCCCTCCCCATGGTTATATAAGCAGTGACTGGGTGAGGGACAGAGAACCCTCCAACAGTACAGCTGTAGAACCAGGATTGGCTCTTTAGGAGTTAATTCATAGTGTCTTCATCAACCAGATCTACTGAGCTACACAGGTTCCTTCAGGCCCGTGCAGGAGTTATTGCTTAATATCACAGGTGGAACTGGATGATTCTGAAGCCTCAGTGTCTATCGAGCGGATATGAGATTTCTTTTTCTGCTGGCTGACTCGTCGAAGGGGCCTCCACACTGTTGTGCGTCAGGGTACACCTGTGAGTTCCTCACTTAGGAAAGCACACACAGAGGTTGAGCAGCCTGATTTCCTGGGAATGACATTGCTTCCACTAGCTCCTTCAAAAGAAAACCTCTGTGTATGCCAGCAATGACTCCTATACAACACAGTCAAGCAGAGCGGGAAGGTCCATGCCTGTAATCCCAGCACTTGGCGGGGGGGGGGGGGGTTCAGGTAGAAGTCAGTTTGGGATGAATAGCAAACTCCTTCAGCCCTGAACTGACTGAAGCTCCTCACCAGCAGAGAAGAAAGAACTCCAGCACAGTTGACAACATCCGCTTGAAAAGAGCTGCTGAAATGTTAATACCCCTTCCGCATGTAGATAGATTATGCTTAAATAACATGGAACCAGGCTGAGAGCCTAAATGTATCTGAAAATGGGTCTTGCCTCATTTTCCCCCCTAGAGAGTGCCTGGGAATTTCAAACAAGACTGTTAGCTTTGTTTACAAAGTAGGATAAAGTGATCCTACGTTTCCACAGCCTGGTGGGCTAAACTTTCATTTTACCCACTGTAATCCTGTCAGATATAGCTCAGGAACCACCCAGCGACCTCATTTGGGTTTCTTAACAATACTTTAAAGAGAGTATTCATCCCCAGTCAAAATTCTACATGTGACTATTCTAAAAACAATGAACCAAAGTTCTTCTTTTGAGAGGCCCACACCCATGCTCTTAAAGTTGCCTTATTTCAGAGAGGTTTACTTTCTCTTAGGCCCTGTGTCTGAGGATTTAGTTATTAATCCTCAACTCTGCTTCATAAACTGGCTAGTTCTGCTATATATGGGATATATGTATATATATATATATACACATACATATATACATATAAGGAATTTATTAACATAACTTATAGGCTATAGACCAACTAATCCAACAGCAACTGGTTGTAAATGGGAAGTCTAAGAATCTAGTAGTTGCTCAGGCCACAAGGCTGGATGTCTCATCAGGTTTTAAGTGTACACTTCCCACCTTCACATGTGTGCGCACATGGACCCCTTCACACACACACACATACACACACACACTGCACACACAATATACACACCACACACACCTACACATACATACACACCTACACGCCACACATCCATATCCACACATACATCCACACACCACACATATACACACCTACACACCACACATCCATATCCACAAATACATCCACACACCACACACATACACTCACATACACAATACACCACACACATATACACCACACACACATATATACACACCACACACAAACACACATACCACACATACAATACACACACATACATACATACACACCACACACACACACACACACAGACACACATACCACATTCACCCCAACCAAAGAATAATGTAAATTGTATTACTTGTTTTCATTCTTAACATTTTGACATATTTCTATGTATTTCTTTCTAGGGAATGAAAATTAAAGACGCTTTCATATAGGCATCTTTTGAGCGGGATTGTAAAATATACACAGCTTTGTATCCTAGTTTCTATACTTAATAGGACGCTGGCAGCAATTTCCACATTCTTGGAAAGTCATAAAGATGTTTCGGTTCAGAACAGATATACCATTTACTTTTACAGCTAAATCAATGCTGAGGGTTAAGAAGATATTTTTTATAAGTTTACATTGAACTGCACCACTTTTATGAACTTTAAGATCTGCTTTAGTACTGTGTTATTAAGTCTCAGCCTAGTTGCCACAAGTACATAAAATACAATTGATTTTCAGAGGTGCATCTGTGGCCTATGAATTTTTTAAAAGTTTTCAGGTGCTTTTAGAATTGATGGAATTATCTTTGCGAGCTATTATGTTCCTAGCAACAGCTTCTTTCCCCTTTCCAATCTAGGAAGTTCTGTTGTTTTTTCCTGTCAGATTGGACTGACCAGAATGCCCCACACTATGTGAAGTGGCAGCAATAAACAGAGGTTCTTGTCTTAACCTTCACTGAGAGACTCCACATCGAGTCTCCCTACAGAAAAAATGGTGTGAATTGTAGGGCTTTGGTAGGCTGTCCTCATTATAGCTGGAGACAGTTGCCCCTATTTCTAGGTTGCTGAGAGTGTTCAAACACAATTTACACTAAATTTTGTAAAATAAAATCATGTATCAACCACTTTAATAATAAGTTTTTGCCCATGCGATAGTGTACTGTCCTCCAAACAAACAGTCTCCACTTTGATCTGGTCATCTGTGTCTGCTTAAAGGAGAGCATTGCTATTGATCTATGAATCCAACCTATAGACTATTGACATTGTCTCATAGAAGAAGGAAGTCACTTCAGTTTCCAGCCATTCTACCATGCTACCTGAATAGAATTCTGCCCTAATTGCATATGGCCTCTGGGCCTCAGGTAGGCTTGGGAAGGTTAACTGAAGTAGAGAGCTACCAACGCAGCTTTGGATGAAGACTTTCCAGAGCTTTGGAGCTCTTTGGGAGTCATCTGTGTTTCTTACCCATGCTCAATGAGTAAACCCAATAAACTCATTGGTTCCCTATGGTGAATTCTGCTGGACTTCTACTTTACTGGGACCCCATGAGGAAGGAGTAGACATGCTTATGTCTCCCTTAGGAAGGGATTCTCAAGATACCATATTAGTCATGGGTAGAGAGGACTGGGAAGTTTGGTTTTTAAATGTTGAAGCAGCCGTGCATCCCTGGAAGATAATACTCAGTAACAACATACTGCGTATTTGAACTTTATTGCCGTAGGGCATCTGAGGTCTGGTGGAGGATGTTTACATATGAATTCAAAATCAATCTTGCCTTCATGCTTTCCTTTTTCCTCTCCATCATGCTGAAAATTCAGTCTGGCACCGCATGAATGCTAGTCAAAGCTCTCCATATGAGCTGGTTCCCCAGTCCATCTTTTCCGTTGACATTCTTCTTGTTTTTGTTGTTTGTTGTTTGTTTCATTTTTTTTTCAAAACAGGGTTTTTCTGTGTAGCTTTGGAGCCTGTCCTGGAACTCTCTCTGGTAGACCAGGCTAGCCTCGAATTTACAGAGATCCACCTGCCTCTGCCTCCCAAGTGCACCATCACCACTTGGCTCCATATTTTCCTTTACTATCTTGGCTTTTCATGCCCATATACTGCTAGTTCCATACCAAAGGTTAGGAACATGACATCTCTTTCCTTTTCTGAAGAAACTAGCATAGATTTGGTATTCTGCCAGGGTCTCTGCAATTACCAAGTCCAACAGAGTATTGATTCATGTGAGATAAGAGGGCAGTTTGGTTCAATATACTCAAGAGTCTGACACCAGGTGGTTTATTTTAAGCATATTTAAGCATAGCATGATTTGGAAAGAAGTTTCCTGGTAACAATTAACTCAATCACTACAAAGCTTAAGACATGATTACATAGAAACTCTTATAAAATATGAGTGACATCTTTTATAAAGATGGGTTCTATAGTTTAGCTGAAGAAGGAGGCACAATATAAATAAGCTGATAAGGGTCTGGGGGAACCAGTTGCGGCCTGGCTCTACATAGTGCTGTGGTTAACAAGCTATCAACCATATCTATTCCCACCCTTATGGGCAGAAAAGAAGTATACATATCTCCTTTTGAATCCTTTTTTACCCCCAAGGATTTTTGGGGCAGGGTTTCTCTATATTGCTTTGGAGCCTGTCCTGGAACTCGCTCTCTAGCCCAAGCTGGTCTTGAACACATAGAGATCCACTTGCCTCTGCCTTCAAGGTGCTGGGATTAAAGGTGTGCACCACCACTGCCTGTCACATCTCTCGCTTTGAAGAGTCAGCCCTGTGTGTTTAACAGTCTTGGTTCCTTTAGTGTTTATCTTAGCACAAGGACCTACATGCTTCCCACAGTATTTCTTGTCCAAGCTTTTGTAAATTTATGAAACTTTCTGGCCTTTAGAAATACATTTAAAAATTTTTTCAATATTTACAATCAGTTAATCTAACATCCCATTTTCTTGTTTGTGTTAGGACTATTCAAATTTATCTTACCAGAATAAATGGGATAGTAAGGTAGGCTTTCAGGCATTGGTCAACATTATACAAATTGATGAGGGCACATAGCTTGGTTGGTGGTGTCTCATTAACATCATTCTTAGGTCTGTGGAGCCTAGAGAGGTGTCACCATGTCTTTTCCAATGTTTGTAATTTGTGTCATTTATCTTTGCTGAGGTAAGACTAGACGTCTGTCAATTGCATTGATATTTTCAGAGAACCAACTACAGTACATTGATTTCTAGTCCTTATTTTTTGCAATATATGATATTTTTATTAATTCTTTGAAAAAAAATTGCACACATATATGATTTATTTTGACCATATGTAGCCCTACAGTACTCCCCTTAGTTCCCAACTCCTTATCCTCTCTGAACTTTTTTTAAATAACCCATCAAATCCAATTTGTGCTTCCTATCTACTGACTTGGTTGACCTGCCAGGGGCCACACCCTTAAAGAAAACTGACTGTTCTTCCCACAGAACCCATCAACTATCAATAGATCCTGAGCTAGGGGTGGGGGCTTGTGAACCCCTCTTCCCATTATGTTGGAATGTTGACTGGCTGGTCTTGTGCCGGCCCACAGCGGCTATGATTTCACAAGCACAGTGATCCTGGCATGTCCAGAAGGCACTGTTTGTTGTTGTGGAATAACCTTTTTGTACCCTGAGAAGATGTGTCTCTTGGATTGGTTTAACAGAAAGCTGAATGACCAATAACTAGGCAGGATTTTCAGAATAGAGAAGATGCTAGGAAGAAGAAGCAGAAGAGGGGGGGTGTAGAGACCCTAAGAGATGAAGAATAAGCAAGATGCACAGCATAAGAGGTAACAGCCACGGGCCACATGGCAGCCCATAGATTAAAAGATATGGGTTAATTTAAGTTATAAGAGCTAGTTAGAAACAAGCCTAAGCAATCAGTCAAGCTTTCATAATCAATAATAAGTCTCAGTGTCATGGTTTGGGAGTTGACTGGAGGGACAGAGAAAGCCCAACAACAATTTTGCTCTGGTCCTCCCTGAACTCTGGCTCTTACACCCTTTCTTCCCCCTCTTCAGTGATGGTGTCTGAGTCTTTGGTGTGTGATATAGGTGTCCCATTTACGGCTCGGCATCCTATAGACACCTCTTCTCTTCCTTTGGACCAGCTGTGAAGTTCTGCATTCACCACTGCCCTCTGCATAAAGAAATTTCTCCAATGAGGTCTGCCAGCTGCGCTCATTTATAAAAATAGAGATAGGGATTTAGAGGATGCACAGCTTTTACCATTGTGCTCTTATATTTATTGTTTCCTCCTTCCCTATTTGGGGGGATACCACTGCTCATTCTTCCTAGAATGTGAGGAACCTAGAATGTGACTTGTATGCTGGAGCTCAAACCCAGGGGCACATACATGCTAAACACCTATTATTACTCCAGCCTCTATCTCCATCCCTCTGTGTGTGATTCTGCAAACCCTGACAGGAAGTTCTGGAATCTTTACCAACTCTCCAGACACCAGATTTGGCACACAGCCAGTGGCCAGTGCCTTGCCCTCCTGGAGGGACCTGCACAAGGCTCCATCTTGGTCAGCCAGGCTCTTGTGTGTATCTGCATTCCTAGAACGTTCTCTACCCCACAGACCTCCTTGTCTGGAGCCTTGTGTGTGTGTGTGTGTGTGTGTGTGTGTGTGTGTGTGTGTGTGGACTCGTGAGCATTTGAGCCTTACTTTTATAAAGGTTTGCTGTCTCAATTGGCTGCTCTGCTTTTCAGAAGCTTAACTCTACAGTGAACCGAAGCTTCCAGTCACACATTCTCTAAGCTAATTGCCTAACTAGAACTTCCATTGTTACAAAGGGTTAGAATGGTGCAGGTTCAGAGCTAAATTATCTTCCGCTACTCATTGCCTGCCTCTGTATCTTTACCGTCCTTTATCAGACAACAGTTTTAGAATTTAATAACAGTTTGCCTGAGCTCCCAAACTAAGAATGTCACCAAATATCATGTCAAAAATGTACGTACTAGATTTCTGTGCTTTCTGTAACCGTGAATGTGATATCTTCACCCATTTATTTAGGAAATGCCTTGATTTCTGATTTTCCTTTGATGTTTGAAGTATAAAAAATTCACTTAACTGCTTTCAGTCTGGAACTTCATTTGTGGCGATCTGGATCTGTGTTCTTGTGCCACCGTCGTGCATGCTTGGCTCAGGATAAACGGTCTCAAACAGGCATCGCGGGAAGAGCTGTGGTTTACATCGACAGTTTTTGGCACCCAGCTCTCTCAGACTCAGCTGAGCCCCCGATAAACTGGAACAGCGGGCAGGGTAGTCGATTTAGCATAATTCCTTTCTGGAAGAGCCAAGCCTCGAGAAGCTGTGAAGCATTTTGGAGAGCTGCTCATAGAGAACGCGGGCCTTCTCGAGCGCGTCTGGCCATTCGTTAGCGTCTGAGGCCTGCTAGGCACTTTGCCAATGGCTTTTGGAAGGTTTCTGGGGACTCGATGGGAAACGTTGCGAGCCCATTTGAGAATCTGGGGACAGCAGTAGAAACCACAGATCATGGAGGGTGCCAGTGGGCTCTTTAGGATCACATGCTTTTCAGCTCTAAGTTGGATTTGGGGCTCTTCTCCTTAAGCCCCAGCTCCCCGCTAACACCCAGGGAATCATGTTACTAGTCAAAATAAGTGTTTTAAAGACAATGTCTTTTTGGTTGCTGCTTATGTACCTGATGACTGACCAGAGATGACGGGCAGATGACTGGGTTGAGTCAGTCTATGGCACCAATACATGGTCTCCATTCCGTGCAAATGGAAGCATCTGTACTGCACAGCCAAAACCAGGCCCACAAAGCTCAATCCTTTATAAGATTCACAAGGAGCGAGCAGTAGCGGTTGGGCTGGCAAGTCTTGAGTAGACCCGTGTGCGAGTTATTGTGGATCTCCGCGGTTGCAGCTTTCATAAGTTTGCTCATGCTACAGTGAGCCACTTGATGTTGCTGCTGCAGGAGAGTCATCCATGCTCCTGTAAGGATGACCATTGCATGCTGGTAAAAACAACATGGCTTCCAGAGAATACACAAGACTAAGTGCTGATGAAAATGACACCCTTTGCCTCTAAGGAGATTGGAGGTTTCTGCCAAGGATGGAAGCCAATAGAGAGTTTTTATTATGGTAGTCTCGGGGCCACTGAGATACTTCAGCTTAGATGATCATAATCTCCATCCTATCTCCCAGATGAAAGTAAACAGCTTTGAAGCCACCAACATGACAGCCCATGGCCAAGCCGGACTTTGGGAAGGCACCACCTGGTCCCTTCAAATCTGTATTAATTACCACAGCTCCTACTACTGGGTTGTGTACTGGCACTGATTTATTGCCTGCTGGCTTCATTCCCACACTCAAACAGAAATGACTGCATGCTGGCGGTTTCAGTGTTTTGTGTGTATGGCTGACCACCAACCTGACACATGAGCTAAGGTACTGGCCAGTCATTTGATCAGGCAAAACACTGGTGTGTAGGACATGAAAATATTTAGCGCTGTGAGTTTCTCTCAGCAGGATCTCAGCTGTGAGCCTACACTTTCATGTCTTTTTTTCCTTTTCAATCAGATCCACGTATTTTGCATATTTGCATTGATTCTTCCCCTTTGGCACATGCGTTCTTTCAAAGTGTCTACTGTACAGTTTATAATTATTTGGAGAGCTTTCTGTTGCCCTATTATTGTGTCTACGCAGGTCATCAAAAAACTCTGGAAAATTTACATTTTTGTTGTGACTGGTTCTGTTTTATGGCCTAGACGACGTCTTATATTTGTTTTATAGTCAGCAGATTCTTGAAAAGGAAGCATTCTGCTTTTACAGAAGTGTTGATTGGTTCTTTTGATTCTTGGAGTTACTGAGCTCCTTTCTATGCTTGCTGACTTTCGGTTTGCTCTCTCTGTTGCTGCAGGCTGTTCTAATCTCCAGCTAATTATGGACTGGTCCATTTCCCACTTTCTGCTCTGTTTAACTCATACAGCTTTAGTCTGCTGTCTGGTGCACACACGGAGCATTGTCTGGTGCACACACGGAGCGTTGTCTGGTGCACACACGGAGCGTTGCTGCATCTCCAGGGAGCGATGTTTTTCATCATTAAGCAATGTCGCCTTTATGCGTGTTTCAGAGTTTGGTTATGACGTGTTGCTGTGGCTTTTATTTTTTTTCTGTTTGAAGTATGCTTAGCTTTTTGAATCTGTAGGTTATTTATTTATAGACAAATTTAGAAAATTTTCTATCCTCATTTATTTATCTTCTTTGGGTTTGTTTTCTTTCTCCTTCCACTCAGGAAATGTCACAAGTATTGTATTTTTGGTTACAACCCCACAGGTCTCAAAACCTCTTTGTTTTGTCTAGGTTATATTTAAAGATAAGTTTTATAAATTAATTTTATTTATTATAATTAGTGTGTGTGTGTGTCTGTGTGCGTGCATGCACATTAGCATTAAGAGTGGGTACCTGTGGAAGACAGAGGACAGCTTTGGGATGCCCTTCCCTTCTTCTACCACAGGATCCAGGGGTCAAACTAGATCACCAGGCATGTGGGGCACTGCTCACTTATTTGTGCTTGGTCATTTGGTTGTGTGGTTTTATTGCCTTCTCCAAGTCTTTGCTTTTTTTTTTGTTCTGCCATTGTGCCCTATCCATCAAGGGTTTATTTCAGCTATTTACATTTTAGCTCTGAAACTCTAATTTGATTCTGCCTCCTTTACATCATCGATTGCTTTGACAGACTTTTTTTTTTCTGAGTGTTTGTATTTTTTAATCTGTTCAAAGCATGTTTTCTGTTGTTGGCTAAAGTCACTTTGATAAGCACTGCTTAGTGTTCTGTGAGCTGGTTCTAGCCCTTGTACTGGTCAACTATAGAAACAGACGGTCTTTTCAAGCATGTCCTGCTTCCCTGCCTCTCTATATGGTGAGGAGATTTCTGTGGGAACCCGGACAACTGGGGTATTAGCTGTGCGTCGTATTTAAACCTGCGTTATAACAAACCTGCTGTGGGAAATGGATCTGTCTTCTTGTTCCTGACCCCTGAGAAGGGGTTCAGAGCTCCACTCAGCCTCTGCTGCCTGCTCTATGAGTACGGAAAGCTCTCCCCAGACGTTCTTCTCACTGTCTGTCAGAGCGTTCTGATATTTGCTTTATCCAGACCCTAGATTCCTCGTTGCATTTAGTTGAATGAATAAGTATACGTACATATGCTCCGGTTTCCCAGAAACTGCACTCTACGGTAGTTTGTGTTTTAAATGTTCCGACGTTTATTGCTAGTGTCTTCGTCACTATTCTGTTGCTGTGATGGCTGCTCTCGGTTGTCAAGACTGAACCACATCCAGAGAGAACTGCAATCCTAGAATGGAGCGCGCACCTGTGAGAATTTTCTTGCTCGGTTTGAAGGGAGAGGGGTTCACTTCTAGTCCAGACCTTTCAGATAGGAAGACACATGCATTTGATCCAGATACCGAGGTGGGAAGACACACCTGCATTCTGGGCCACACCTTCTGCTGGAAGCCTACATAAAGACCTGGAAGAAGAAGCTCTCTATCTTTGTCTGTTTACTCTCACCTTTTGAGGAAGTCCATTCCTTCACCGGCATTAGAGCCTACTTTGGGATGCCAGTGTCCACCGAAGACCAGCTGAGACATCCAGCCTTGGGAACTGAACAACTTCTTTGACTTGAATTTTCCATTCACAGCATGCCATTGTTGCATTAGTTGGACCACAACTGGACCGTAGCCTGTAAGTTATCCTAATAAAACCCCTTTATGTGTTGGGGACTGCAGACCCTCAGACCCTGAATTTTCTATGACCCCTTGCCTGCCAGAGTAAACAGCTTGTTTTCTTGTGCTTGCAGCTGCTCTGGGCACGGGACCCTCATGAGTTCCTGATAACAGGGGAATGGTTTCTGGTGGGCTTGCAGCTGAAAAATCCCGAGAGCTAGGGTGTGGCCATTAGTCAAGGAGAGCCCTATATGAGCTGCCCTGGAACACAATAAAATGGGCATTCTTGTTTCAAGGATGACCCGTGTCTCTGTCTATGTGTGTGTGTATTTCAATCTCCATCCCCTTGCCCGACTTGTGAACCATCCCGTGGTGCAGGCGCCACATTTAAGTATATAATATATAATAGTAATATAAATTTTATGTTTATTTATTTATGTAATATAAATATTCTATATAAAGGATCTATATATAAAGTGTTATATATATATATATATATATATATATATATATATATATATATAAAGAGATTCATTCTGTAAGTTCTGCTACTCTGGAGAACCCTGACAATACAGATACCATGACCAAGGAAACTTATATAAAAGAAAGCATTTAATTGAAGGCTTGCTTACATATCCAGAAGTTTAGTCCATTGTTGTCATGGCAGGGAAACTGCCTGTATGATGCTGCAGCAATAGCTGAGAGATACATCCTGATCTGCAGGCTGAGAGAGAGACAGGACAGAGACAGACTGGATCTGGCCTGGGCTTTGAAACCTCAAGGACCACCCTCAGTGACACAGTTTCTCCACCAAAGCCATATCTCCTAATCCTATTCTTATCAAAGAATTTTATTTCCTCCTTACTCACCATTGAAAAACATGAGTCTATGGGGAGGGGGGATCATTCTTGGTCAAAGCCTCACAGCTGGGTAATAAATTGATTAATTGCTCATGATTTTTGGTGACATTTGCCCTGAATGGATGGTTTGATTGAAAACCTGCTGTTTGGGGGAGGACATGCCTCAGAAGGGTAAAGAATGTGCCACACAGGCATGAGGAACTGAGTTCATATCCCCGACCCCAAATAAAACCCAGGTACAGTAAGTAGCATGCTATAATCCCAGCACTACAGAGATGAGATGAGAGGCAGAGTCCAGAGAAACCCCAGAAGCCCAAGGGTCAGGGAGTCAGGCATGCATGGGGACCAGCAGTGACAAGACCTAGTCTCTATAAGGTGGAAGGTGAGGAGCCACACCTGAGGTTGTCCTCTGATAATGTATGCATAGTGGCACATGTGTGCCCAGACATACACATATGCACACAGGGATGTGTGTGTGTACATGTGCACGCACACACACACACAATAAGAAAGAAAGAAAGAAAGAAAGAAAGAAAGAAAGAAAGAAAGAAAGAAAGAAAGAAAGAAGAAAGGAAGGAAGGAAGGAAAGAAAGAAAGAAAGAAAAAGAAAGAAAGAAAGAGAAAGAAAGAAAGGAAGGAAGGAAGGAAGGAAAGGAAGGAAGGAAGGAAGGAAGGAAGGAAGGAAGGAAGGAAGGAAGGAAAGAAAGAAAGAAAGAAAAAGCCTTTTTCTGTTTGTTCTTGGTGATATTCGTTGTCACTTTGTTTGATTATATATATGTTTTTAGAGATAGTCTTATTGGAGGAGGCCGCTTGTTGATTCCTGGCCACTTTAGCCCTGAAATAATCATACAGAAACTGTATTATTTAAATCACTACTTGGTCCATTAGCTCTAGCTTCTTATTGGCTAACTCTCACATCTTAATTTAACCCATGTCCATGAATCTGTGTATCACCACGAGGTTGTAGCTTATCAACGAAGTTTCAGCACATCTATCTCTGGGGACGACTCCATGGCGTCTCTCTGACTCCGCCCTTCTTTCTCCCAGCATTCAGCCTAGCTTTCCCCCGCTATCTAAGTTCTGCCTTGCTATAGGTTCAAAGCAGTTTCTTTATTCATTAATGGTAATCACAGCCCACAGAGGGGACTCCCACATCATAGTCTCACCTTGTACCCCAAGCTAACCACAAACTCAGTCTTTTGCTCTGTCTCCTGAGTCTGTAAGTACAGCTGTGTGCTACCATGATAGGCTCTCATACAAAGCTTGCCCCATTCTTCTGCTGTGTGTGATCTCGCTAAATTTATTTTGCTTGTTTTGTAACTCAGTCCAACTTCCTGTGTCTCCATAAAGACAATTCAGCCAAACGACGCCATTCTATAATTGATAATTAGATGTATTCCCTCCATCTCTTTTATGGCTGTAATTTGTACTGTTTCAAGTTTACCCTCCCCTGCCCTTTCTTTCCTCACTTTTGTTAAACTGACCTTGAAAAACTATTGACCACCATTTTGTGACGTGGTGCATTCCAATTCTGATTTATTATAGCAGTCTTAACCTTATGGTTTCGTTTTTAAACTTTATTGTTTTGAAGAAAGATGCAGTGACATTTAAGAGTGAAAAGACTCATCTAAAGCTTTAGGGAGAGCACCGCCACCCAGCATCAGCTTTAGCGAGTGTTTGCAAAGTATCCCTCTAGTTATCACCCAGAGAGAAAATTGCATGAATATGCAACAAAATGAGCTCATATGAGCATGTCATTTTGAATTTGAGCAGCGTTAAATCAAAAATTAGAGGGGAGGAACAATTAACAATTGCTTAATTATTTCTCCACCATGGAAGATAAGAACGTGTAATTATTCTTCTGAAGTTAAGGGCAGGAAAACCCAGGGAAAACAGCATGTTTCTGCGCTGCGGTGTTATTTGAAAAGTGTTCATCGGTGGACGAAGTCTTCGTGCCCAGCAGTGGGTGAAGATTAGCATACTCTGACCTCCTCCCTCTGTCACTCTGGGAGTCTCTGGTGGCTTCCCATTCCCTTCCCCTCTACATCATACCAAACTTCTGCAGCAAGCACTATCCTTAACCCAATCCCAAGGGCATGAGGACAAGAAATCCATAGGGTCAGCCTCTGCTTCGGGAGTGAGGCCTCCCCATGCAGAAGAGGTAGAGACATGGATATTGAGGGGTGTCCTCAGAGAATGCAGCTGAGACAAACAGCAATTCGGAAAGCCCCAGCATACACACATCTGCTCACTTCCAATGTGTAGAAGTGCATTGAGATTTTTTTGTTTGTTTTTTGAGACAGGGTTTCTCTGGAGCTGTAGACCAGGCTGTCCTTGAACTCACAGAGATCCGCTTGCCTCTGCCTCCCGAGTGCTGGGATTAAAGGCGAGTACCACCACAGCCCAGCTCATTTAAATTTTTTTTTTAAAGTTAACATTTATTGATGGATTTGGGGGGAAGGCAAGTGGGGTGCATGTGCTACCTGGTTCTGTTCTTCTGCCATGTGGGTCCCAGCTTCCCATATCTGTGATCTCTAAATGTGTACCCCACTCACAACTGGTCCTTCTCAGCACTTGCAAACTTGCTGAAGAAAACCACACTTCCGAGTCCTCCCTTCTTCTAGCTGCCGACTTTACCCCGGGAGCTTCTAGCTATCTCTTTACCTCTGTAATCAGCACTTTGACTCCACTCAGTAAACTTTTTCTCTCCTATTTTTAATCATACAATAAAAGACTTTCAACGTTAGCCTTGTTCTCTTCCTTCTCCCGCTCTCAGCTCCCAGGTCCCTCCTCCTAGGGACCTTCAGCCCACAGTTTCCGTCAGCCCGATTTTTCCAGCCGAGAAATTCCTTTGTGCTTCACCCCGATAATGATAGTGTGAGGCCTCTCTGGCGCGTTTGAGCACAAGTGCAGTCGGCCTTTGGAAGATCACTGGCAAGGCTGAGGCTTTCATCTGGAGAATAAGAACAGGGAGGCCAGGAGCGTACCTCACTCGCTGAAGGTCACATCCTGACTCGGGGCAGAAATGGAGAGATGAAAGCAAGCCTGGCAGGCTTTATATGCCTGGGAATACAGCGGTGTTGCTAAAGAAATCTATTGCCGCTGAAAGAAATTGTAGGCATTTGCAGTCGGCTCCGCAGACCCTCACTTGTGTCTGTTTTAGGGTACATGCTAAGAAATTAATTCCCTGCCAGCCTCCTGGCTCCCCACAGCCACACTGGGCAACCAGTGGAACCATGTCTAAGGATATCTGTCTGGTCCT
This sequence comes from Arvicola amphibius, assembly GCF_903992535.2. Classification (NCBI taxonomy): domain Eukaryota; kingdom Metazoa; phylum Chordata; class Mammalia; order Rodentia; family Cricetidae; genus Arvicola; species Arvicola amphibius. The sequence continues at coordinate 90,812,767 of NC_052055.2, forward strand.
GAATTACCTGCCAGGTCATTTTGCCTCTTTATCCCTACCCCACAGATACCAATATCGTCACCACCACAACCTTTACCATGACAACTCCATCAACAAGGACAGTATGGTTACATAGCCGGTACCACCACCAAGCAGGCACACTCTGCACTCTTAACCTTTGACATTGCAAACCATGCTGGCAGGAGAGCTAACCATTCTCACTATCTCAGATGCCAAAACTGTGGGATTCTCGCAGGATGTGCTAAAAATGTTTAACAATAACAAAAGGTTAAAACAATTCATACAGTATCTCTGGGGATACGAGGGAACAGATTTCTCACTTTTTAAGATGTCTTTACTTAATTTCTGAGCTTTACAGGCTTCAGGAAAGTTGTCCCAGGTTCACCTTTTGGTTATGACTAACATGTGTTGGCTGATGGTGTGTTGTGTGTGTGTGTGTGTGTATGTGTGCGTGTAGTGTGTCTGAATATGTGTGTGTGGTGTGTGTATGAAGCTTGAGTGTTGTTGCTCATAGGCCACTCACTTTTGTTTGGAAACGGCTCCTCTAACGGGTGTGGAACGTGCTAAGTAGACTAGTGTACAGTACTGCGACACCCCTACCCCCACCTCCCATCCCTGCCCTTGGTGTGTTCTGGAGATGGAACTCAGGTCTACGAGCCAAGCTGGTGGTAAAGTCGTATGGCAGTTGCTATCTTGATGATGATGTCCTCACCCCAAGGTGATAGCTGTGTCACATGACATCCTTACCGTCAGCAACCAGCCAAGATGGTGACAGACAAAACAACATGGCTGCTTTATGCCCGTGATGAGTTCCCTTCCACAATGAAATCAGCTCTTCCCCATTAGGACACAAGTCCCTGGAAGGTCCATGCATCTCACAGATTAAATATGGACAGTTCCTTCCCTTTTTCTTCTACTGTCCTTTTACTTAAAATGTATTTTTTTAATCCAACATACTCTGATTACAGTTTCTGTCCCCCAACTCCTCCGAGGTCCTCCCCACTTCACCTCCCGTTTGCATCCATACCCTTTCTGTCTATCCTTAGAAAGCCAATGAAACACAACAAAACAGAAACAGAAACAAACAAATCAGGAATAGAACAGAACAAACAAACAGAAGAAAAAGAATCAGAGAAAATCAAAGAAACAGAGAGGTAGACTCACACGTGTTCACAAACAGCAATTCCATAAAAAATACAAAACCGGAAGCCACAACAGATACACAAAGGATCTGTAAGATTGAAAAAAATGCCCTGACATAACATTATGAGACAAAGAAACATTGAATTCATTTTGTGTTGGCCATCTACCGCTGGGCATGGTGCCTGCCCTTAAGAGTGGTTTGTATTCCCAGTGAGACTCCACTGGAGAAAACTAATTTTTCATTTGCAAGTGGTAATAAATTGAAGATTGCTTCCGTTACCCAACCCCTTTTCCAAACAAACAAACAAACAAACAAACAAACACAGCCCTGGGTTAGGTTAGGTTAGTATGAACATATGAGAAGACAGCACATGTGGTCTAGGCACATTCCCCATTAGGACCCTAAATACAAAACAAAGAAACAGGAAGAAATTCCGTGGTCTCAGCCCATGAAAACAGAGTCCATATGCATTACTGCAAATTCTAACTGGGAATGCCAAGAACTGTCATCTGGCTCCCATTTTGACCTCCCCTCAGCTCCTGGGTACCAGCTGTTGCTGGGGAAGGAGTTCATGAGGGAAGCAGAAAGGAGGTGTGCCCAATGTCTGAGGGTGGGCCGGGGTTCCAGACTGAAAAACTGGAGAAACTGGGCTGAGATCCAGCATGTCTCTCTGTCTGCAGATGTCATGTGTCCCCTTTCCTGTGCCTTCCATCCCCATCATCACAGACTGTACCACTGTGAGCCAAAGTCAACGCTTCATTCTTTTTTGTTTTTGTTTAGTTTTGCCAGAAATTTTTGCCACGGAAGCTAGAAAAGTAACCGATACAGCAGGGGACCTGACAGCGACATATGGTTGGTAGAGGAGCCGGCACTGAGTTGTCTGCCTCACAGTTGCCTTCCTGCTGAGAGGAATTTGAGGAGGTCTCTAGATGGCATGTGTGTCAGGCCCGAGAACAGGAGATGCAGTGCCCGGGGTCCCACCACAGCACGAGTGTGGTGTCCAGAGCGCATTGCCTACCAAGACCATATTTGATCAGAGGCTATCAGTTGCTTGCTCCACTCATGATCCCAAGAAGCTCAACTACTGCTTTGAGTGAGTGGCAATGTAGCCAGTATTTAAACGGAGCCCCAACGCTGGAGAGAGATCACAGAATCAAGAAGCTTCCATGGTTTGCTATTGACTGAGAGAATCCTTGTCCTGGCAACGAGCGCTTACGGCTCTGCTTAGCCTAATTTAGAAACTAACAAGGAGGAGAGTTGTTCTTCAGAAAATAACAATTCCCGCAGCCAGTGTTGATGGAAGTCCAGTGCTGTTCCTTTCTATTGCAGACCACAGCCTGGGGTTAAGAAGACGCCCCGGTTGTTCATGAGGCAATGCGTCTTTGGAAAATTAATTTGCGATCACATGCTGTCTGACAAGGTCACACCTTTGCTCTGGACTCCGGGTGCACTCAGGCACATGCATGTGAACATGTTCAGACACACTCACTCTCACACACACAGCTGTGGTGACATCCATCCTGGAACACTGCAGCCCTGCCTGTTGTAGTTTCTTCCCCTACAGAGGTACACAAGCCCTACACAGCCTTCCCTAGGCATTTACCCACTTAGATCTCCAGGCTGGGACTCTGAACAAGCCCCTCCCAGGACCTGAGGGAGTTTTTCTCACCTAGCCTAACCTTCTGGCCTCTTTCCCCATCCCCTCTCTTCTCCACTTACCTGGCCTCCTCCTCACCTCTCTGTTCTCTCTTCTCCCCCTCTCTCCTCGTCGTCTTCTCTTCCTCCCCTCCCCTTTCTTTCCTTCCCTTTTCTGTCTTTCCCCCTTTCTCCCCTCCCTCTCTATCTTTTTTCCCCTCTTCCCCTGTCTCCTGTGCATCTTTCCTTCCTCAGGTGATGTGATTCCTCCATCACACTGCCTCCAGAGAAAGATGGAGAAAGTGGGTTCTTACTCCACACCCCCACGGGAACCTGTCCCTTGCTAATGCACCAGGGTGCATCTGCCTTCAGGAAACCTTGTAGAGAGAAGCTCTGGGCCAGGTGTAATGTCAGGGTTGAACCTGATTTGTCTTCTGGGTAGAATCACAGGGTCAGCAGAAGGGAATTCATCTGCCAACTGGAAGTGAAAACCAAGCTCTCAAAACAAAAGTTGCTAATGGATACATGGAGCTGTTTGTTTGTAAAGAAACTTTTAATGGAGGGCATGCTACATCCAGGCTGGATGCTAATGCAACGGGATCTTCACCACTCCCTCTGCAGCGCCTGTCACTGCAAAAGCCACTTGCCCTAAGTTCCAGGGACACCTGCATCCCAAAGGCCTCAGGCAGTGGGCAATGGCTATCCTTACTGCTGTCTTTAGACTGGCCTCTGGCTTCGTCCTTCCTGCCCCCCACTCCTCCTCCTTCTCCTCCTCATAGGTTCTCACTTAACTTCAGGGTCACACTGAATACACACTCTATCCCACCACACCCACCCCAACTTCAGAGTCTACTTCCTAAGGACTTCTGCCTACACTTGAGCTTTGGATCAATGCCTGGGACTGGGACTGTGAGCAGCAGGAGAATTTTCTGGAAAAGAACAGCTTTCCATCATAGCCAATAATGTACCACTCAGGCTTACTCAAGTCTGAACAGGTGATGGCAGTAGCAGCCACTTTAGCCTTGGGTACCAGCATTAAAGGCAGCATCAGCCCCCATTCTTGTGGGTCTGGTCTCAGCATCTCTTGCCAGTAAACCCAAGCTGGCATCAGGCTCAGACATCATGCGTTCTGAACTTTTCCCGTAAACCTTGTTTGTTTAAGCCTCTATCCTAGTTAGGGTTACTCTGTGATGAGAGGCAGTCCGGGGAGGAAAGGGTTGACTTGGCTTATGTTTCAGCATCGCTGTTCATCCTAGAAGGAATTTAGGAGTGGAATTCAAACAGGGCAGGGATCTGGAGGCAGGAGCTGATACAGAGGCCACAGAGGGGTGCTGCTTACTGGCTTGCTCTCAGGGCTAGCTCAGCCTGCCTTCTTATATCACCCAGGATCAACAGCCTGGAGGTGTTCCCACACACAATAGACTGGGCCCTCCCCAATCAATCACTAATTAAGTAAATACCCTACAGTTTTGCCTGCAACCCCATCTTGTGAAGGTATTTTCACAATCAAGGCTCCTTCCTCTACAACGACTCTAGCTTGTGTGGAATTGACATAAAACTAGCCAGCACAGCCACTTGCGTTTGAATTTTGATTGCTGGATACAGTCCTCATTTATGCACCCACATTTGACAAACAGTCCGGCTGAACACGGGGTGTCAGGGGTTTCGCTGTCTTACGAGGCTATATAAATGGAAAGACGTTGAAATGACTCTTTGGCCTGGCCTCCCTCGTCTCTCTCCCAACCTCACACACCCACCTGCCTCAGGAACACCAGGGGCGGCTGGGAATCCTCTGCCTCTCTTTCCCTTTAGTACACAACACCACGTGGTCCGAGAAGCTTTCTGTACCTCTCTGGTTACCTTTCTGTCTTCTGGAGAGACTGGGCTCCTTGCCTGCGCAGGGCCCCTTAGCCACCTTGTCGCCCAACCTTGACACTGTGGTTTTGAACTAGATTAACTTAGGTACATTGCAATTACCATTGCCCAAATGCCTTTCTGTGAGTCTTTGACTAAGAGTGCGCTAGAAAAGAATTTGTGTAAGACGTAGAAGGCATAAGTGAACTGCGCGCATTGAGGTTCCTGGTGCTGTTGAATGCAGGTGCGCCTCCCGTCTCACTGGCTCCCCCTGCCGGTTCATGGCTCCTGCAGCAGTAACAGATTGCCTGCTTCAGCCGCTCCTGACCCTTGGGAGAGAGCATGAATCACTCTTTGGCAGTGCACCAGATGTCCTTAAGGTTGGCGACAGTGAGGGATAGGTGTGCATTCCACCTTATCCTCATGGGATGCTAGATTGTCTTCACGGGTTGCAGTTATATTTATAGGTTCACTTTGTCCTTCCCCACCTCCACGTCACTTCTAGCCTTCCTTTCTGTCTGGTGGCCTGACTGCCCTGAAGCGTAGAACTAATCCCAGGCATGGAGGTTTATGCATACCTAATTATCTTCTACAATTGCAAATGGCCTCGTCCTCTTAATAAGTCTTCATTCCATGTGTCTCACACGGCTTCTCCTTCTGTGATTGAATACTTGCTGATAAACTCAGTAACAAATCCCTGATTATCCGGCTTGTCAATGTGCTCAGCTAAAAGGCATTTTTTTTTTTTTTACCTGATGTTGCACTAAGACCAGGCAGTGTGGTGCAAAGGTCAGCATCGGATATGCTCCTGGAAAGTGGGAGTGTCCTTCCTGCTCCTTCCATCTGTCTTCCTTCTCCCTGGGATTCAGATGTAAGCATAACTCCTGCAGCCATCATGTGACCTTGAGGAAAGATGATAAACCAGCATAGTAAGGCTGAAAGGAGAAACAAGCAGGGCTCATGGCCTCTGGAACCAGCTCCAGATGTTTTTATGGAGAGAAGACAGCCATGACTTAATAAAAACCACTGGAGTTGAACACACGTAAATAAGGATAATTTACTACCAATTCATCAAAAAGTGCTTATTTTCTTATGACTGTGGGCACAATGAGAGTGTTGTCCCTCATGGGTAGCCTTTGCATATGGATTGATCACTTGATGGGATTAAGTCAATGTTGAAAGTTACCATGTTTATGGTAAATTCTGAAAGAAAATATATGCAAATATAAGTTAATACAAACAAATCAGGATGGGAGGAGGCTGAGCATATTATTATTATTATTATTATTATTATTATTATTATTATTTTGCAATGCAGACATGAGGGCCTTAGTTTTGGTACTTAGCACCCATGTAAATGCCAGGCAGGCATGGTGACCCACTTCTATGGAAGGAGTTAAGGGGAGGAATGATGGTAAATATAACAAAAATTTATATTCTAAATATACATGGTAGCCTTTTCAAAACCAAATGGTATGGTTTGAATAAGCATGTCTTGCTCCCTCTGCGTAGGCTGGCGATCCTTGCTTTCTTTCTCTCTAAGTCCTTTCTGTCCCCAGAAGTCCCACCTAATCTCTTCCTGACTCGCTATTGGCCATTCAGCTCTTTAAGCCAGTCACAGTGATGCCTCTTCACATGGTCTAGAGGAATATTCTGCAGCAGGCTATGCTGGTTGACCTTCTCAGGCGTTTCCAGGAACCTTTACAAACATGAATACAAACACATAAAATACACATGTGCAGACACTCAAAGGACCCCAGTGTTCTTTCTGCTGTTACAGAGGTTCCAAAGTTCTTTCAAACATGACCAAAAACCAGAAGTTAACAATGGACACAGGGTACAGAGGGTGACTTCACCATAGCAACGTGGACAACAGGAAAACCCTACCGTACTTGTGTCAGAGCTCTAAATGGTACATCCTTTCCATGACCCTCACAATTTAAGGTGTGATTACCTCTTCTTGAGAAACAAATGAAGGGGTGAAAGAAGAAAAAAAAGGTGGGATTGGGAGAACTGGAAACAGCATTTTTCTGGAAGGCTTCTGCTAATTAAGATGTAGAAAGCAATTTTAACACCGTTTCTCACCACAGTGACAAATCTGACAGGTTTACAAATTAGCATCCCGGGACTCTCTAGCTGGATGTCCATGTCTTGTCAGAATTTGCTAGGGCCTGTGATGGGCTTGATAATCTCTACACACCATACCACACACATAAAGCACCTCACCAGATGATTCTGAGGAACTGGCATATGGGGCAAATATTTTGAACAGAAGAAAATGACATCCACTGTAACCCCGCCACTGACCCCTGTCGAGAGAAGGGGACGTTTATCACCATGGGAAAATGCTGGTGACGTCTCGGGGTCTCCAAAGTGGCAAGCGCATCTTGAATGCCATCTTGTCTTGGGAACCAGTGCAGAGACTTGGCCAGTAGCAACAAAGCAGCTCCACGCTTGCATCGTGGCTTCACTGGTTCTCCCTGAAACCCCTGTCATGAAAATCTTGGCAAGGGAACTGAGCTCTTGCCTTATACTCTAGGTTAGGATATAATCATCCTTGTGGGAATGAAAATATACTAGAGACATGGTTGTGCCCCTCCCTTTGACTGTCAGACCGCTGAGACAATGAACCTCAAGAAATTGACAGTTTCCCAGGAGTCTCATGATGGGAGAAGGAAGGCTGAGACCCTGGAGACAGCCTGAAAAGGAAATAATTTACAATTCCTCAGACCATCTTGCAGGAGAGAATAGAGCCTAGACAATGACTGGGCTAGTATAGGCAAAACCACGCCCCAGTCAGGACTGCTCAGTTCAGAGGTTCTCAGCCTTCCTCATGATGCGGCCCTTTGATACAGTTCCTCATGTTGTGGGGATCTCCGACCATAAAATTACTTTTGTTGTTACTCCATTACTACTGTTATTAATTGTGATGTAAATATCTGATATTTCTGATGGTCTTAAGCAACCTCTCGTTCGACCCCTCATTCGACACCCCCGAAACAGGCTAATCACTGCTGAGTTCCTAATACATACCTCTCCCTGGCTGTTCAAACCCTACCCTCATGCCAGAACTCCCAAAGTAGACTTGGGAGAGTAACTGGATCTTTTCGTTTTTGTTATCGGTGTGCGTACAGCTAAATAAATATAGCAAAAAAAATTTAAAGAACTAAATTAAAATGGATAGCTGAAAAAGAAGACATTCAATATGGCTGCACTTTCAGTAGCTGATCTTGGGCCATCATTAGCCCACTAAATAGTCACTCTTTGCCCACCTCTGTGTCAGATCTATCAGCCTTACAAAGACAGAGCAACCTTTGGAATGTAGTAACATAACAGAACTCTAGTTTCCGCCAATCAAAGTGCTAAGAGTACTGTCAGACAGTATCCAAGTCCTATAGCAGGGCTCTCCCCATCCTGCTATAACCACCTACCCAACGTGCCCACCAATGTATCTGAAAAAATGTCTTGATCTATGGCGTTCTTTGTTTAGTTACTATAAAAAATTCATAAAATTGCTGCCTCGTTGAAACATGGAATGCATGAGACCCAAGTCTGTGTCCCCAGGCTGTGGTCACTCTCCTGCCTCCAGCATTGGTGATGACTTTTATTCCTTTGATGTGAAAACTATCTTGATTTTTTTTTTCCATTTCGTTTTCTTTTCCTCAACTCATGGTGGAGGTCAAAGGACAGTCTTGGTTGTTCTTACCTCCTGTCATGGAGGTTCCAGGGATCAAACTGAGGTCCAGGCTGTCAGGTTTGGAAGTCAGTGCTTTGACCCACTCATCCATCTTCCTGGTCCTAATTTAGCTATTTTAATTGGTTTATAGAGGCAGGCGGCTGAGCCTGGCTCATCAGGGCTACCAGGGCAACGGCTCTGACTCTGACGCTAGTATCTGGACATTTCAATTCACAAAGGTTATGTGCTTCGCTCTAAGTCATGGACCTCGTTAGTGGTTGCCTGTGTCCCAGACTTGATATCAAGACAGCGCCTGAGGCTTTAAGCAGAATTCCCTCTGCTTTGTTGTATCCCACCCACCAGATGTATCCACCAGGTTCATTTGAAAAGTACCTTGATTTATGACTTATTTTGCTCTCTTACTATAAAAAATTTCATCAAATTGTTACCATGTTGGGGCATAGTATTCAGTGCATTCTAAACCCGTGTTTTTGGACCATGCAGACTCATACCTGACTCCAGAACAAAACAAACGCTTATTCCCTTGGAGATGGGAGCTATGTTTTCCCATGAGCAGCCCTGTTGTCTGTTTTCTGTGATGTCTCTTAAGGGCTAGTCATGTCTTTGTTGTGTGTCATACATGGCTGAGGAGGATGCCTGCAGCAGATGCTCCCCCTGGGTTTATTAAAAGAAGGGAGAAACAATTGAATACACAAAGGAACCAACAAAGCTACCACACACTCATTCCTTAGTGTTTTTTGAGCTCCCTTCTTTCCCCACGAACTAGGCCACTATGCACATAGACAGAGCCTGAGGCAGAAATTCACATACCCTCCTTCCAACAAATCCAGGGATGGCAAAAGAGGAAAGGGCACACCCAAAGTAGGAAGTTAAGCTAGGGTGGGAGTCGAGCAGGCCCCTGACCCTCAGGGAGTTCTGGAGCATGAATTGTCCTATAGAGAGCAATCAGACTGTGGACCAAGCCTTTATCAATCTTCAGTGAGCTGTGGGCTTCCCCAGGAGACGGCCTAAGGCCCCCAAGCATGGCAGTTCCTATTAAGCAAGGGAGATGCTCTGGAGGATGGGGCAGCTATGAGTCATTAGCTGCTAACACTCAAATGAGCGGGGTTAAAAGGATACTGCAGAAACCCACAGCATCTCCCCAGGCAGACATTATTAGTATGCTATGGCCATCTCCACAGCAGGTCCCAATTATGTGCTTTCAGTGCCTTGCAGCTCACCCCAGTCCTTGCCTTGGGCTCATCTAAGAACTGTCATTTACCTGGGCTTTCCCAGTTACATGGCATTCTTTTGTCCAGAAACCCTTCAGCTCGCCTTGAACCTCATGCCTATGTATTAATCATTTCCTTTTGAATGCCTTCATATTACTACCCAGGCATGCAATTACTCCCTCATTAAGCCTAGAACCTTCCTTCAGTATGGATTGTAACATCAAATGGAAAGCCACCATCCTGTAGCCTTTAGCCCTATGCTAGAGGCTTCTTTAGAGATGCGGCAGAAATCTGGGCCCTGGAGAGTAACAACAGTAAGTGTAATGGATTTGCTGCAGGTCCCTGGCAGCTTGCTGCGGGGTCAAGACCACGCGGCAGGTCCACAAACCAAAGTGGCTGGTCCCCAGCCATGTGGCGGCTGGTTCCAGGCAAGTGGTGTGGGCAGGCAGCGGGTGGGAGGCACAGATACTGCAAATCTCCAGGACTGCTGGGGACCCGAAAGCAGCCAGTCCTGAGCAGGATGGCACATGAGACCACATGGCAGATCTACATGTGACTGCGGCTGGGGGCAAGAGAGATGGATAAACACACCCATACAGAATAACAATTGGACATTAATTAGATGGGTATGGAGGGAAGGAACCCAACCACAAAAGGGGAGGAGAGAACGAGGGGGGGGGGAGGGAGGAGGGGGAGGTAGGGGAGGGATAGGAGAGTGAGCAGTATGGTCTTTTCCTAGAAGATCTACTTAGAGAGAGCGCTCGTCTATGATTCTCTCTCTCGCTTTTCTCTCTCTCTCTCATCCTCTATACTTCCATCTCTCTCTTAGAGAGAGGTTAGCACCCTCTCAGAAGAGAGTCACAGAAAGAGGAAGAGTGGGGCTCTGAGGCTGCAAGCAGGAAGGGAGTGGGCGTGGCTTGTCTCTTAAAGAGACAGAACAATCATTACAGTAAGCGACAAGAACACCCAGTTTGAAGTACTTTCTGTTTGCTGTTTGCTCAGCACCCCTTACACTCCCCTTCCCAGGCTTGTCAAGTAGGCCATTCGCAGGAGGCAAGTACAGAAATAACCTAGTAACCTGGCACTCTACTTGGATTGAGCAACAACACACCCTTCTCCTAACAATGCACCTAGAAACCCCTTAGCAACCTGGGGTGCCCTCCTGCATCCAGCTGCACATACACCCAACTTCGGATGATGGAAATACGTTACTGCCCTGAGATACCCCTTAATAACACTCATTTCTGTTCAGACGTGTCTTGACAGGTGGTTAGAATTGTGTGAAATCACTTCCTTGGAGGCAAATTCCTCCTCTGCTTGGCACCAGGTTTCAGCCCTCTTTTTCTCTCAGCATAAGACTCCCTGGGGAAATTCCAATTCCTTGGAGTCTGTTGTTTCAATAGTCTGCTAGCTAAAGGGCGGGGCACGCGTGTCTCTGAAGGATGAATTCATTCCTGTAGAGACCGTCACTTGTGGGATCCTTGGCAAGCACTTGGCCTTGCTTTCTTCTGCCAATATTAGTCTGCGTCTTGCTTGGATCACCTGTTAGTGGCAATCTGCGCTCTAATTGCACGAGGCCACTACTGTATTATAAGTTCTTTAACGTGATGATGGAGCAACCTCAGACAGTATTGAGGTCCTAGAAGCAACACTGTGACCTCACTTTGCCCTGCGCGTTGGAGCTCAGCTCTCCCATTTATTAGTTCTCTGCTGAGATGGCCTTTCACGGGTAATCAATAGCTAAGCGGATAAATGGGACGGCTCCTCGCAAATCCATTGCTTGATTGCTGAGAGGCGATGTTTTATTCATTGACAGGTCTGATTTATCATTCAGTGGTGAGGGCGGAGAGTTTGTCCCAGCTGTTCACATTCACTGAGAGGCAGCGGGGGCTTTCTGACTCTTCCCACCAAGCAGGCCCAGTGCAGACTATATTTAGTATCCTTGGCCATTAATTGTCTGTAAACAATCTGGGTGCATTATTCTCCTCATTGTTCATGATTAAAGTCCTCATCAAGGGAATTATAATGTAGACTCTTTGATCTTGTATCCAGTCTCAAAACAAAAAGCCTAAGTACTTGTTTGGAAACCCTGCTAATGAAATAATTAATGGCAACCCCCTTTTATGAGAACCTATCGTGTGGAAGCACGTGATGTTTGCATTGACTATGAAAACCTTTGTGTGGAGGTGCACCCATGTTTTTATGTATATGCAGTGTATACAGGCTTGGGTATGTGTGTATGGAAGCAGGATATCAATTTGGGTGTCCCCTCAGTCTCTGTCCACCTTATTTTGGGGGACAAGTTCTCTCAATGAAGTTAGAGCTCACTGATTTAGACAGTATCTGACCAACCAGCAAACTGCAAGGATACATGCACCTGTCTCATTTTTTCCCAGCACTGAGGTCACAGGACTGTATCGCCATCCCCAGCTCTTTTCTTGGGAGCTTGGAATCTGAACCCAGATACCCTTTTTTTACAGCAAGCATTTCTTAGCCACTTCTCAAGCCCCAACACCTTTTATTTCAACCCACGCTCTGGTCACCTCCAAACGCGCTTGCCATTCAAGTCAAGGACCAGACACACGGAAGTGATACGGAAGAAGGGGCTTTCCTTCAAGAGTGATCATACCCCATTGTGGAAGCTGTTTGAAGTATCAAGGTGTGCTGTCTGGTTGATGGTGCATCTGTAGACAACAAAGTCACAGCAGGCAACAGGAAAGGAAGGATGAAGTGGAGCAAGTGAGCAAGGACAAACAGCAGTCCAAAGTGTTCAACTAGAACACGGCAAGATGAACCAGATCCAGGCTGACCCATCACCAACTCCAGCCTCCAGCCTTGGGGAGAGATGGACCATTCTGTCATTCATAGAGCTCTTGACAGATCTGGCTCAGGAAGCTGAGAGGCTGCGTGAGAGGACTTAGTAAGGGGATGGAGTCGTAAACCCAGTGTTAGCTCCAGGAATGGAAGCAGAGGACAAAGGGAAGCTGGTGGAAGCCAGAAGAGCTATACCCTGCCTACTGCCAAGATGGTGAGTCGGTAGATCAGCCATGACTCACCCAAGCTGTGATCATGACTCTGCAGGAAGCCTCATCCTGGGCTTGTTTCCCCAGCTGCTTCTCATGTGCCTATACTTGGGTCTTGATCCTCATTGGGGTAAGAAATTCACCTGGCTCCTGACATCTAGGCTTTCCTATGAGAGGGCTTCAGTCACAGACCAGCCTGCAGCACAGGGGACATCCTACGCACTAGTCCAAAGGAATGACTGTGGGGACCTCAACAGTATCTGGACTCACTCATAGTTCTTGTGACCTACATGTTTGTTCCCTCTCTGGTCTCTGCCACATCAAGTTGGAAAGAAGCTGTGGATGACAGTCCTGGGTGTGTGCATTGACTCTGTGGGTAAGTCTCCAGAATGGCCTGTCTGACTTCTGGAACATGACATGAAGTACAAGTTCAACCATTACAGGTTCTCCCATCTTCCTTATGTTGTGGAACCCTGGTCTTGAGCTCTTAGCATGAGACTCCTTATCCTGTCTTGCTGCCCATGTTGAAGATCCCTGTCCTTTTCACTGGGGCCCAGTGATTCTGAGTATATTCCTCTCTACCCACAGGTTGGGACACCCCAGTCAGTGGGATCCTTTCTGGGAAGCTGTGTTCTTGGAACTATGACTAGAAGTCCTTCCTCTGCTTCCATCGGTGATTCTTGTACCCACCCAAAGCCTGGCGACAACTCCAAGAAATAACCATTTCTGTCCATTTTCAGCATGAAATGTACTCTGAGCTCAGCAAAGAGTATCAAAGAAGCAGGAGGTGTCCCAGCCCTCTGTCCCTTGGTTGGTGGCTGCTGCCAGCTTGTTTTGGAGCTCAGAAACTTGGAAAGTGGCAGGCAATCTGCTAAGTAGCTGAGCCCACAGTCAGAAAAGGTGGGCATCTCAAGCACTAGGATATCCATTTGATAAGGCTTTGAAACCCAAGCCACCAGGATGGCGTATTGGGGAAGGGGAATGTACTTAAAGAGCACAGATTGTCATCCTGTGGAAGGCCAAACTATGGGAAAAACAGATGGGAATTTGTCACAGTCAGAGACTTTCCAGACTGCCATCTCGGGTCAGATCAGCACACCATGCGTCATTGGCTTTTCTCTCTGCTGGCTCCCTGTCCTGCAGAATAGGGTATTAAAAACCACTTCAACCCATCAGTCCCTAGTTTTTGTTTGTTTTTTTTGTTTGTTTGTTTTTGCAGAGTAAGGATCTTGCTCCTCACAGCACTGTCCACTGTCCTCGCTCTCAAGTCACCATGGGTCTCCAGAGGGCCTGGCATCCACTTTGGACCGGCAGCTAGCTCTGACCTTACCACTAACCCCCTGTCAAGTGGCGCCTGTTTCAGTGTTCAGCAAGTGCTACTTGTAGCAGGATGCCTGTAGCCAAGGACGAGAGTGGTCCAACACTAAAAGGCAACTTTCTTAAGTCATTATGAAGATATTTCTGTGTTATTTAAAAACTAGGTTGTGTGGTTCTGAGTGGGAACTTTGTAGATGGTGGTCACCAAGCTCCAGAAATTCTCCTGTCTCTGCTACCACTTGGTGCCGGGGCTCCAGGTGTATATAGGACCACAGGACCATACCTATCTTGTTACGTGGGGTGCTGGGGTCCAAATTCAGGTCTTCAAGCTTGTGTGGCAAGTAGTGCTGTTGCCACTGGGCTGTCTTCCCCAGCTCCCAGATTGGACCACATAAGATGAAAATAAGAATAATCTTGCAGAATCCTTTCTGATTTAGAGGATTTTTTATATCTATTTTATCTCTCGTCAATTCTTTCCAGTACATTCAGAACTGTTTGCAATAGAAGGAGGAAGAGTAATAAATCTTGTCTTCTTCCTCAACTTCAAAGAAGTCACTCTTGAGTAAGATGATGGTTGTATACAATGTTCATTGGGTCAAGAAACATTCCTTCTTTATTAATCTTTTGAACGTGCCGATGAGAGTGTGCTACTTCAATCACTGAGATGATCCTAGGCCTCCATACTTCCTTCTGATAAGGTGATGTACCCCATCCATTGCTTTATATACATTTGACCATCATTTCACTTGGGGCAAACCTCTATACACGGTGCTCTAAGACTCTTTTAACCTGATCCTCAAAATGCCTGCAAGTGTTTCATTCACTAGGGAAACTGCCCTGCCGTCTTCTTTCCTTCTCTGCTCCTGTCTGACTTTAATACCAAGGCAATGCTATGTTTATAAAATAAAACTGAAAGTGTGGCCTCCCTTCAAGAGCTTAATAAATGTTGACAACAGTTATTCATGAAATGTTTAGTAGCCTTCTACTGAGGCCGCCTGATCTTGACCTATGCATTGTTCACAGACTTCTGATTTCTGATTCAGCTTTCTTGTTCATTATTGGCATTTCACCTGCCCCAATTTCACATTTCCCTTTGGCTCCACGTTGGCAGAGCGTATGTTTCTGGGAATCTACTGATTTCTGTTAGGACATCAGGTTCTAGTTAATTCTTTTCTAATCTTTATGATTTATTAATTCTTTTGTAATCTTTGCGATTTATTTCCTCTCACTCTTTTGGGCTTAGTGGAAAAATCCCTCACTCCCATGTGTGTGTTCTTATATGCCTGTGTTCCTGTTTGTGTGTGTTTCTCTCTCTCTCTCTCTCTCTCTCTCTCTCTCTCTTTCTCTCTCTCTCTCTCTCTCTCTGTGTGTGTGTGTGTGCGGTGTGTGCGTGTGTGTGTAGTTCTTTGAGGTACAAGCTGTGTTTTTGAGATGTTGCTTCTTCCTTAGTGTAGGTGTTTGTCATGCCAAACATCTTTTTGGAACTGAATGTGCTCTACCTCAAATGTTTTTCTTATGTCTTTCCAATTTTCTTTGTACCGAGGCAATTTTTCTTCTTTCTCTTCGGTACATTCTCTAATCCACTGTTTATTTAGGAATGCATTTAACTTTCATGTATTTGAGATTTTTCTGATGTTGCCTCTGTTGTTGAATTCCAGTTTTGTGCCCAGTGATCAGAATATAATTATCATCCTTTCACAGCATCTAAACTGAGTCTGTGGGGTACAGTCTTCCCTTCCCTGGGGAACACTTTGTGTTCTACTGGGCAGGTTACTCTGCTGCCTTGGGATGAAATGTTCTGCGCATGTCTGTTCAGTCAAGTTGATTTACAGTGTCGTTCAAACACACTGGTTCTTCATGTATTTTGTCTGAATTACCATTGGTGTTAAGTGTTGAAGTCAATTGTTGCCTTTGTCTATTCACAAGTGTTTGCCAGAATACCTCAGACTAGGAAATCTATGAATGATAAAGATGTCACACTTTGGGGGTTGAGAAGTCTAAGGACAGAGTGGTACAAGGCCCAAAGTCTAGTGAAGTGTCATTCTCTGCACATTGCTACTACCTCTTCTTTAGTAAGGAAAGGGGACGTTGTTCTCATTTGAGGGGCACTAATCCCATTTCTGAAGGTATAATGCCCGTAATTAATCGCTTCCAATTTCATCTGCTGATCAGATTTATAGAAAATGATTATAATTCATTGAACAAGTGACTATTCATGATAACTGTATTTTGTGCATTCTTTCTGACTTAAGGATGGCTACATCTCCTGTTTATCATCCACATGGCATATTCTTTTCTTTTAAAATGTTTATGTTCACTCATTCATGTGTGTGTGTGTGTGTGTGTGGGTGTGGGTGTGGGTGTGGGTGTGGGTGTGGTGTCTGTGGGTGTGCATGCCATGGTGTGTCTATGACCATGGCAACTCTTATGAAAGGGAGATTTGATTGGGGCCTTGCTTACAGTTTCAGAGGTTTCATTCATTAATATCATGGCAGAGAGCATGGCTGCCTGCAGGGAGATGTGGCATTGAAGGAGAAGCTGAGGATTCTACATTTGGATCCACAGGCAGCAGGAAGACGGAACTCATGGCTTGGCTTGGCTTGGGCTTTTGAAAGCTCAAAGCCCACCTCCAATGACACACTTCCTCCAACAAGGCCACACCTACTCTAATAAGACCACATCTAATCCTTCTTAAGTAGTGCCACTCCATGGTGACCAATCATTCAAACAGAAGAGCCTATGGTCCATTCTTATTCAAATCACCACAAGTAATAAACTTCCTTGCCTTTATTTTTAACTGACAAATTTGTTTTTCTCTCTCATTTTGAAGCTACCTTTGTGGGGTTAAGCATTGTTGGTTAGAAGGTCTTTTATTTTCATTCTTTTTTTTTTTTTTTTGAAAATGTTAGCATTTAATTGGCTTCCCTGAGTGGCTTCAAGCCACCAGAACACAGACACCTCCAACACCCTTGATCTTCTCTTCAGCTCTTCTGCTGAAAAATTTGGCTTTCATGATGACAGGCTGCTTAGGGAGCTTTCCCTTCCCCAAAGCTTTGTAGTAGCCTGATGGCAGGACATCCATGATGGGAGCAACTCCAGTCTTAACCTGGGTCTGCTCACTGACCAGCCTCCACATTTTATCCAGGTTGACAGTCGGGCAGAAGCTCTGGTTCCTCTTTAAGCGGTAATGCCTCATACCAACTTTCCCGAAGTAACCTGGATGATTTTTGTTGAAGTTGATCCTGTGATGATGCATGCCTCCAGCGTTCCCGCGTCCTCCTGGATGCTTGCGGTGTTTACCGACGCGGCCATGGCTGTGGTTCACATGGCCCCGGAGTTTCCGTATCTTCCTTGGTCTAGATGGCATGGCGGTGGCAGAAAGGAAAGAGGCTATTTTCATTCTTTAATACTTTATAATTCCACTCTCTCCTGATCTACAAGCTTTTTTTTTTTTTTTTTTTTTTTTTTTTCTGAGAATCTACTGATAGACTTTTAAGGATCTCATTTCTCTTGCTGATTCCAAACTTGTCTTTATACTTTTAATCATGAAATGTAAATGCTTTGTATCTCAGCAGGCTTATCTCCATGTTCAGGCTATCTGAGTTTCGCTGGGCATCACACGTCTGTTTGTTTGTTTGTATCTCTAATCTGTTGGGAGATTATTTTTGTCATGATCTCTATAAATAACCTTGTAGTTTCTTTTTTCTTTCTCTGTTCCTTCTGAGACCTACCGGAAGTGGATGTTGTTTTTGTTCTGGTGTCCCACAGTTATAAGAGCTTTCTCTCCAGTCATATACACCCCTTTTCTGGATAATTTCTTCAAACTTAGTGACCAGGCTCCTGTTTGACTGGATCTGGTACTGAAGCTTCATTGGGTTTTTTTAGTTTAATCGTTTAATTTTTCAGCTCTGGAATTTCTTGGGTTTCATTT
The DNA here is from genome assembly GCF_903992535.2 of Arvicola amphibius. NCBI lineage: Eukaryota > Metazoa > Chordata > Mammalia > Rodentia > Cricetidae > Arvicola > Arvicola amphibius. The sequence continues at coordinate 90,830,579 of NC_052055.2, forward strand.
TGGTTTATTTCTATTGATTGAACTAGTTTTTCGTCCATGTGTCGATTCTCTGATCTCATTACTTGCAGACTTGTGTTCCCACGTGGCTCACCAACCATAAAACCAACAGTCTGAGTATTACTTAGGCAATTTTCAGGTCTCTATTTGAGCTGAGTCACAGGAAATCATTATTTTTGTCTTTGCTGGTGTTCCATTTTGATGGTGTCCCAGTTTTTTGATTCTTCCTGTTCTCTAAAGCCTTCCTTCCACTTGAAAACACAGTCTTTTCCTGCATTAACTAGAAGAGGTTTTTTGTTTTTTGGGTTTTTTTTTTTTTTCAGGCAGCCCTGCTAGAGATTTTGGAAGTCCATCTGACTTTGGATGCACCATCAATATACCTGCAGTCCTTGTGTTTCTCTCTTGATTGGGGGCAAGTATGAAAACTCTGAGTATTTTCCCACCTCCCTTGGCTAAGCCAGCTGTTGGTGAGTGCTTCTGAGGCCCTAATGCCATGTAAAGGAGCGACAAACACGTCTTCAAAAGTTTGCAAATAGGTTCTTGGAAATACCCACGGAAAATAGAGGCAAAGGTTGGCCAGTAGAGGGCTCAGGTGAGATATCCTGCAGGTTCAGAGGATGGCCCCTCAGCATTTCACAAGACACTTAGGAGTACCTGTGACCACGGCTTTAAGGTTGCCTGATGGAGACTCTCCTTATACTCTCTCCCCTCAATGATCTGGGTGAAGTGAGGCAGAAGTAGGTCTTCGAGAAAAGTTCCGTGAGGTCTGAGACTATCTCTGTTCTCTTACCTTCCCAGGTGAGCGGCTTATAGCATGTGTGTTCCTTGACACGGAACCATACCACTCTGAGCGAGATGAATGAAGGTAAAGTAAAATCGTTCTAGTTTTAGATTAGGAGACTTCTTATGTCTAAGCACATATACACACTATGCTGAGATTTCTCTGCTGGATTCCTATGTTTCCAGAGAGATATCCCTATCAATGGATAGTTACAGCGTTCTTTTGTTATGCATGTGTGCATGTGGATATTTGTACATGTGGGCACACATGCACATGGAGGTCATAGGTTGATACCTGTTGCCTTCCATTATTACTCATTTCTTTTATTACTTATTTCCCCTTAGTTCCATTATTACCTTATCTTTTGAGACAGGATCCACTGAATGTAGAGCTCATTGACTGACTAGGTTGACTGGTCGGTCGGCAGTCTCCAGAGATCTGCCTGTTCTCATGCCCTCATCCCAAGCACTGGCATTACAGACGCACTTGACCACCTTCGGCTTTTGTGTAGATGCTAAGAATCTGAACTGAGGTCCTCGCTCTTGCACAGAAGGTACTCTAGGAGCCATTTCTCTGGGCCCACAGTCGGTGTTTGCTATTGACACTTCTGCTGTGAAACATTGATTTCTTTGTTTTTGTTTTCTGATAGATATTTTTTTTTTAGAATTTAATCTTCTCTCATATACTATATCCCAACCATAGCCCCCCACTGTTCTTCCCTCTCAATCCCTCCCCTTCCAACCCAATCTACTCCTCCTCCTTTCCCTTCAGAAAAGGGAAGGCCTTCCAGAGATATCAACCAAACATGGCATATCAGGCTACAATAAGACCAGTCACCTCCTCTCATATTAAGGCTGAATGAGGCAACCCAGTTGGAGGAAAAGGGCCCCAAACGCAGGCAAAAGAGTCTGGGCTAGCCCCTGCTCCCACTGTTAGGAATACCACAAGAAGACCAAGCTGTAGCACCGTAACGTATGCAAAGGCCTAGGTCAGTCCCATGCAGGCTCACTTTCTCTTCTCCATTCAATTCACAGCTCCAGTCAGTAGACCGGTACAGCCCACATTCAGGGTGGCTCTTCCTACCTGACTTAACCCATCTGGGAATTTCCTTGCAAGCATGCTCAGAGAATCATGTCTACCGGCTGATTCTAGATCCGGTATGCCTCCCTTTGAAGCTATTTATTTATATGGCATGTGTACCTGCCAGGCACACACACTCCTGGAAGGATGTCTTATTTCTTCCATTCTACCTACACGTGAGCAAACCAAGAAAGACAGAGAGGAGTGGAGTAGTTGAGGGGAGTCAGTAGGTGACCAAGCCGAGGTGGCCAAGGGAGGTTTGCTCCTGAGTGCACACACTGTGTGCTGGGCTCTGGCTCCTGTGCTTCTCTGTAGTATCTTTGTCACATGCATGCTTGTGCGGCTCTCTTTGGTGAGAATAGCTCCTGAATGCAACCTTCCATGCCTGCAAGGCTGCTTTTAATGCTATCACCGTCCCATCTGTGCATATGCCACTCATGAATTTTGAAAACAATTATCTTTATGAAAATTCACAAAAATTGAGGATTTTTCAGGTAATTCTGCATCTGATTATTTGATTTTACAATCCCGGAGTCCACTGCAGGAGATGAAGCTATCTCCCCAGGGATATATCACGAAAGCATGAAGACCTGAGTTCAATTTCCAGCACCTACACAAAAGGCAGACCATGAAGGTGTGCCCTTGTAATCCCTGTGATGGGGGAGGTAGAGATAGTATTCCTGGGGATTATTAACCAAGAAGACTATCCAGATTGGCAAACCCCAGGCCAATGCGAAACCCCACCTCAGAAAACAAGTTGGAGAGCTTCTGAGGAATATCTGAGGTTGACCTCTGACTTCCACACATGTGTACACTCATGCACATGCACAGGCATGAACATACATGCAGGCTCTATTACAGAGCCTCTTCCTCTCACTCCACAAACTGTCCACTGTGGAGAAGTTCATTGAGATGTGAGGGAAATCGGGGTGGGGATTCACACTCAGTGAGAGAGCAGAGAGTGTCCAGCCGCTGAGTCTACAGACAGAGAGCAGATGGCAGGGGATTGCGCAGTCACCAAGAGAATAAATAATCAGCAGGGAAGATCAGCCAGAGGGATTCGGGGAGTCGCCGAGGCTTTGTGAAATCTCTAAACTGCAGTAGTTTCTTCTGATCGCTCCCCATTAACTGAATATTTCTAATTTAATTAGGTCACATTTTATACCCTGCCTGTGCACGAGCAAAATTACTGCCGGTTTGGAAATCAAAGACGCTTAAAACATGCTGACAACAAAGAGAAGCGATAGAAAGGGGTGGGTGGCAGGACCCAAAGGCCATGCGCAGCTCCAGGCTGGTCTCCTCATGCAGAGCTGCCACCTTGAAGTCCACGTGTGCTGTGTTCAGACCGCATGCTGCACAGCCCGAGCATAAATAAATTAACCAAGTATAAAACCAGCCAGGCTCCTGCACAGAAACATGCATTTAGACTTTGGTGTTTTATGCGTTGGTTAAGAAAACATCTCTACAGAGCAGTTTGTCTGGATGCTTTAGGACTTTGAGGCTGAAACAGACTTGAAATGAGGAAATGGATACCCGCAGAGGAAAGGAAGACTGTCCCTACTCCCCAGTGGTGAGCTGTATTCTAGCGACTCATCGTCTTGTTGCTGTGACAAGAGACCTGGGAACTTAAGGAAGGAAGGGGTTATGCTGGCCCAGTGCCGAGGCCCAGGTCATCTTGGTGAAGAGGGCCTGGTGTCAGGAGAGGAGGCCACTGCTCGCGTGTGTGCAGTCAGGAAGCTGAGAACGCTGAATGTTGGAGCTGAGCTCAATTTTGATTTTTTATTTAGCCCGGGACGTCAGCCCCTTTTATGGTTCGACCTTGATTAACCTAACCTAGAAAGCTCTCCCAGATGTACCCAGGTGACTGGAGGTTCTGCCAGGTTGACAATGTTAACTGGAACCGGGAGGGACAGCGTGTTCTGACAGCTCAACAGGACCTTGTCAGCACACCAGCACTGTTCTCCCAGTGTCCCCTCTGATATCTGGCTGGCAGGGTCAGACCACCAACGTGCTGGATGATTTGTGTCAACGTGACAATAACTAGAGTCACCTGGAAAGAGAGGGCCACGATGGGAGAGTCATCTCCATCACCTGGCTTGTAGGCATGCCTGCAGGACATTTTCTCAATTGCCAGTTGATAGAGGAGGGTCTAGCTCATGGGCAGGTGCCATCCCTGGGCAGGTGGTCCTGGTTTATATAAGAAAGGTAGCTGAGCAAGCCAGGTTCTGTGTCTCTGCCTCAGTCCCTGCCCCCACATTCCTTCCTGAGTTCCTACCTTCGCTTCCTTCAGGGGTACACTGCAACCCAACCTCGACGTGTAATCCAAGTAAACCCTTTCCTCCACAAGCTGATTTTGTTCTGCGTCGTCATGGCAACCGAGAAGCAAAGTAGAGAACCCTACACTCAGAATTGTCTTTTATGAATTCAAACCCATGGCCTGCTATGATTTCCACTGCTTCTATTAGCTGCTTGAGATTTTATTTAATTAAATATTGGCTCTAACCATTAGTACCTTGGAATAACATCAGCATTAGTTAAGCAGGACTCAGAGTGACAGCGCCCAGCATCTTTACAGGGGCCGTACATGCTCCCTAGTGCTCAGGATATGAGAGCCCGGAAGGAGGGATGACGAAGCTTTGAGTGCATGGATATCAAGGCAGAGACTACGGGACCGCCTGCCCATCCATCTTCCTGGGGGGGGCGGTGGTTTAATAAGCCTTTCCTCCGAGCTTCTCAGTATTGCTACATTTGACTCCAGGGCAGAACGGGAGTAGCCCAGTATCCTTGCATGACTGATGTATACCAGCGGTAAAGAGAAGTGATCTCCAACTGTGTGCAGGAGGATGAGACACATGTCTGGAGGCCACGTTTATAATGGAGCAGGCTGAAGTCAGAGCAGTAGTGAGGTGTGAGGCCCCAGCTCTAATGCCAGGAAAGGAGGAGGGGTGTGGGAGGCTGGGAGGTTGAACAGAATTCAAGAGCTGTAGACTGATATGACAGACCTTATTCACACTGGGTGAAGGCCACCACATAAACTGCTAGGAAGGCAGATGCCGGCAGACACCCAGGAATATACTGGCACACGCATACAACACACATGTGGGCACTCACACACACACACACACACACATACACACACACACAGACCCACAAATAGACAGCAGCAGGACAGGCCTACACAGGCATAGTGAGAGGGTAAAGGCCAAATGTCGGGCCTCTGACCTCAAACCTACATTTCTTTGGAACTACTACAAATACAGCAATCTGCCAGGGATGCTGATATGACAGATCATATCACTATTTATTTTGATAGTTTCCAAGCATTCGATGTCAGCCATTTTGTGTTAACCATAGCCCCATAAATGTCAATATCAGCCATGTTTAAGCCAACTCGTACGGTATATCTGTATATACTGACCTTTAGGCCAATACGAGGCTGGACCTGGCAGCAACAGTAGGGTTAGAGGCACAACTCCAAGCTGCCCCTGTCAGCCTGAGGACTTCTTTAATCTGTTAAGAACTTTGATTCAAATAAAGTAGATCCTTGGCCATGGCACAGAAACGATTTTTAGCACGAGCTGCTGTGAAGCCAAGCTGGAGTTTATTAAAGATGAAAGGGGAGGGCTTAACCATTCCTGCTGACGTGTTGAAACATCACAGCCAAGATCAAGGTGGGCTTGTTAGTCTTACAGCTTGTAGTCCATCGTCCAGGGAAGCAGGGTAGAAACTCAGGGAAGAAACTGATGCAGAGGCCATGGAACAATCCTTATTGCCTTGCTCCTTGCGGCTTGCTCAGTCTACTTTCTTATAGCACGCAGGACCACCAGCCCAGGGGTGGCACCACCCACAGTGAGCTTGGCCTTCCCCCACCAATCACAGATTTTTTAAAAAATGTACCAAGCTTTCCCACAGGCCAATCTTGTGGGGATATTTTCTTAACTAGGGTTTCCTCTTCTAACATTACTGTAGCTTGTGTCGAGTTGACATAAAACTAAGCAACACGGGGGGGGGGGGGGGTTAGGGAGATGGATCAGTGGGTGAAGTGACTATTTCGCAAGTCTGAAGACCTAAATTTGGATTCCCCAGAACCCACATTAGGTCAGGCGCAGGCACCTGCATCTTTAATCCCAGAGCTAATGTGCTGAAACAGGGAGCAGAGACAAAAGAATTGCCGGAAACTCCCAGGGCAGTGCCAGCTAGTGTGCTAGTCTGGAGGATGCGGTTGTAAACAACCAAGAGATTCTGCCTCAGACAAGGTGGAAGGCAAGGAATGGCACCCACGTTTTCGCCTGACTTCCACACACGAATGCAAACACACACACACACACACAACACACACACACACACATACGCACGCACGCACGCACACACACACACACACACACACACACACACACACACACACACACCAGAAAATCACCCAGGGAAAGAATAAATCACACCTGAGACCCTGAGTGTGGGCTTCTCCAGAAAGCATTTAAATTGAGCATAATAGTGGTGACTCCATCAGACTTGGGGGGCTTTGTAAATCTCATTGTCTACTGGGCTTCTAAGAGAGACCCTCCCCTCCTCTATTCTCATTTGCCTTTTGAATAATTGAGATTATAGGGTGGCCCCAGAGGTGTGCAGGGTGGTATTTCACACTGATAAGGTAAAACCTGGGGTCACCAGGCTTGTACTATGGGTTCTGGAAAATGGCAGCTGGGAAACGTAAGGGTCCTGAGCAGGTGTCCCTGCTTCTCCGCTGCAGAGAGGTCATAACCAGACTCTAGAGTGAGGAAGTCCTTTGCCTTTTCATGCCCATGATGGTCTCTGTTTTTCCAGCTGCACCAGTTCTCTCATGCTTTGGCCCTTCACCTCATCAGTCACATGCCTGTGGTCAGCTACAACCTCCAGGATTTTTCTAAAACCTCACATTGGAAACAGAAGGCCCTGAGGCGAGGGGTGCCTGTTTTTCTTGTCCAGGATGCATCAGCATCTGTCCCAATCCCTGTGGTCTCTGTCCCCAGAGATCTCTGTCCTCTCCAGTAACTTTTTCCTTTAGAGCAAAGCCACGGCCTGGCTCCTCTACACCAGTGCCTCTGCCGTGAGTAGCTTCTGTTGCAGCCTCTTCCTGAAATGCGTTCCCCTTTAATAAGACACACACAGTGTGATAACCATCTGGCTCCTTTATTTCTCAGTGGAGCTGAGCATGTTCGGTACTGACCTTTGCTGGCCTTGCACTTCGCTGGAAGCAATCTGCTTATTAAATCAGAAACCAGAGAAGACCCCTGATCCTTACCCCTGACCGCATGACAAGCCTGAGGCTGGTGTCCTCCTGACTTTTGGCAGACTGGCATTTAAATGCCAACATCTCTCCAAAGAGTTGCGATGTGGGCAGTAGGCTGGGCATAACTTTTTATACTTCATTTCTCACGTACAGGAAAAAAAGGACGTAGAAAATGTCGTGAGGTCTTGACACTCTCACTAATGGCTGCTTGAGCAAAGGAGCCACTGCTGTGGAATGGGGCTCTGGTAGGCCCTGAAGAGGTTGGGGACCCTCCCACGGTACCCCAGTGATTCTCTGAGTTTCTGCTGTCATCGCTTTATAAAGCATAAGGATTGAGCTATGGCTACAAAAACTGGGTGCAGGGAGTGGAGAACTCATCATGGAAACTAAGAGGCAGGGGCACTACAGCCGGGTTCTTCTTTTCTATTGGGCGTGGCCATATGGAACAATGATGAGAAATGTTTGCTTAGGCAACAAAGGCTTGGACCGTGAGGTCAGTACAAGAAGCCCCATGTCCATGTCAGCTTCCATGGGGTATCCTGCCATCTAAGAATCCATTGCTTACTCTTGGTCACTCTGCCATGAGGACTCCATGTTCGCTTCTCCCATCTCTGCTTCATAGTTCCTTGACACTCACTGGCCATGTTCTGTGACTAACTCCATCTTGTGTGACCTTCTTCCACAGGGGTCTGAGACAGGAGCTTGCCTGGAGCCACAGTCGTTGAGACATGATCTTAGGATGAAGAATGGGGAACTTCTGAAGTTCAGTTGTGGGGCCACCCCTCTCCTAGTTGTCAGCTGGGCCCAATCATTTGTGGGTCCCGCACATACCCAGAAGGAAGCAGAATGGGAACAGCTGTGTGGGGAGGAAGGCAGGAGACCGAAGCTGCTCACAGCATGAGCCTTGAAAGACTGACTAGCCACTGGCCATGGCTCCTTGGAGATCCAGAAGACAGAAAGAGCAAGACTCAGCTCATGGCCAATTCTAGGCAATGAGCTTCACAGGGGTGGCCACTGTTTCCTGACCAGGGACCTACTGAACCACCCATGCCGCTTCCTCTGTTCGGGGGTTGGGGCACAGGCTCTGCAATACTTCTATAGTTCTCCTCTAAGTAGCCCAGGTCCTAAATTATGAGGCATATTTGGATTAGATTGGGTTTGACCGTTTTGTCCAAGAAGGAAGTGGTGAGTCTGTGCTGACTTATAGAACGTATAACAGTTATGTCTGTGGTCAATGGCACTAGGGTGCGGAAGGCCCTCCAAGATCCCATTCCACACTTCTGGCTGTCTAACTACTTTGTTATCTGAAGTGATAATTACATAAGAGGGGGGAAAGTGGCTGCAGAAACTTGTTTATTCTCGAAGCTGGGAGAAAAGAAGGATGAGCAAGAGCCTGGGGCGGAAGTTCAGCTGGTAAAGACCTGACATGGTATGTGAACTAGAGCCCGGTCCCAGCACCAGAGAGAAGAGCTGGGCTTGACCGTGCAAGTTTGTGTGTGATCCCCGTGCAGGGGGGACCGGGGGCTGAGGAGGGGTACCAGAGGCAGACACGTGGGGCTCAGGGACTTGCTGGCCACACAGCCTAGCCCAACCACTGAGTTCCAGGCAAACAAGAGATCTTTGTCTCATAAAAGGAGATGGAGGCGTCTTGAGGGATGATAGATGAAGTTGTTCTCTCTCTCTCCCTATCTATCTATCTATCTATCTATCTATCTATCTATCTATCTATCTAATCTATCTCTCTGTCACACACACATAAACACACACACAGACACACACACACACACACACACACACACAAACACACAGAATGGGGAGTAGAAGGAAAATGAATGGATCAGAACAAAGGAAGGGGTGGGGATAGGAACCCCTTCAGCAAAACAAGAAATTCCTGAGGAGAGCAAGGACATTTTAGGTTTCTGGCCATTTTTGGTGAGGCTCAGGTGTAAACTTTCTGGCTTCTTGGGGTAGCAGAAACATCAAGGCTCAGGTTCCAGGTGCCCGGAGACATGGCAACAGAAAACCTCACAGCAGGATGGCAGAGCTCGAGGCAGCACCTCGTCCTGTAGCATCTGCCTCCGGTTACCCCCATTACTGAAGTTGTGGCTAGAGTGGCATGCACTGAGAAGGAGTCCATGGTCCTCCTAGTGACACCTGTCATTAAACCCTTCATGTTCGGTTCCAAATTTAATCAGTGTCTTGTGCTCAGGAGCTACTCCTTGGGGTTGGTTCACCCAGCAATTGTTCCACTTCCTGAAGCCAGCTTAGACCATCTTTTTCTCATATACAAAGAGGCCTAGTAGTTTATTCCTTCTGTGCCAGGCACAGGCCCCATCAAAGAAGCCACATTACAGACACGAATACACCAGGACTCAGAAGCATGGGGCCCTTTGCTTCAGTGTGTGGCACTGGAGAAGCTGAGCAGGATCCAGAGTAAGTTGTCTCATTCTAGACATCACTCTGCTTCCTGGTTTCATAGCCTTAGGAATTTTATACGCTGTCACGCTTGGATTGCCTCCAAGGATTCTCTTTTTTATCTCCTTTTGTTTTGATCCTCTCAAAGCTGCTTTCTTATTAGTCTTAATGATGCTTTGGTTACTTCCTCGTTGTCTACAGAAGACAAGTGCTTTGAATTGGTTTTCAAAATCCTCCAGGATTGTGCCCAACCCACCTTTCCTTTCTATTATAAAAACACTACATGAAGTGACACAAGATAATGGGCTATTATTAGGACTCCCCCAACCTCTGTAGTCTGATGTCTCCTCTGTCTCCTTTGTTTCTGGTACTAATTCTACCGACCCCAAACTGATGTGGGGTGGCTTTGGAACCCGGCAGGGGATAGAAACAGGAAGAACCTTTATAAACACATAGAAAAATCCTGGGCTATTTCAGAGAGATTGCTAAATATGGACAGTGCTGAGGTAAATGATAATTTTAGAAAATTCCTCAACTACCTAAGAGAAAGTCTAAACTTCATGGAACAGAATGCAAGCAGACGTGTGCATGGAGGAGGTTCACAAAGAGGGCTTCGTGGTAGTTTTCTAGTTTTACGATATTAGAAGAAATGGTATCTTTATGATTATATATATGCTGACAGCTTAGCAAAAGTGTGTCTTGTATGATCACAGAGGCATTTGAGATGTAAGGAGAACGAGAGAGCAATTATCAGCCCACGGCTGAAAAGAGCATTAGATGGGCTTTGCAAGTTCGCTTTTGGTGCTGAAGGATAGATTGGCCACTCTGTTGTCCTGACAAAATAGCAATGCTTGATAGGGGCAACTTAAGGAAGGAGGGGCTTATTTGGCTCACAGTTGGACGGGACAGTTCACGGTGGCCAGGAAGCCGTGGTGGCAGCAGCACGAGGTAGCTGGTCATATTGCAGCCGGAGCAGTCAGGAAGCAGAGAGCTGGATGCTAGTGCTCAGGTCACTTTCTCTTTTCATTCCATCCATGACTATCGTCCATGGAAGCTGCTGTCCACATTTAGGGTACATCTTCCTACCTTAATTAATCCAGTCTAGAAACTCCCTTATAGATATCCAAAGGTTTCGCTTCTAGGAGATTCTGAGTCCTGTTAAGTTGGCAGTCTGCACCAGCCATCACCAGAGAACACCTCAACTGCAAGCCATGGAAAGCAGAGACTTTGGCTCTGCAACGTCACGGAACCATTCTCTGCCAGCCATCGAGTGATGCAGAAGGGCGCTCTCCCCAGAGCAGTCAGCCAGCAGCCTCACTGGCTGATACCTTGATCTCGGGTTTTTCACACTGAGCAGAGGAACAAGGACTTGCAACCCACAGAACAATGAGATGGTAGATGTGTGGTCTTCACAAAAATCTTTTATATGTGTTTATTTGTTTATGGGAGTGCATGTGGCAAGAGAACAGTTTGTGGCTATCGGTTCTTCCCCTTTAACAGTGTGGCCCCGGGGACTCCTCCTCTCATCTCAGTCACCCAGTGCAGGAGTCCCAAGGCCATGCAACCACTTTTCATGTGGGTTCCCGATTCCAGGGCCCAATCTCGGACTCCCATTTTGGGCAACAAGGCCTTTAGCAGTTGAGGCAGTTTTCCAGCTTTAGAGTCTATGGTTTTAAGTACTATTTTATGTGTATTTGTCTTTCTTGTAAATATTTAAGGAGAGAGGGAAGTAGAGCCCATTGTATTCATTATCTCTCAGTTTGCTAACTCGTCTCTGGTTTTGTCTGATCTCCTGTGAACCAGTAGATTCATACCTTGGTTTTTCTGTAAGCATGAGTTCTAGAACTTCTATTACATTCTTCTTCAAGCATTCCAGCTCTCTGGCGAACTTGATTGAAACCTTGTTATCTCTTTTCTTGATACATCAATAATCAGCATTTCTTGGCATTTTTCCATGCTGTATTCCATGGCTAGCATTTTTCTCTTAGTTTGGTTTCTTGTGCTTCCCAATTTGAGATTAAAACCAGTCACCATGTTTCCGTCACTGTCTGGGTATAATGACACCTCCCCTCTCTTGTTGTTCTGTACTTCTAAGCAGGGCTCCAGCAGAAGGAGATCAGTTCAGCCCAGCCTGGTGTGTCCTTGAGCTGAGGGAGGCTGCCCCCGAGGCAGTGCAAGGCCAACCTGTGTGACTTACCCTCGCTGTGAAAACTAACCCCACCGAGGCCCACGAGGCCCACCCAGCTCCCTTTTCTCCAGTTTTCACACTCCCTGCTAACCTTCTTGGGATTCTGGGTTTCAGCTGGAGACCCTGCACACCCACACAGTGAACTGGGCACCTTCCCTGACTCCCCAGAACCTGGCCCTCTACTAAATCTTGGCTTATTTCTTGTGCTGTCTTCCTCTGAAGAGCCTAAGGTGTGTGTGTGTGTATGTGTGTGTGCGCGCGCGCACATGTGTATCCATGCATGTGTGTGGAGGCCAAAGAACATTAGCTTTGTTCCTCACATGTTGACTACCTTGTTGTTGTTGTTGTTTTTAACAGGATTTTTCACTGGTCTGGAATTCACCAAACAAAAGGCTGCCGGGCTAGTAAGTCCCCTACATCTGCCTCTGCTTCCTCAGCTCTGGGACAAGTACAACTTACCCCATCAAACTCGAAAGAAAACAAAAACAAAAAACAAACAAACAAACAAAAACAAAAAAAACTCCAACAAAATAGGATAAATAAGCATGGATCGTAGGCATTAAAATGCATACAGCCATGTGGGTTTAGCACAGGTTGATCCTGGAAGTAACACAGAAGTCCTCTGCTCATGACCCAGTGGGTAGGCTCCAGTCCCATCACAAGAAAGACTGGCAAGTGAGATTTGTGTCTATCCCAGAAAGCAGAGGTTTTTGTTAAGACCTGGGAAACTGCAAAGGCACAGGCTGGGTTGAAAAGGGTGAGAGGTGTAATTTGGTGAGTTTAATAACGTTGGGAATGTGGAAGATGAACTGCACGACCCCAAAGGCACCTTCAGACCTAGTATTCCCTCTACTCCCGAGTATAGTTTATTAAAGGATTGCCTACAGCACACGGAAGCACACAGGCACTAGACAAAGGCCTCCTGCTGGCCTAGGGATCAAATGCTGCAATCCCGATAGCTTTCATTTTCGTGGCTGCAATGCCAGAGTGGAGCTTGTGATTTAGAATTGACCATGGATTCTCTTAAAAATAATATTCCTACACACATTAATTCAGTGAGTCCTCCGAAAGTTCAGCTCAGTGGGCTGCAATAAAATGCTCACTGGCCAGGAGATAACTCAAAAACTCCGTCTAGCAGAAAGCTAAAGTGTCTTTTATCCAAGAGGAATATGAGTTGCTTGCCAGCTTTCAGTGCTGTTAAATTACATTCAGGTCCTAGTTGTGCATTTGGCAACTCGGCCCTTTAATAGCTGTTCAGGGAATGCAAGCAAAGCAAGATCACCGTGCCTTTCCCCGGAGATACTGCGCTCCCACTAGTGAAATGTAGGCAAAGAAAATGACGAGCCAGGAAGAAGGTTCAGTGGTCAAGTGCCTGCTGGGCAAACCTGAGAATCTGAGTTCAGATTCATAGCTCTCACAGAAAAGCCAGGCACAGCAGAACCCATCTATAACTCAGGTGCTGGGGATGCAGAGACAGGAGCAGCCCTGGCATTCACTGGCCAGCCAGTCTAGCTGACTTGATGAAGCCCAGGACCAGGGAGAGGACTTGTCTCAAGACACAAGGAAGATAGCTACTGAGGAAGACACACGGCACTAACCTTTAGCCTCCACAAGCACCAACAAGAAAGACACACACACACACACACACACACACACCAGTTAGAAGACACCAACATCGGGTCTAGAAATATACATCATATTAACATGCTATTGTTCGTTTTTTATAAGTTACTGGGCCTTGTTTCTAAATGAGCTTTATATCTGCTGAAAAACTAAAAAGAGCCGGGCGGCGGTGGTGCATGCCTTTAAACCCAGCACTCGGGAGGCAGAGGCAGGCGGATCTCTGTGAGTTCGAGACCAGCCAGCTCTACAAGAGCTAGTTCCAGGACAGGCTCCAAAGCTACAGAGAAACCCTGTCTCGAAAAACCAAAAAAAAAAAAAAAAAAAAAAAACTAAAAAGATGTTACAAAGAACTCACACACACCCTTCCCCCCTTTCTTCTGTTAGCACATTTCACATTAATAGGGTACATTCATTAAATTTCAGGAACAGATGTTGATATATTATTATTGAATGTGATCTATGGTTCACATTAGGGCTCCATCTTTGTGTGGTAAAGTAATGTATTTTGACAAATGTGTAATGTTATTTAAGGCAGTATTGGAAAAAAATAGTTTTATTGCTATTATTTTCACTTGTAATTTTCTGATGGTATGTGATGTTAACCAGGTTCTGATGGCTTAATGTGTGAAGAGTCTGTTCAAATACTTTAGTTCATTTTTGTTCTTTGGGGATTGGGCCATTTGTCTTCCTATTGTTGACTTTCAAGAGTTTGCTGTTGGGGTGGGAGGATGACTTAGCTGTTAGCATTGTTTGCTGTCCTTGCAGAGGACTAAGTTTGGTTCCCAGCACTCACGTCAGGAGGCTGACAACTGTCTGTAACTAGGGTGCAAGGAGGGGATCCAGTGACCTCTTCTGGACTCTGCAGTGTGTGTGTGCGCGCGCACGCACGTGTGTGTGCATGTGCATGTATGCGTGTCCGTGTGCATGTGTGTGCACGTGTGTGTGTGTGTCTCTGTGTGTGTGTGTGTGTTCTGAGAACATGCATGCATGTATATGGAGGCCAAAGTCAATCTTGGATCTCATTCCTCTGCCAGCATCTGCTTTGTCTTTTGACACAGGATTTCTCACCAGCCTGGAACTCATCATATGCTTGGTTATACATACTGGGAAGGATGCCCCAGGCATCTATCTCTTCAAGCATGTGCCAGCACTCCTGGCTTTTTACATGGATGCTGGAGTCAACACATATCCTCATGCTTACATGCCAAGCACTTTCCTGACATCTCCTTAGTACCAGGTCAGAGTTTGGTTCTACAGAAGTCAGGTTTACCAATTTCCTTCTTCTATGGATAGTGTTCTTGCTGTTGAACCAAAAAAAAAAAAAAAAAAAAAAAAAAAAAAAAAACCAGCTCTGGGGCTGGAGAGATGGCTCAGAGGTTAAGAGCACTGACTGCTCTTCCAGAGGTCTTGAGTTCAATTCCCAGTAACCTCATGATGGCTCACAGCCATCTGTAATGAGATCTGGTGCCCTCTTTGGCCAGAGAGACAGAACACTGTATGCATAATAAATAAATAAATCTTTTTTTTAAAAAAAAAAACAGCTCTAAGGTCTATGAATTTCTCCTGCAAAATTTATAGTCTATAAGTTTTGTTGTGTATATTTAGCATTTTGTGTATAATGTATTTTGAATTCATTTTGTTGAGAGGCAGGAAATCTGTTTGTACTGTATTCATACGGATGTCAGTATGTTCTAGCACCACTTGGTGAAAGACTTTTTCTTTCCATATTAAATTGTCTTTGTTTCTTTGACAAATGTCACTGGAGTATGTAGGTCTATTTCAGAGCTCTCTATTTTGTTCTATCAATCCATTATTCTGTCTTCCCCCAGTACTCCACTGTCTTATTCTAAAGGCAGTCTTGTAGTCAGATGATGAGAGAATCCCTTCAAATTTGTTTATATATATATATATATATATATATATATATATATATATATAATGTTTTAGTTAGGATTACTATTGCTGTGATGAAACACCATGATCAAAAGAAAATTGGGGAGAAAAAGGGTTTATTTGGTTTGCATATCCTGAATCACAGACCATTGAGGGAAGTCAAGGCAAGAACCAAATTAGACAGGAACCAGAAAGCAGGAGCTGAGGCAGAAGTCATGAGGAGGGCTGCTTACTGACTTGCTCCAAGTGGCTTGCTCAGCTTGCTTGCTTACAGAACCCAGGACCACCATTCCAGAGGTGTCCCCATCTATAATGGGTCAGGCCCTCCGCCATCAATCACTAATTAAGAAAATGCCCTGCAGACTTGCCTGCAGATCAGTCTTATGAAGGCAATTGCTCAATTGAGGTTTTGCCCTTTCAGATGATTCTAGCTTGTGTCAAGTTGACAAAACTATTCAGAACAGGTAATGATTTATTCGTGAACTTTTCCTTTGAAGGACAAGGTGGATGGTTAGAGATTAATTGTAGATATATTTACCTCTCTCTTTTTTCCCCTCCTTCTCCCTCCTCCCCTCTCTGTGCATGCACATGTATGTGTGCACATGTGTGTGCCTATGTGTGCTCCTATATGTGTCTGCCATTATGCATATGTGAAAGTCAGAGAACAATCTTGACTACTGACCCTTCCCTTCCACCTTGGGTGAGACAGCTTTTAAGTATTGCTGCACAGAACAGGTTGGTGTTCAGAGAATCTCCTATTTCTGCCTTCCATTTCATGGGATTAGAGATGTGCACTGGGCCACCCACCCTTTTAGCAAATTCAGGTCCTTGGACTCAGGTGGTAAGCATTTTACCCACAGGGCCATCTCCACGGCCCTACTTCTATTTTTAGTTTTCATCAATGTCTTAAGTTTTATTATACAAGTCTTTCACTTGCTGGGTCAGAGTTATCCCAGGAATTTTTTGAGGCTCTGTGAAAGGTATTATTCCCCTAATTTCTTTCTCAGTATGTTTGTCATTTATGTATAGGAAGACTATTGATTTTTCTTGTTAATTTTGTGTCCTGCTACTTTGCTGAAAGTGTTTATCAGCTGTAAAGTTTCCTGGTACAGTTTTCTTTCATGTATAAAATCCTATCATCTGCAAATAAAGATACTTTGACGACTTCCTTTTCTATTTGGACCCCCTTTCTATCTTTTTTCTCCTCTCCATTTATATTATGGAGATTTGGAATTACGGAATAGAAATGTATCTGGAACTGTGGCAGCCATGTGGAAGTGGGAAGTGATAAGCATGAGGCATCTACATGGAAAAGAAAACCCATTACATACAACAGGCAGTGGAGATAAGAAGGGATGAACGCGGGGCAGCCGTGTGGAGATGAGAAGGGATGAACGTGGAGGAGGAGAAATCACTGTTACGAGGCAGCCATGTGCAGAGGCAAAATGATGAACATGATGCAGCCGCGTGAAGATGGGAAGTGATTGACATGAGGTAGCCGTGTGGAGATGGGAAGTGAGGGATTGACATGGTGCAGTCGTGTGGAGATGGGAAGTGAGGGATTGACATGGTGCAGTCGTGTGGAGATGGGAAGTGAGGGATTGACATGGTGCAGTCATGTGGAGATGGGAAATGTCTAACATGAGCTCTAAAAGCCGGCACACGCAAAGAACCTGAACCCTTCACGGGATTGAAGACAAGTTGGACTTCTGGTCCCTGGAACTGAACATGCTGCGGCCCATCATCAAGATCTCTTCCCTGGTGTTTGCCTCAGAATTCCTGCTCATCCTAGGAAGAAGGAGCAGGGAGGAGAACGTTGAGAGGGAGTTAAACAAAATGAGCTGAGCTGGTATTAGCTTTGAGCCTCAAAGAAAAAGAAAAGTTGATGTTGCAATAATTTAGGCTAATTTCATTTTCCATGAATGTTTTCTGTAAAGAAAAAAGGAGTTTCTACATTGACAGATTTGGGCTTTCATAATTACTTACATCTGAGACATGCAGATAGATTAAGTTATAATGTGCCCTCCAGGTGTCCTGAGTGATAAAGCAGAGGTGCTGTGAGTGAGAAATGAGCTCCCCAGAGGGACCCCAACTTCAGCTAGGCTCGCAAGCATTGGCCACGGCACAGTACACATGTTCAAATGGCTGCACTCCGTGATTTGTCTCCATCAAGCCTAAGTGACGTGCTTTCCTGCAGGAAGAAGTGAAGTCTGAGATTGTGCTCACTCTCACCCGCTCTGGCTGGCCAACCAGACTGGCAGGTGTCCCACCTATCAGGAGTGGATAAGCAGCCATCACGAGCTGTGGGAGGCACTAGTGTCTCAGAGCATAGGCTAAGAGACAAAGCAAGATTTTCAGAAATGCCAGGAAAGGCAGCCCAGAATCAAATAGACATGCAAGCAATGCTAATGCAAAACAAAACAAAAAACAAAAGCAATGCTCAAAGAAAAATACGAATTAATTAGTATTACCATATAGTTATGGAATGATTGTTCTTAAATTATATATCAAAACAGAATGGAGTTCTATATTGGTTATAAGGGGAATATATATATATATATATATATATATATATATATATATTAGAAGGACAAAGAAAGGCTAATAAGAAACTCATGGGGAAATTTAGTCACAAAAACTCTTAATAAAACCCAGCATAGTCGGGCTGGAAGGATGTCTCCACAGTTAGGAAAACTTAAGACTCAGTGTTACTGCTTTTCCAGCACCTGTGGGAGGCCTACCAGTACCGCTAACTCCAGCTCCAGGGGATCCAGTGCTTCCGGCTTCCTCAGGCACATGCAGACACTCATCCATACACAGAGAGCTAAAATAAAACAAAATGAATTATAGATTCTTAATAAATAAAAAGTCATAGCATTATAAATATTAACAAAATGTACTTTTAAGGGGGAAACACTGTGGTAAATGAAGAAGCTTCCTAGAGGACAAAAGGGTAAGAAAATATAGTCAGGAAGAATTCAAAAGTCTGAACTTTGTTTCATTAAATAACATAATCTTCAGTTAACCAAAACAAGCATCAGTGGCTTTACAGGAATTAAATTAAAGATCCAAAATTGTAGGGAAAATTTTCTAAAAGACATCTGTGTAATTTAGCTACTTCCCCTTAAAAACCCAGATAATAAATTGGTAGAAATTGTTAGTTAGCTTCACTGTGGTATAAATAATGTGTAGAAACTTTCACAGTCAGTGTGTACGGTCTGGTGGGTTGGCATTATACATATACCCAAGAAGTCACCACATAGCCCAAGTGAACATACCCATCACTTCCAAACTCAAGACATGCTCCTTTATGTGGGCATGGTAAAAACAAACAACAACAACAAAAGACCCTCTAATGTGCATCCAACTGTTCTAACAAGTTTGGAGGCATGCAGATCTTTATTCTTGTCTATAGGAACTGTGATGGTTGATATTGAGTGTTAGCTTCGTAGGACCTAGAAGGACACATCTCTGAACAAGCCTGTGAGGGATCATCTTGATTACAGTAATTGAGATAGGAAGCCCCACTCTAGTTGTGGCTAGCACCAACCCTTGGGTTGGGATTCTGGACTGAATGAAAAGGAGAAAGTGAGCTGGGTACCAGCATCCATCCCTCTTTCATTCTTGACTCAAGGTATGTGACCGGCTGCCTTGAGATCTTGTCCCCGTGACCTCCCTGTCATGATGGGATCCACCTTCCCATCATATCCCAAAATGAGCTCTTCCTCCCTGAAGTTGCTTTGTCAGATATTTTGCCACAACCGTGAGAAAAGAAACCCAAACAGGTTACCTCTGATCATTTCTAGAACTTGTTCATCTTGTGTAACTAAGACTTGATTCCAATTAAACAAACACCCATTTCCCCCTTTGGAACCACCAACCTTTGGTGACTACTGTTCGCTTCTCTGCCTCTATGAATTTGATGAGTTCAGAATCCCTTGTCCTTTGGCTGACTTACTTCAATTAACACAAAGTTAGCATAGTACCCCGCAGTTTTATCCATGTTGCAGAAAACAACAGAATTTCTTTCCCCAAGATAATAGAAAATCCCAAGTATCCAATTGATACACAGATGCACAAAGAAAATATAGGTTATACTTACAATGTAACAATAGGCAAATGGGGTCAGTGAGATGGAGCATCAGGGTAAAGGCTCTTGCTGACAAGCCTGAAGACTCATGTTTGATTCCCAGGCCCCAAACCGTGGAAAGAGAAAACCAACACTTGTGACTTGTCCTCTGACCTCTACAGATACACTATTCTGTATGAATACACACACAAATGTAAAAAAAGTAAATGTATAATTATCTTAATATACATTAATAGCATAATTTAAAAATATGTCCTTCTTCAAGCTAAGAAAGCACCTTATAGTCTAGTAAATATTTCTTACTTTAGCAACGGGTTGGTAACAAAGTCCTCATAAACAGTAAAGAATCAGTATCTAAAGCATGCTTTTTTGACTTCTTCTTAATGTAAAATGGTGTGGTGAGTCCACTTTATAAGTGTTTTTAATTTCTGGGTGAAATGATAGGCTAAAGACTGCCCTGGAGTGACCTGCAGACTTAGAGTCAGAATAAGAAGGCAGACTCTACTCCAAGGAGATACAGAAAGGAAAGAGGCTGATCAGTGATGTGAGATTCCCTAATGATGCTGGAAGAGCTATGTCAGACAGCAGATGCGTGAACTGCAATCCAAAAGCACAAGAAACCCCCAAACATCAGGGGAATAGAGTGTATCCAAACAATCATAACTCCTCAGCCGCCGAACTCAGAGGTACTGAAATGGGAACATGCCAGGTGACGATTTCCAAAGTTTGCCAGCGGAAGTCATCACTGTCCTGAAATAAGACATAGGGAAGCAGATGGGTTCAGCAGAGGCCCTGGAAGGAAAGCCAGGAAAGCAAAAGAACAAGACAATCAGCAATAGGGATAAGAAAGTCAGGCTGGTATGAGTCGAGGGGAACCTTCTCACCTCACGGGGTGAAGGAAGAGAAGGGGGTGCGGAGAATACTGGTATACTGCTGTCTCGTTTGAGGACACCAGCCCCTAGCTGGCCTGACTTCTCCCACAGGCTCTGCTTCTTGAAGGTTCTGCCATCTCCCAGGAGCACCTGGGCTGTGGTCCAAGGCTTAACACCCAGATCTTCTCAGTTCCTTGCAGGCCTAGAATAGGGGTAATTAGGTGTGCTCTAAGTGGTCATCAACATTAAAAGGCATGAATAAGACAGGGAAGATGGCTCACCGTGTGAGGGCTCCTGCCACCTCACCACCTGGCCGTATGAGTTTGGTCTCCAGCACCTACTTTACAGGAGAGAAATGACACCCACCTGCTGTCTTCTGACCTCCACATGTACTGTGGCTCACGTGTATCTCACACGTGCACACATACATACATCAATGTAATAGCAAGATTTTTAAGGCATAAATAAACCGTGGTGTATTTACTCAATAGAAAGTTATTTAGGTGAGAGTTTATTGACAAGAATTGCCGGCTTGAATGACAGACAAATCTCAGAACTCAGTGGTTTTTAGTCTACAACAACAGTCTTAAATATTTCTACCCCACACATCTATGAAAATATTTAAATTACAAAGATTTTCTATTTGGTGAGGGTGGGATGTTGTGTAATAATGTCTGCCATCCCATAATGCAGGTATAATATGCCGATGCTGCCAGCTGATGTTGTTCTCCCCCGCCGTATGTGCACATGCCCACACCAGGCCTGAGACTGAATCTAGTGCCTCGTCCGTGCTAGGCAAGTACTCTATGACTGAGTGATGTTTCCAGCCTGGAGAAGTCAGAACACTGATTGCTGGCTCTTGGGATAAACTGCATGCATGGGTTTCTAACTATGGGGTGAGACATGAATGCCCTTGGAGACCTTTGTGGGACATGACATTACTTTGTTTTTTAAAAGCCTGAAGCTAATAGTCAACACATTGAAGTTTCCCAGGGCTAGCAGTGTTCATTATATGATTCTGCATAAAACCTCTTGTGTTTACAATATTTCATAATAAAAGCGAGACAACAGCTAAAAGAGAAAGACGAATGTAAGCTGAATTCGCCAGTGCCTCACCACCAAAGTCTGGGACAGTGGGCTTGACTGCTGACAGGAAGTTTGGCACCCAGTGCCTCTGTCATCTGCACTAAAATAAAATTCTTTCAATATGTTCATTCAATATAAAATTGTTAAAGTTAAAATGCATTAACTAGAGCCACTGAGGTGAACAATAGATGCCAAGGTTCAGTCACACTTTCAATAGATGACCCGTTCTTCCTTTTTACTGTGTGTGTATGTCCTAGCCACTGGTCTATTGTTGGGAAGAGACATCATGACCAGAGCAAGTCTTCTAAAAAGAAACCATTTAATTAGAGTTTGCTTGCCCTTGCAACGGTTAGTCCATTATCATTATGTCTGAGAGCAAGGTGGTGTGTAGGCAGACATGGTGCTGGAGAAGCAGCTGCGAGTTCTACACCCAGATCCACAGATAGCAGGAAGAGATGCTGAGCTTGGCTTGGGCTTTTGAAAACTCAAAGCTTACCCCCAGAGATAATCTTCCTCCAACAAGACCACACCCACTCCAATCAGACCACACCTCCAAATCCTTCCCAAGTAAGTGCCGCTCCCTGATGACTAGAAATTCAAATATATGAGCCTGTGAGGCCATTCTCATTCTAACCCCCACAGTATGTGTGTAGCTACGCATGTCATTGGACATATATAGACGTCAGAAGACAACTTGTGGGAGGTGCTCCTCTCCTTTCACCACGTAGGTCCTGGGATTAAACAGCAGTCAAGCCCACTGCCCCAGACTTTGGTGGTGAGGCAAAAACTGGAGAATTCAGTTTACATTCTCTTTTAGCTTTTGTCCATTTTTATTATGAAATATTGTAAACACAAGAAGATTTTATGCAGAATCATATAATGGGTACTGCTAGCCCTGGGAAACTTTAATATCTTGACTATCAGCTTCAGACTTTTAAATAACTAAGTAATGTGATGTCCCACAAAGGCCTCCAAGGGCATTCATGTCTCACCCCATAGTTAGAAACCCATTCATGCAGTTTATTCCAAGAGCCTTCACACACTGATCTATCCCCTCCTTACTGCACCCCCTTGGGGTGGAATGTTTCTGTGTGTAAGGAATTATATTAGAGCACCTCCAAATATCACAGGCTCCCAACCATGCTGCTTGCCCTTTTAGGGTGAAGTTCCTCGTTCCTATTTGCTGTAGACTATTCTCTCAGAGTTACAAAAAGCCACACAGATAGACACTGAATGCATCTGAATGACCGAGAGTGTGATGGGAGGTTTCCTGAACCGAATCCCAGATCAGATCAACCTACTCAGTCCCTTCCTTCTTGGAGCAGGACCTGTGCCCTTCATGCCCAAGTCATGAAGGAGCAGAGCAACCATGAAGGGAAAAGGTCATATGCATATGTACGTGATCATGGCTCCAGAAGTCGGGTATGGCAGCCCTCCCACCCCTCAGAGAGAGGCCACAGGAAATGAACCTATAACTCTGTGCACAGAGGCTAGGTGGAGAGTCTCCTCCAAGAGGCTTTCATGGGTGTGCTATGAGGATGAGAGAAATCATGAATGCAGGTCCTTGGGCAGGTGGCTGGGTCATGGCAAGGGTTTGGCAGTGACTTTAGTTGTGTAGTTTGCATTACTGAAACCTTGATCTTTACAGCTATGCTTGTTATCTACAACAACTGCCTGCATCCTTCCCCATGTCTCCCTCTTTCAACAACATGAGATAGAAACTTCTTTCCACATAGTACAGTTGACAATGGTGAGTGGCAAGAGTCATGAATGGAATCCAAGCCCAACTTAGAGCCAGCAACCCTCCCGGGAGAAATCCGCCTGATATTCCATCTGTGGTGAGCAGGAAGGAGGGATCCAGGGGTATCGGGTGGAGATGCTGCTCATGTTCCCTGTGGCAGTCTTGTCTTGTGATGGCTTGTGGGGTGGGGGTACTGTGAGCAGAGTTGGTGAGCAGGGCGTCAGTGAAATCCTGAACGACTGTGCTGTTGACATGGGCACAGTAACATCGAGGGCCAATGCCACAGCTGCATGCTCCCAGGTGAAGTTCAGAAGAATGGCAAAGCCTTCCTCTGGTCTGAGAGAGAATGTTGACAATGTATACAGACAATGCCCATGGTAGCTTTCTCCTCTGGATGTTTATGACCTGAAGATTGCTCCCCTGCAGAAACTGCTCCTACTGAGAACAGGCAAACCTGCTTCCTTGTCCAGCTGTGTATAACACCCCTGCTTTCTATTTAGCTGTATCTGACAGGCTGTAAGCAATAACTTTGCCTCCCTGGGGTTTTATGATAAACACACTTAGCTTCTGGGAAGTCTGGGTCTTCTCCATCCGAGAGCCCAGACCATCGGATTCCAGTTTTTCTGTGTCCGTGTGTCTGTGTGTGATTCATTTATTTATATTTGTTTTTTAATAATACAAACTCAAGAGAGAAGCAGCAGAGAAGTGACTAGTGACCTCCTCCCCCTCCCTGCTTATTTCTCCATCTAAAAAAGCCGAGACCCTTTCTAAGTCCTGTCCTAGTACTTCCTGCCTCTCTATCTGCCATAGTCCTCTAAAACCTCTATGGTTAATTTCGGTCAGTTAGTAGCTAGCTCCGCCCTGTGATTCAAAACAAACTTTATTGTCAGTCTTGAGAGCACCAGAATGCAATAATATCACACAATGTGTTTCTATCTTTTTTCATTCCCTTACCACCCAGGTTAGGTCAATCCCTGGAGCCTTGTAGAGTGTAGCTTTCATGTACATACTATGCTCAGGTCTGTCCATGCCATCTAATAGAACAGACTTGGCTACTGTGTAGGGACTGTCACTATGAACAACCATGTGTGTTCTGTACTTGCCCTATGGATACAAAGACTGACCCTGACCGGCAAAGCCCTGTGAGACCCCTCAATTCTGTTCTGACCTCTCTGGAGATGAGTCAGCCTAGAGAGGATCTCAGAGTGGGGCTGCCACTGTCCTGTTGTCAGGAGTCGCTTCTAGTGACGTGAATGCATGCCCGTAGCCCAAAATAATTTATTACCCAAGACTCTGTTTAATGAGCAAAGGCATTTGGTTTGGTGCATAATGAGAATAAATCTCAGTGCAGTGTTTCTGGCTGATTTCCCCAGTTAGAGTCTGTCGCATTAGTGTGACTTTCTGGCTTATAAAGCTTGCACTTGGCACACTGGCGTTCCATAAAAAGTCGTTTTCTGCGGCTGCTAAAACGGCTCAGCGGATAAAATATTTGTCACCAGAGCATGCGGATCAGAATTTGGATGCCCAGAACCCACATAAAATTCAGGCAGGTGTGGCAGCCACCTGTGATCCCAGAACTCAGGAGGCAGTGATGGGATCCCTGAGGCAGGCTGGCTAACTCCACTAGCCTGAATTGATGAGCTCTGCACTGGGCGAGAGATGCTGCATCGACAAATGAAGTGGGGGGCAATGGAGGAGGGTAGCTGATGTCATCTTCTGGCCTCTGGGACCACACACACACATACCTATACACAGCTGTTCCTCCACGTGCAAACATGCCCCAACACATGCAAAATGAAATCATTCTCCCCGTCTTTGTTGAAGCCAGGATATCGCTTGGCCCTGTTCATCTTCTGTACCCTGAGGCGGACACTCAGGCATCCACGGCACCACCGTGTTTTCTCAGCCAGCCAAGCGGGGCTGGAAGTGAGATTCTAGACTTAACCACCTCCAAGCAGGGAGCAAAGCACTCAGGAAGTAATTGTGGTGTCGGGCCCACTTCAGCCCTCATGAGCAGCATGGGGGAGGATAAGTGTACCCTTTGCCTCACATCTGTTTGACGTGAGAGCTAATTATAGGACCAAACACACAAGGAGAAGTCAGTCTCTCACCTTCACGCAAACCTCCGTGCATTGAATACAAAAGGCCGAGGTGCTGCCTGTAGGTCCCCATGCTCCACACATTCTGTGTACAAAGGGCTTCTCAGAGTTTCTGATTTATTTCTATAAATTCTAACACAGGTGAGGGCATGTTTTGTGATTGCTGACTCTTTTTCCAATGTTTGGTTCAAAATCTTTCTAACTGAAAGCCTGAAAGAATGTTTAAAGCAAATCAAAACAAAACAAATCTGGGTAGAGGAGGCCTGCTCACTTGGTGCCCAAAACCAGTGACGACTGTGCTGTTTCAAACCACTGCTGCCCATCTAGCTTATGTCTGCTTTATTTTTGTTGTTGTTGTTGGCTTATTCTTTTTTCTTTTTCTTTCTTTTTTTTTTAATGATAGGGTTTCTCTGTAGCTTTGGAGCCTATCCTGGAACTTGCTCTGTAGACCAGGCTGGCCTTGAACTCGTGGAGATCCACCTGTCTCTGCCTCCCAAGTGCTGGGTTTAAAGGCGTGTATGATGTGGGAAGTCCTTCTGTATATGTGTTGCTCTTATTGGTTAATGAATAAAGTTGCTTCAGCCTATGGCAGTACAGAGTACAGCCAGGCTGGAAGAGATATAGAGAGAGAGAGTAGGTGGAGTCAAGGAGACGCCACGTAGCTGCCGAAGGAGAAGGACACACCAGACCCTTACCAGTAAGCCTCAGCCGTACATGGCACCATTTGTAAATGGAGATTTCTCGTTCGTTTCCCAACTGCTCAGACCTGAATAATCACACAGAAATGATATTAATTCCAGCATTGTTTGGCCTGTTAGTTCAGGCTTCTTATTAACTAATTCCTACATCTTGAATTAAACCATTTCTATTAGTCTGTGTATCAGCACAAGGCTGTGGTCACATTCTGTCTCAATAAACCAGACCCTGTGTGATCCTGGACTTGTCCCATCCTGTGGCACTTTGACAGATGCCTATGCTGCTTTTGGGTTTTATTTATTTTGTACAATATTAGCAGAATAATTACTATGTAAATTTGTGTGTGTGTGTGTGTGTGTGTGTGTGTGTGTCCTGGTGTCTCTTTGCTATTCATCATCCACTACATGCCTTGTTTTTCAGACATGGCCTTAACTCACCCTCTGCTTCAGGTTTGTTGGTCAGTGAGATGCAGGAATCTATTTCCACCTCTCTGGTGCTGAGATTATAAGCATCAGCACCATCTCTGCCCTTGTTATGTATGTTCAGAACTGAGACAGATGCTCAGGTTTGGAAGCCTGGTATTTCACCAACTGAACCATCTCCCCAGGCCCAATAAGAGTATATGTGTGTGTGTGTATGTGTGTGTGCACATGCGTATGCACACTCATGTGCATAAAAGATTTTATTTTTCTTCGAGAAAATTGGAGCTTATAGAAACAGCAAATAAAAATACAATATAGATTTTAATTACAGATACAGAGTAAATTTTTAGTGCAGGTATGGCCCATGTAATATTTTATTGGATTATACTTAAACAATATTCATTTTTTCTGAAATTCAAAATTAACCCAACACTACAGCCTGCACTTAGTGGGCAGTACACTGAGGAAGGGCACTGTTGGGTGGTTGTACAAGTGAACACTTAGCTATGAGAACTAGTACATTCCTCCTTGTTTGTATGCGCCCCTGTGTGTGCACATGTGTATGTGTATGGTGTATATTATGCATTCATGTGACTGACATGTTCCACTACTGAACCGCTCATGTGAACAAAACATCAGAACAAAAGAAAATCCTAAGTCAATCTGTTTGTAAGGACAGCCAGTAGACTGCAGAAGAGCTGAGAAATCTCTGCTGTAGGTTTCAGCAGCTATCTGAAGACATTCTTAAGCTCTGCATTGATGGACTCTGATGATTTGCCATGTTTGTACATTCGGAAGGATTACCTCATGGTCTGAAAACGTTGTATGAGAAGCAGAGAGATATGGTTACTAAGGAGACTAAAGGTCATCCAAGACAGTCCTGTCTCTAGATCTGCAACATTCCAGCTCCCCACAGCCAGGAAATTTCAGCCGACCACCATTCAGAATGCTCCACGTAAATGTGACTTTTTCAGGGAATTCAGGATCATTTTCTGAGCCAGTGACACAGAGTCCAGTGCCACCTTTCTGGCAGCTGAAGCAAGGGGATGCTGGGACTGAAGTCGACTCCTAGCCCTCCCCACTCATGGACCAGAGCAAGGCTGCAGCTGCTGCCACCAGGGCTTGCTTAGATCATGACCAGCTGGACTGCAAGTGCAGCAAGGTGGAGACCAAACGAAATTCTTTTGTGACCTAGCCTCGGAAGTCCCTAATGCTACCAAATTCCATTCTGTTCCTGGGAAGCATTAAGGCTTGCCAGCATGGGAAAGAATAGGATGCATGCCACACAAATAGCTCCTATTGGTGTTTTTAAAAAGATCCTTGCACTTGACCCTCACAGGGATAAAAGAAAAGGGAGCCAACGAATTCCCTTTCTTTGAGGTCTGGCCTGCAGATATGAGAGGGGTTGTGTTTTGTACAAGATCCAGCAGGACAACAGGCTTATTCATCATGGTCACTTTCTCTCACTGCCTGTCCATGTAGGTCCTTCTTGTGAGTAGTCTTCTGGTCCTCAGTAATCCTCAAGGAATCATTCACCACTTACCATGCTTTGCTCAGAAACAGGAAGTGGGAGCGTAAGCTGATGGCATTCTTCAGTGTGGGCAAAAGTCATTGAGTTTACGAAAGGGTCCTTGTTCTCTGCAACTATCAGGATGGACATTTCAGGAGCCTCCTGAAGATGTGGTGGCTTTGACTGGCTGTGTGCAAATGGGACTCAATCCAAATCAGCAAATTCTCTCTCATGTTACCTTTGACCTTCTCCAACTCCACCCTAAACCTAGATCAGGAGACAGGGTGTCTCCACCGAGAGGTGACACTGGCTTTTCCGAAGATGGCAAACACCTGCATTCTGGGTTGCCACTTCTCTGAACCCTAAGCAGATGTTCTCGGTTGAACAAGTTTTTATTTCCTGCCACTCCAAATCTAGGTGTGTGTATGTGCAGTGTCTAGGAATATTTCTGTGTGTATATCTACATATGTGTTGTGTGATTTTGTATTTTACATATATGTATACCTACATATGCATGTTTGTATTTTAGTGTTCACGTGTGCATCTGTATGCTTTTGTGCCTATAGAACTGTTTGTATTTGTGTGTGCCTACTGTGTGATATGTGTGTGTCTGTATGTAATTGAGTGTGTCTGTGTATGATGTGATGTAGTTGTGTCTATATGTATATGTATGTGTGACACCCTGTGAGTATGTGTCAGCAGGGAGGTACCAATGTCTTCTCGCTGTATCCATTGACAGGGAGCTCAGTGGGGAGAAGTAAGCATCTGTTGTATAGACCCAGAAACTTGGCTTTCTGATCCCAGTGTATTTGTCCAGAAGAGCAAACTATGCCCTCGGTGAGATTCCTGTGTGAACCCAAGAGGCAGCTGGGATTTCTGGAACAGGAGATGTTACCGTTCTGAGGGTGACCAGCACCACTCAATAGAGGACAGGTTTTGTTGGGGGACGATGGCTGCAGGCTGTCTGTAAGGGGAGCTGCTGGCTGCAGAGTCCTGGGATGACAGCCTCTGGCATTCCTTGCTCTCTTGGGAAGCTCAAATCTAGTGAAAACTTTCCAGTTTCAGCTTCCAACCCTCTCTATTTCTCACCTGAATAAATACCTTTTTGGTTTTAATTACTTCCCTGGAGTATTGAATACGATGACTTTCAAGTTACAGAGCCAAAAAATTTGAAAACTGGGGTTTTTGTGAAAAGAAATCACCCATGCTTAGGTGGCCTTCTGGCGACAGGAGCTGTGTGCGTCCTGTCTTGCTGATAGCTCCTGCCATGTCTGAGTCCTGTCACATAATCATGTTGGGGTAACTAGGTTGAGTTTTTTGCAGGAGCCGAATGAACATCAGGGAGTGATGGACCTTCCTGTTTCCTTCTGGTTGGGAGAAGTGGCCAGGGAAGAACGAACCAAAGAAGCAGGTCTGCCCCGTGCTGGGTTTTGATGGAGCATGGCTGATTTGCAGGCCCAGGCTGGGAATGAGAGGAGGTGGGGCCAGGTAGGAGGCTAACTTCTAGAAACAACCCCACCCACAAGATCCCCTCCTGCTTTAGATCCACCTGATCTGGTCTCCATGGAACAGCACAGCTTTGAGAATTAGATTACTCTGCCCTCTAATCCAAGGCTCTCTGTGAGCAGGCATGGAGCCAAGAGTGCTTAGCTACCTAGGTGAGGCAGCCAGTTCAGAAGTGCAGTCTTTTGGTTTTTGTTTTTTGAGACAGGGTTTTTTTTTGTGTGTGTGTTGCTTTGGAGCCTGTCCTGGAACTAGTTCTTGTAGACCAGGCTGGCCTCGAACTCATAGAGATCTGCCTGCCTCTGCCTCCTGAGTGCTGAGAGTAAAGGTATGTGCCACAGAAATGCACTCCTATGAACTCACAGTGGCTGTGACTATGCACAAGACTGAACCAGCTCAAAGCCAGCACTGGTGGGGATGGGCTCATAAAGTCCCACCCGTAGCTGAGGAGCTACTGGCGATTGGTGGCTTCAGGGAGAAGGGAAGTCAGTTTTCTTCAGGGATGCAGCCTTTGAGAGGCTGCCCATGATCCAGTAGATGGTTCTATAGCCATACACATACAGGCAATCTAAGTGGACTCCGTGGGTTTAAAGAAAACACACACAAATTTGGGAGGGAAAAGTGGTTGGGATAGGGGAGTGTTGGAGGGGAGGAAATGAGGGGTGGATTTGATCAAAGAACATCATAGCATGTATGAAATTCTCAAACAATAAAGAAAGAAGAAAGCTCTCCAGGCTTCAAATATAAAAAAAAAGGCTTTGAAAGAACTAATATTTCTTTAAATATTTACTTTTTCCAAGCTCTGCAGCAGATGTATCGAACCACAGGAGTCCTGTGAAATCCTCTACATGGTGACCACATGCATATACCTCACTTACCGGAGGAGAAAAGGGCCAAGTACAGATAACTAAAACCAGTTGCCAAAATTAGATGCAAAGCAAGGGGCAGAGTCTACACCTCTGCTCTTAGTCTAGATAATGGCAACTATTACAGATATTGGGCTATAGGATACATTGATTATCTGGAGCCTGCTACACCACCAGGATCCACTCCATCCAGCCTTTATAGCAACCCCATAGTGTACATCTTTAACAGATGCCAAAATGGAAACTCAAGCACCGTGTCCAGGACTGGCTTCCACTTACTTCAAGTGCTTACGTCTTCATGGAGGCAGAGTACCTGGGATGGTGAAGGCACAATTCTCATTCTAGTCCTCTTCTTTCTTGTTCCCCAGCTGGTTGCATGCAAGTATCTCTAGCGCTTAAACATCTGAGTCATCCTCAATCCCACAGGATCAAAGGCAGGACAAATACGTATCGTTACTTGTTGGAATACTGTCCAACAGTGGAGTCAGGTGAGAATTCTGAGTGCTTTTGAGAATATGCCAAGAAAACAAGACAAGAATCTTGTGACTTTAGTTTCTTAAAAAATATGGAATTGTTCTTGGAATGTTTCCATGCTCCTCTCAGGTATAGCGGGTAGGAGTGAGTGTACTTCGGATTGCTCTTATCTCTTGCTGTTGTTATCCAACTAAGTGTTGAAACCATACTTGATAATGCCTCTATGGGAAAACATGGTTGCTCGTCCTTGTGATTGCATACAGCTTGGACTTATGAGACCTTAACTCATGTGGCCTTTATTAACACTCAGAGTATAGATTTTTCTGAGGCTCTGAACGAAGGTGGCCAGTGCATGAGTCTTTAGTCTTCCTCATTTATTGGCTCCATTCTCCCAGGTCCTGCCACCTAGAGAGCAGTGACACCTATCATTAGTCAGGGAGTGACATAATAACTCATAGTTTCCCAGGCTCCAGTGGATGGTTGCTGGGCCCCATCACTGGGGCCAGTGGGGAAGCAGAGCCCCGTGACAGGTCTGTTTACCTCATGGTGTCGGGGTAACAAAGAGAGAAATGGGAAAAGATGGGCTCTCAATGTCTCCTGCGCCAGGACCTAATCCTACATTGCTTCAGACGCTAGCTGTGAATTCAAGGCTCCCCTGGCTATGTATACTTCATGGAAACGGGGGATTCTTAGGAAGTTGTTGCCCCCTTTTATAGAGCAAAGATAGCTCGATAGCCGAGAAAGTCTGGCTGCTACTTTCTGTCATTCAGATTTCCTTTCTGTCTGTCCATTCTTAGGGAATACAGATGATTAATCATGGTGTACCTCTGTTACAGATGCATAGGAAGGGTAGGATCGACTGGCAGAAGGTTCTGGGCAAGGATGCTGAGGATGTAGACACGAAAACATGAGCAACTGTATCTAGGCACTTGTGGTGGCTTGAGACAGGAAGTTCAATGCCAAGTAAAATACTGTCAACTCGAAGACTGACACAACTCCACTATGTTCAATAGATTTCCACAAAGAAAAGAGCTCTAATAATTCCCAAAGCTTATTTTTCAAGATGGCTATTTGAGCCTAATCTTATTGAAGTCTGTAGGCCTTTCACTTAGGATTCTTTGCTCCATAAGTGACATGTATTGATCACCTATTATGTACCAGACATCTCTAAGGCTTCTTGACATTAGGAGACTGCAATCGCTCTTTCAGACAGGGTTTACCAATCCAATTTTAAAGGGTCAACATTGAGGTTTAGCTTTTCTTCCTTCCTTCCTTCCTTCTTTCCTTCCTTCCTTCCTTCCTTCCTTCTTTCCTTCCTTCCTTCCTTCCTTCCTTCCATTCATCTTCTTTCCCTTCATTCCTTTTTGAGACAGAGCTTCTCTGTGTAAAAGCTCTGGCTGTCCCGGAATTCACTCTATAGATCAGGCTGACCTCAAACTCACAGAGCTCCACCTGCCTCTGCCTCCCAAGTGTTGATGGAAGGTGCGAGCCACCACGTCTGGCTTGTCCTTCTTATATATGATCAGAACCATGGCGGGAGTCAGCGGGCAGGTCTTTGGACGGCCTTTAGTCATTTTCCCTCTCCCACAATATCTCAGTAGAGTTGACAGCGGGAAAGGTGGGGACCTGAGCGAATGACTCCGATCCCTTGGTCTGCAGATGGAGAAGGAAAGAGGTTTACAGCGGGACACAGAGTATTAGCACATCTCCATGGCTGCGGCAAAACACCCTGACCAGAGGTGACTTGTGGAAGAAAGAGCTGATTTCTGCTCCAAAAGAATAAGAATCCCTCGTGGTAGAAAAGCATGGTGACAAGTGGCAGACATGCTGGCAGGGACAGCAAGCTGAGCCATCATGTCTCAACAACTAGCTTAAAGCAGAGTAAGCCTGAAGGCAACTAGGACATTAAACTCTCAAGGTCTACTCCTAGGGGAGGAGAACTGGCATTTTGTTAAGCTCATAACTTCCAAACTGTTTCTATCTCTTTGTCAGGATGTTTGGTCTGACACACAGAGAGTAAGGAATAGCTATTTACCAGGCTAAAGATCATCCCATATAAATTATAACGGGGCCCTGGTCCTGCAACATCCCAACCCTTCCACATTACTGCAGCTCTAGGTGATCAACTCTTTCCACTTCATGTAGTGTCTTCCAGGACTTCTTTCACAACGTCACAATGCTGACTGCGTTTGGTCCAACTTCAAAGTCTCCAGAGTCTCCCGCAGTCTCAGCACCATTCAAAAGTTCAAAATCTCTTCTAAGACTCAAGGCGATTTCTGAACTGTAACCATCTCTAAAACTTAAAAAAAAAATTAAAAAGATCAAATTATACAACACATCCAACATACCATTAGATTGGGATTGATCAAGTGAACATGAAAGTAACAGAGGAGACAGACCTCAACAGAAGTAGAAGTCCTTTGATTAGAACCATGAAGGGCAGTTTCTCCACGGGATAGGAGACTATGCATCTACGTGCAGGGGGCTTAGGGAATTACAGGGCAGAGAACGGAATTTTCAGGAGGCAATTTTACCAGCCGACGTGTTGTTTATAGTTCCAAGACCAGGTAAGCTCAGCAGATGTTCTCATTACTATCTTGGCTCATACTATGTTGGACAGGTGTTCTTATCAGTATGCCAAGTCTGAAGTTCCTTACTTTAGGTCATTAACCCTTCGTGTACAATGACAGAATAAACATTACCATTCCAAAATGGAGGAATCAGGGCATAATGAGAAAATACTGAACCAAAGCAAGACTGAAATTTTGAAGGACAAATTCCAAATTCATAGCCTCAAGTTCATATCTTTAGTTTCAAAGAGATGCTCCCTTTCAGCTTTGCTACCTACAATATACATCTCTCTCTGGGCTGGTTCTACCCAATGCGTGCAGATCTCATGAGCAGATATCTCACAGCTCTGGCATCCATACATCTTGGGAACTGCAACACAACCTAGGTCTTACTCTCATAGCTTCATGCAATGACCTCTCAAGGCCTCCTGCTCTCTTTTATGCAGAGATTCTCATGTGTTGCCTGGGAACTGAAGGCTCTCTGAAAATACAAAGGAAGAATCCATCACTTTTGTA
This sequence comes from Arvicola amphibius, assembly GCF_903992535.2. Classification (NCBI taxonomy): domain Eukaryota; kingdom Metazoa; phylum Chordata; class Mammalia; order Rodentia; family Cricetidae; genus Arvicola; species Arvicola amphibius. The sequence continues at coordinate 90,864,270 of NC_052055.2, forward strand.
TCCTTCATGTGCCTAAAGGCAGCACCATTTGGATGACACTGCAGAGTTTGGCAGCCACCATGAGCCGGACACTGGTCCCCTTGAGTCACATTGGCAGCAGCTTTATCCGGTTGCCTTCTCGAAGCAGACAACCCCTAATGTTCCTTTAGGAGTTGGAGGCTTGGTTGGGTGAAGCATTGCTCCCTTGGCAGTCTTCTCATTGCTCCAGTGTTAAGATCTAACCTCCTTAGCAGTACAGCCTCTCTGCCCAGGCCTTTTGTCCCTCCATCCGTCTGTCCGTCCTCTACTCTTCCACCCATCCATACATTCATCCGTTCATCCTTCCTTCCATTCATCCGCCTCTCCATTTATCCTTCATGCTTTCAGTTATTAAATTAATATTTATTGGTCTTTCTTTCATATCTCACTTCTAAATGTACTTCGGCCATTTAAGTCTGTCTTCATGAGTCCTTTTCCTAATGAGAACAAAGGGTCCTTTCTGATCTCATGTTGTTGGCTCTTATAGACAGTTGCTTTATCATCTCCTCTCTTTTATCACCCTCCAGATTGAACAAAGCCTCTTCCATTCACCTTCTCGGAGAGGGCTTCTCTCACATCCTATTTCTCATTTTTAAAAATAAACCTCCGGAGTAAAGGTGAGGAGAAGCAATATCAGAGGAGCTCTTGCATGGACAGAAGCATCAGTTTTTGGCCCCTGGTCCTCCCAGAATCTTTTCCATGAGCTGCAGGAAAATTTAGTTAACACCCTGAGGGAGGAAGCAGGTGAGCAAGTAACTGACTCAAGGGTAAAATTCCCAGGGAAAATGAAGGGAAGGTAGAGACAAACTCTTTTACCCAACTCCCTGAGTTTGGGAAAGAGCTCAGGATGGAGACCTTCTTGGATGAGAAAACATCTTCAGGATGTATGTCTGCAAGAAAGCACTCCCTCCCCTTACAAACAAATCAAAAGTAGCAACTGAGTCTTTCCTTCAGAGTCCATTCTTATGCTCCATGGTCCCCACCCACAAGGTTCATACCCTAAAGGGAGAAGGGGCACAGTACCAGGAAGGGCCCATTTGCAACCATCCTGGGCTTCCCTGTATCCGACAGAGGGCTGTTCTAGTTAATGAACCTCGGAGAAGCCTGGTCCAGGTTTGCCCAATTTTCAGCAAGCTTGAATGTGGCTCTGTGGGTGACTTACTCCTCACCCAAGTAAGTTGAGAGATGTTTGTGTGAGCAAAACTCCATGGGTGTTCTTTCTGCAGTCCTGGGCAGAGCTGTCTATGATTGTGCCCACCTTAATCTCCAAGAAGAAGTTGGTCTTAAATAATTTGTGAACTTATTTGAACCTTTCTGGAATCTTTGTGTCCATTTCCCAGTAAGGGCATGGTAAGGACTCGTGTACCAAAGATTCAGTCTTACAGACAGCAAGTCTGGGGCATGGCTTTTATGAGGATGCTCTTTTAGCCAACACTGCACAGGTGGTGCAGGCAGAGCCATAATGAAAACTGAACCCACTCATCTCTGCATTCAACCCACACAATAATCTGAATATTGTCATGCCTGCTGCCCATATGCTGCATTTCCAAGGTAGAGGAACTACAGAAGAAGATTAACATGTCTGTATGTCTTCTAGGATCCTCCAAAACCAGTCAAGGGAAGAGAGCTAGTAAGAGAAAGAAGAAAGACTGTGCCCGTTCTCTCCTACTGAAAACACTTAATGCTCCAATCTCGGCTTCCCAGCTCTCCTTTGTCCTTTCCACCCAGAGCTGAATGCAGATCTGGCCTTTCACCGCAACTCCAGAGACAGTGTCTTCAGTGTCTTATGTTGTTGCTTTTCCTTTCCTTGTTTCTCTTTGTCATTCTCTCTGGGTATACCAATCACAACAACAGCAGCAATTGCAGATGACGAATATGTGTGTGTGTGTGTGTGTGTGTGTGTGTGTGTGTGTGTGTGTATACATCACATGTCAGGGGTATCTGAAGAAGCCAGCAGAAGACAGCATCACAGATTCCCTGGAGCTGGAGGTATAAGCAGTTATGAATCACCTGATGTGGGTGATGGGAACCAAACTCAGATCCCCTGGAAGAGCAGCAGATTCTCTTAACCTTTGAGCCATTTCTCCAGTCCTTATAGATGTGTATTTATATGGAGTAACTGGGGGGGGGGGGAAGAATCCAGAAAATTAGAAAGGAGCCCTTGAGAAGGGAAAAGAAAAAAATTAAGGCAGGAGTGGGGGGGGGATAGAACATGCAACATGAAAGTGGAAGGTGAAATACCCATTCTATTTCATCTGCATTTGTTCTACCAGAAATAGGACCACATGCCTTCAGATTAACACAACAGAAATTTGTTCCCTGCTGTTGCAAGTCTAAGAACCCATGGCTGGGAAGACCACAGATGCTGAGGGAGAACCTACTAGTATTATTTTGTTAAACAGATTTGGGATCAAACTGCCTGCTGAATTAATATTCCTATACCCATAAATTAGTGCAACTCTCAGTTCTCATCAGATAAAATTTTTGTGCCGTGAATGGCACTTAGAGATTTAGAACTGGTTAGATTGCAGATAATGAGTAACTGTGGAGTTCTCAGTCCCGAGAGGAGTATCCCTCCTCACCACATGGCTCATAGGGCATTACAGAAAGATTTTAAGTTCCAGGAGTTGAGAGGACTGGGCAAGACAATACTCATGAACTCATAGTGGCTGTGAAGCCTGCGCTGGATCTGTATAAGATTAAATCAGTTAAAATTGCACTTGAGGAGTTTAGCCGTTGAGAGTTTCTGGGGTATGGAGAATCAGCTCTCCTATGGGAGCCGGCTCCTGCTGCATTGCCCACATGCCAGCGATGGCTCTACATTCATGCTTGTAAGGGCAGTACTGGCTGGATCAGTGGGTTATAGAAACAAGGCAAGAAGTTGCAAGGGGCCATGTGCTGTTGAACCATAGCCTCTTGACCAAAACAGCTGCAGTCTTCATCAGCACAGCTATGCCTGCTGTACGAGCAAACCACGATTGGACCCATGGACTGTTGGCATTCTCTCTTAGAAGAAGGGGACAGGAAGGGTCATTTGAGTGTCTAGTCACCCTCCCAGTCATTTTTATGCAACTCTGCTCTAATTGCATGTGAGCTATTCATGATGCAGTCCCTGCTTCCGGCGTTCCCGACTGGCCTGAGATGCAAATATGTCTCCATAGGTTCTGAAGCCTGTTTACAACACGGAGACAGGATTGTCCTTCCAGGTCTACTTCATCAGTGACCTGGTTTCCCAGGTTCTTGTTTCTGGCTAATCCGTAGTTGGTTCAGGACCTCAGCCTCAGTCCTAGAAACATAGGCTTCAGCCTCTTTGGCCACCAAAGCTGCCAGCACCTGGCCTCAAGGGGATTCAGCCTCCTTCTTATTCTAAGTCGGCATTCAAAGGAGACAGCCCGTGTTTATGTGCTGATCCTCGGCTGACACGAGATAGAAAGGGAAATAAAGCACACAGGCAGGGAGCAATCGGGTCTAGACCAGATGTGGAGGGTGTGTATGAGGACACAGCTTCCAGATGTGGTAATTCATCTTGATTATCTACTAGATTGGATCTGAAATCAAGTAAGAGACACGCCTCCCTGGGGCGAGCCTGTGAGGAAGACATCTTTGAAGGACTAGTGGCAGGGATAACCTCCCGTCAGAGTGGGTGATGCCTTCTCCCAGTGACCCAGACACAAAAAGGTCCTAGTGCCGTGTGGCTGGCTGCGCTTCTTGTTGATCAATGCTGTGTTGCACCCTCTTGCTGCCCTCAGAAGTCAGCTTCTTCAGCCTCTCCATGTGGACTAAAGATTAATATCTCTCTCTGGTACTCTTCCAGGCCTTTGGACTCAGACTGGGGCTGTTGAGGTATCTAGCCTCCTTTACTGAGCAGCTATTGGGTTCTCAGCCCCTCCTGCAAGCAGATAGTTGCTCTTGGTCTGCAGCTTATATAGTGTAATAAACTATTTTATGTCTATGATATATATTCATCCTATCCTGCTGGTTCTGTTCCTCTAAAGAACCTATATATACACGGTGCTTTCATACAGAACCTGTGTTCCCTCCAGACGGCACCTGCTTGGTCACCTGAATCCAGGAAAACCCATCTTGAGACGTCTCTTCACAGGACTGCCTGTGGCTTCACAGGACTGGAACAGGAATGGAAAGGACTGTGGCAAGTGGAGCCATCAGCTCATGAATTCTACTTAACTCTAAAACAACTCAGAGCCTAGGGAGGGTGTGTGTGTAATTGATGAGCTCCGGCGGGTAGTCTGCTCCCCACTGCAAATGCCTCTGCTTGGGAAGGTTGATTTATTTGTGTTTTATGGCTTATTTTGTGGTGAGGAAAAATCAATAAAGTCATTCACTTTTGCATTTTGAATGTGCCAGGCAAAAATCAGAGTGGCATCAAGCCAAGGCTTTACGATTTCTATTTTCAAAGGTGAGCCAGTGTAAGTGAAATCAAACCTGAATTTAAAGATTACCCCTGCATTTTCCTTTCCTTTCCAAGTTCTGGTACCTCAACCAGTCTCCAGCCTGGTTCCCACTGCCAGGAGCCTGCCTAGCTGAGTCACAGGCTCTGTCTATGGCCTGAGTCCTGCTGATCTGGGGCTGGGAAGTCAGGACTGTTAGGAAGCGCTGGGAAGCTATGGGAGCCTGGGGGAGCTCTGTTGTATGTACTCCTTCAAGTCTTCCCCTCTTATCTTTTTGTGTATCTCTACCACTATTTATGTCTCTGTCTCCCCCCTCTATCTCTGCCATCTCTTTCTATACTCTCTATGGTTTCTCTTGTTCAGTGTCTGTTTGTCTCATCTCTCTCTCTCTTCCCTTTCACCATGTAACTCTGCCTCTTTGTCTATCTTTGTCTCTCCAATTCTTGTTCTTTCTGTTTGTTTTTCTCTAACTCTATCTAGCTCTTTCTGTTTCTCCATCTTCATCTCTCTCTCTCTCTCTTTCTCTCTCTCTCTCTCTTTCCTCCTCCTTCCCCCATCTCTTCCTCCCTCTTTCTGTCCCTCTACTGTCTTCCCCTCATTCTTTCTTATCAGAGCAAGACCCATCTCAAAGCCTTCTTTAGCTTCTTGTCCTGAATCACCTTGAAGCTCCCTGCTGGACTTAGCCCAGGGCTCTGGCCAAGCCCAGGGACCACCTGTCAGATTAGCAGCTGCTGCAGGATTCTCACAGCAGAGAGCCTCCTTTCTTGCTGAGACCTCAGGAGCTTTGGGTCTGTGCTGTCACTCACAGTCATCTCTGAAGTTCTCCCTAGCTCTTCTTAATTTTGTTTCCTTCGCCGGCTCCTGAAAGATTGGTGTTCTTAGAGAGCATGTCCCATTTCCTTACTCCTCCCTGTTATCCTGGGTGATTTGATTCACTCTCAGAACCCCGACTGTGTACCCACAATTCTTTCCTCACTAATTTCCAGTCCATATCTCCCATGTAGCCTTGGCACTCGCTATCAGACACACAGGCTAACATCAGCCAACCAGAAAACTGATTATGAAGCATGGATTCCTGATTTGCACAGGTAGCTCCTATGAACATTTTTTTTTAAGTCAAGAGGACTTAAGTTCTGAAAGCAATAGAGTTAACATGTCTAGGCACTAGGTAACCCCAGGCCATTGTCTCTTCTCCTTCCTGCCATGCACACAATTGAATCATATCTGAGCAAATAAAGTTGACTCAGGACCTCACTGGTCACATGAATGTGAGAGACATCCTATGGATAAGGAAAACACAAGACAGAGCACACAGTAAATATATTTGTGACAGAGTATCAATTTATTCTCCAAAGAGTCAGGACATGATGATTAATTCTGCCAGAACATGCATAAGATGTCATGTTGGAAGAGATGTATGGGATGGGATAGAACCAACAATGAGAAAGAAGCCACTAGATGGAGAGAGAAAAGCAATGTTTCCATGGTAGTACCAGAATAGTAAGAGCCAGCAGAAACTCTTCATGCTGGAGAATGCCGGTGGTCCAGAGTTAACATGTGGAGCATGAGAAGAAGAGGAAGGAGCTGGATTAGCCCAGCTACTGAAGACCGGAGAGACCATATCGTGAAGACTACACCACAAAGACCATACTGTGGAGACTACACCATGAAGACCACACCATGGTGACCACACTACAAAGACTACACCATGGTGACCACACCATGAAGACAAAGATCACACCATGAAGACCACAGGATGAAGACCACACCACGGAGACCACCACACTGTGGAGACCACACTATGGAGAACATACTATGGAGACCACACCGTGGAGATCATACCACAGAGACTACACCATGGAGACTGCAGCTCCTTACAGGTGTGTGTGTGGGGGGGAGGTGTCTGGTGAATATTCCATAGGAAGGAGCCAGTGTGCCAGGGTCAGAGAACGGGTATCTAGCAGTTTCCTAAGCCTAATTGTGAGAGGGCGAGGTCTAACAAGAGCGACGATGGCTCGTGTCCTTCTGAAACGTCAGGATCTCCTGGTCTGCAACCAGACCACCTGTGCTTGCTTGTTACAGCCAATCAGGACTGGGCCTATGGACTGTTGGTGTTTCCTTAGAGACGAAGGGGCAGGGAGGATTACTGGACTCTCACTCAAGTACCCAGCTATTCTTCTCAGCCTGGGAGACAAGGCCAGGAACTCCATCACAATCTCATGTCACATGTTAGAAGCAGATAAAGATGCAGAAACTACCTCCTAACCATCCCAGAGGCCAAATGTTGTCCTCCTGTGATGCCCCACCCCTGAGGCAGGGAGATGAGTCTCATGGTAGTCACGTGCCCATTGTCTTCAGCTGGACACATTGCCATTGCCAGCATCGAGTTCTTATGTCTAGGAACACTCCCACAGGGAAGCTAGGGAGTGCTGAGCGCATGAGGAATGACGCTGGCCTTCTCAGCTTCCTTCCCTGGGAGAACCCTTTATATCAACACAGATGTGTCTCCTCCACCTCTTGTCCTGATACTGCAGCCCTCTCACCAGCAGAATGGGAAGTAGGGGACTGACAAGCCGTGAGGCGTTGTTACCAGGAGAAGGATATGAAACTCAATTGTCAAGTCTGACTGCTGGACATGAGCTTTTATTTAGAAATCTGGAAGACTAAAGATCTGATAAATACATTGTCACTTTTGTCCTTGATAAGTATAACATTATAGTAAACTGTTTGTGCAAACTTACAAAGAGATTTGATGACACATGATTAGTACTGCAAAGTCCTTCCAAATGACAACAGTTACCATTGTTTGTTTTCTAAAACACCTGACTAGATTTGCTATTTTCCTCCATTAACATAAATGATTTAAACTCTGATTTAAATAGATTTTCATACCATAGTAGCAGCACCAAAACTTCAGTGATGTGCACCATAAAAAGGATAAAACCATTAGAGTTGTCTTACAGGTAAAATTGAGCTGTGTTAACACAAAAGCACAAATGAACGAAAGCCAGGCTAAGCTCAGATCACCCGTGGAAGCATTATTTCAGGCCTAGATGTTTGAAAAACACAAAGAGAACCTCTTCCTTCTAAGAAAAATGGAAGCCATGGAGGATCTTTAACAGGCTTTGTGTCTATAGGTTAAGACGTGGCCTCATGTGCAGATATCAACATGTCGGCACTGGATAACTTGGCATAAGACTAGGTGACATGCATGTATAGGGCCAGCATCCATGCATATGGTCATCTCCACTGACAACAAGAAAATAAAAATATTTTTTGCCAAGGAATGTTTCAGGCTTGTTTAAGTATTCTATCAATATCTCCGGTGTGCTAAATATTTATATTTGCTGGAGTTTTGCTTGTTTGTCTGTTTTTTTTTTTTTTTTTTGTTTTGTTTTTTTTTTTTTTTTTAAGAATCTTATCCAGAAAAGAAAACACCAGAAAGCAAAAAGGGCCTGGGTCTTCTCAGATTTCCAGACTCTGTTACAGGAGCTGAGGAAGCTTCTGTTTCAGAATGAAAAAAGCAGGTTAGAAATGGCAAGCAGGAGGCCTGGCCAGGAATGGGGTTTGCTTCCTTCCCATGGCCACTGCCTCCACACCTGCTTTTCATCTTGTACACCACTCTTGGTTTACTCCTTTCTCCTCCTTTCTCCTTTCTTCTCCTTCCTTCTCCCTCACCCCTTCCTCCTTTTCCACTTTCTCTTTGCTCTTTCTTTTTCTCATATTCTTCCTTGATTAAAATTCCGTCTTGTCTGGATCCCTACAACACTGTTGTTTATATTTTATTTACTTTTGTATTCAATTTAATAATTGTCTCTACACTTTTCCATATATGATTATACCTCTATAACAATAATAACAACAACAACCAAACCAGCGTCTAGCATTTGAAAACAGGATATCTGACATACCAGTTGGGACCTCTTGCACTTAAATAAGTGAGAAGGCACTCAATGAATGCGCTGAAGCTCTGAGCAGATGCTCCCTACAAGGATCAGGGGCTCCCTGGTGCCAGCAAGGCCTAGCTGTCCCCTTAGTTCACCGATGGCCTCTGTGACCCTGCACATATATCATGTCGGTTGCTGTGGTCTGTGCAGCTCTGCTTTCCTGCCCGCCTTCTGCCATCTGCACATAAGGCACGGCTGCTGCTGTAATCAGTTTCTGCACACAGGGACCTTGGCTTGTAGGGGTGGGAGAGATTTTCCAACATTTTTAATGTGTGTCCCTTACAGTCTTGTCTTGTATTGCACTAGACAAGCAGATTTCTATGAGGCTTCATGCTTCTGTTGTTTCTATAAATGGAAATGCTAGAGGATTGCCAAATATTCTCTTTCTAACACAATAAACAATCCTGGCACGTGCCCTCTAAGTACCCGAAATTTGATTCATTCTTTGCCTGGTGTGATCTCTTTTCCAGGTCTGTTAACACATCAAACAGAGGCAGGGAAATACTCTGGGTCAGGTGTTCAAGGCTATCTCCACTTTTTGCCCTGTAATGTATCCTGACCTCCTGACTCTCCCACCCACTCCTTTCACCAATACACCTGTAAATGGACCGCAGTTCCAGGGCAACAAGGGTCAGACTTTAAACCCCGCCCATGTCCAAAACAGTAGCTCATTTCATCAGCTACTCCTGTCCAACTCCTAAGAAGAAGAGCTAGGGAAATTTAGGGCAGGGATAACACAGTCGATTGAAGGAAATTTGTGTTTGGAGATATGGTGTGTCTTATCTGTCTTGTCTTTTCTCATTTGTGTGTGTGTGTGTGTGTGTGTGTGTGTGTGTGCATGTGTATGTGCACATTCATGCATACGAATCCAAGCATGTACATACTGGGAATCACTTGCGTAGAGGTCAGAGGACCATAACCTATGTTGGTTCTTTTTCTGTTTTTGGGTGGGGGATAGGCTCACCAAGACTAAGCATGGTGAGGATGTGTACTTAGTGGATGCTATCTAAGAGGGGTTCACAGGCCTACACCTCTCTGATGATATATAAAGAGTTAATAGTTGTCAAGAAAAAAAGGTGTTTTCTTCAGTGATATAGTCACTAGTAAATTGTCCTGGCTCCTGTAGACCTCACTCACTCACATTCTTGAAAGTACCTGAAATAAAATCCATTGTTTCACCTGAATTGGGAGGATTCCTTTCTATAGTCTGTCCTTGGTGTCTTGGCTGGGGTGAAAAAGTCAGTTGTATGTCTCTCTAAGGAATGTTCACACAACAGAAGCTGAAGGCTAAGTATTTTAAATAAATGCTCACAATTTATAACTTGAATGAGAATTTATCCCATGAAAACAGACTCTCCAAACCTCTTCAAACTGCTCTAAAAAGTGAATTTCCCATGTCTACCAACACTTCAAGGATATGCCACAAGTCAATAACAGCGGACTTAAGGCGGTATTTGAGCTGCTTCCACCACAATCCCACATATGAGGAAAGGTGTTGAGCCACTAAAATGGCAGCAGAACAGAGAAGAGGAAAATGGGTAATGAGTGACCCAACCCCAGAGCATAAGGATCTTCATAAAAGACAGGGTGGAAAGTTTGTTTGTTTGTTTGTTTGTTTGTTTGTTTTTTTTTTTGAGAAAAATAGAGGGCTATTTATTTAGGAGTAGACTCACAAAACACAATCCTCTGCTGGAATGGAAAAAAGCAACAGAATCCTGCAGATGGAAAACAGGCTGGACACACGCTTTACACGGGAATAAATAGTATAAGAGGCCACACCCAAGTGGGCAGGGAACTTAAAGGCTACTGGCTATAGGAATTCCTACAGCACCTTCCTCTTTTGTTTAAATAAGAGAATTCAAGGCTAATACAGAATTATATACAATAATAACAAATATATCAAGAAAGAAACATGTGATAAATGTTTCAATAATTATTCTAGCCTAATGAATTTAAGTATTGTATTATAAATAACTTGGCCAAGTCATGAGAGGAAAGTAACTACAACTATCTATTCTTCAACCTCATCGAAGATACAAGAAGGGAAATAATATTACCTAAGTAAACAGGAAGTGCATTGAAAGCAACTTCCAAAACTCTAAAAATGACAGAGACATCTCACTGCCTGGATGGTCACCAAAAGTTCTTCTGTACCACTGGGGCATCCATTTTCAGCCTACTGGCCCATACCAAGATGGTGGATAACTTCAAAAACTGTTTGATGGACACAGTGGGGCAATTGCCCAGATGAACTCATATTGAATGTAATTGCAAGTCTGAGACTTGCAAAAGTTCAAGCCAGACAAAAGTCCAGCATGGAGAGAGAGAGAGAGAGAGAGAGAGAGAGAGAGAGAGAGAGAGAGAGAGAGAGAGAGAGAGAGAGAGAGAGAGAGAGAGACAGATAGACAGAGAGAGAGAGACAGAGAGAGAGGAAAAGAGAGAGAGACAGAGAGAGACAGAGACAGAGAGAGACAGAGACAGAGAGACAGAGACACAGAGAGAGACAGAGAGAGAGGAAAAGAGAGAGACAGAGAGAGACAGAGAGAGAGACAGAGAGAGACAGAGACAGACAGAGAGAGAGAGAGAGAGAGAGAGAGAGAGAGAGGAGGAATGCTTATCATTTGACAGGTTCTGGGAAAATGTGTGTCAGTTTTCTTTAAGATGTCATCCCTGGTAGGTAGACCATGTTTCAGGGCAGGCTTCACTCCTAAGAATGGTTGGGCAGCACAAATTGGACATGATGGATTTTTTTTTAAAAAAAGTGATAATAAGAAGAGTAAAATTACTTAAATTAAGTGCTTCAGGAAGGAAAGGTAGATGTGGGAGGAGTTGGCAGGATGAGTTAGTAGGATAAATATGGTCAAAATATACCATATGAATTCTTAAATGAATTAAGAAAATGTTATTTGAACCAGGTGTGGTGGTGCACACCTTTAATTGCAGGACTCAGGAGGAAGAGGCAGGTGGAGCTCTGTGAGTTCAAGGCCAGCCTCATCTACAAATTGAATTCCAAAACAGCCAGGCCTGTTACACAGAGAAACCCTATCTTGAAAATATGTATATATAATTTGAAAAATGGACATAGTAGAGGTATCAAAAATGATTTCAAAGAATACTATTAGAGCCATCGCAATGCAACCTTCATGGTACTGAGACAAAAAATGAATAGGTAAGATATATAAATCAATGGAATAGAATGAAGGACCTAAAAATACACATACACAGCTATACTCAGCCAAGTTTTGATGATACTAAAACCAAACATTAGAGAAAAGAACCTCTTCTACAAACTGCATTGAGTGTTTTCTCTCTGCTTTCTTGTAAACACTGGTATTTTCTTGCTTTGTGGGGGAATAGGGCCTGTTTTGAGTTGATGTTTATCCAGTTGACATTTGTGCCTGTGTTCTTTCCCCTGCAGACATTCAATCTTCGGTCTTTTTATACAAAGGTTTTAGAAATTTGTTTTATGTGCATGTGTTTGTATAAGTCCATGTCATGTGTGTGCAGGTGCCCTTGGAGGCCAAGGCTATCAGATCAATACACTGGATCTGAAGTTATAGGTGATTGTGTGCACTGAGTCTTGAACTTGGGTCTTCAAGAGCAACAAATGTTTTTTAGGGATATTCAACCTTTTTTCTTCCTTCTTTTGCATTTGATTTTTTTAAATGTCTCTCTATCTCTGTCTGTGTGTGTGTGTATGTGTGTGAGTGTGAGAGCACACATATGTGGTAGCCAGAGAACAACCCTGAGTGACATTCTTCAGACACTGTCTACCTTTTTGTCTGAGACAGTTTCTTGGTGACTTAAAGCTCCTCAAATAGACTGGACAGGCCATCAAGGGAGCCCCCGGAAGATGCCTGTCCTTGCCTCTACTGGAATGTCAGGTGCGAGGCAACACACACACACACAAACACACACACACACCATGCATAAAGTGAATAGTGAATTATGAGGACAGAGCTCAGGTCCTCGTGTTTGCAAGGCAAGTGCTTTACCATCTGAGCCAGCGTCGCCTTCTGCTTTGATGTCTTACACAGTCCGTTAACAAAATACAAATGAGAAATGGCAGTAGATGGCTCATGCGTTTCTTTGACCCTTAGTTTGGCTTAATGAACTTAGAGCAACACTCATTGGGGGAAGACGTGTGTGTGTGTGTGTGTGTGTGTGTGTACACGCATAGTATACCCTATCTCAGCACACACCCTATCTCAAGAAGAATTCTTCCCCCAAATCTTCTTGATAATAAAGGAAATGAAAGGATATAGGTTTTCTCCCTTTGAGAATTCATGTATTCTAAACTTTTCATTTTGCATGAAATTATCTTTCAGATAAACCTAATGCAAACACACTGTTTTTACCATGTTCATTTGTGTAAAACATTCTGCAATGAGGATCCTCATGTGTCCTCAAGGCTCAGGCCCAGTGGGTTCTACTGCCTGTCACCTCAGGGAGTCCAGACCTGGAGGACTAAGAACAAGCAGATCTCCATCTTCTCTGTTAGGTTTCCTGACCTTTGCTATTTATGTCGTCTTTCATTGCCCCGCCTTACCTGCCCCTCTCCCTCTTTGTCTTCAGTCACACAAATGCACGTGTAGTGCCCACTCTGAGACAATGAATTTTGTGGTCTGAGTTCTACCTTCTTCAATTACCAGTGTATGGGTGTGAGTGTATGTGGACCTGAGTGGTGTGTGTGTGTGTGTGTGTGTGTGTGTGTGTGTGTGTGAGCATGCACACGTGCTCGCGCTGGCACATACACACCACAGCACAGTGTGAAGAAAAGAGGACCTCAGTATCAATCCTCACCTGCTACCTTGTTTGCGACACTGGTAATTCTGTTGTGTTAGCGACTCGTTATTCTGTTGTGTTAGTCAAACTGGCCCTTAAGAGTCCAGGGGTTTTTCTGTCTCTGCTCCGCATCTCTCCGTGCAAGCTGGAAAGGCAGCTGTGCACTACCACACCCAGCTCCCCGTGGTTCTGAGACTCTACACTCAGATCCTCAAGCTTGTGTGGTAAGTGCTTTGTAACTCAGCCATGTCTCCAGCCCCTCTTCTTTTTCCTGCTTCTTTATTTAATGAATTCCATTGGGAATTCCTTGAGAATTTTGAGAGCAAAGGGAAAAATGAGTATGCAAATAGAATTGATAAATCATTTAATGATAAATAAAAATCAAAGGCAAAACAAATCTAGTATATTAATGAGATCTACCAATGTCAAAACTGAACGCTAAATCTAGGGCTGTTGGGTAGGGACGGTGGCTGGGGAGCTGAATGACAAGGGAGATGGCTTGTGTCTGAAGGAGAAGTCCAGGCTGGGAAGAGAAAGGAAGGCTAGAACATACAAACTGGGGTGGAGACGACTGGGTGCTGGGAGACACTTCTCTCCTTCGCCTCCTGATTGGTCTCCTCCACCCACCACTGTTTCAAGGTGAAGATGATACTGTGGCTTCAAGTACTTTGTGGCCAACGGTCCAGCTGCCCCAGACTCAGGGAACCCCGTAGCAAGCCAAACCCCACCCACCCCATGCATCCAGCAGCACTGGACACTAACAAAGCCCTGCCTTCTTCCCCTGCCTTCAACTAACCTCCACAGCACTCACTCTTGCCCAGGCTCAAGCACAGCGAGAACATCCTGGCAAACACGATGGTCCCAGAATTCATGCCTGGATCTATATGGCACAACAGCCATGCCTTCCAAACCCTCAGGAGACAGATCTTCCAGGCTAGTGAGATGTGTCAGAGGACAAGATGCTTGCTGTGTAAGCATGAGAACTTAAATGTGGATCCCCAACATCCTTGTTAAAAAAATGTATATGGCAGTTCAAGTCTATCATCACAGCCCATGGGAAATGGGGATGGGGGCTCCTTGGCCAGCTTGTTCACAAGGTTCGGAGAGAAACCATGTCTCAAGAAATAAGATAAAGATCAATAGAAGTAGGTACCTGATACCAACCTCTGGCCTCCACATGCCCCAAATACACATGTGAACACTCACCAGTGTATGCACATGTACATATATCTTTACACACATGCATACAAATCACACAAAGAAACAAAACAAACAGAAAAAAACCCCACTGCTCTATAAGGTTCAGCGAGGTGAACTAGCTGGAGCTCTCTGGACTGGGCCAGGGCTAGCTGCAGACTCACCCACCTTGTGCTTGCCCAGGGCCTTATGGCCATATCACAGGAAGATATCTAGTATTAAGGATGCCAGGAACCTACTGCCGTGTCTTCCCATTGCAGCAGGTCAACTAAGTGAGGTAGGGGTGAGTCTAATGTACCCTTCCATCTTCTGCCACCGAGCATAGGCCAGGCTGCAGGAAATGGCAGCCCAGAGGATGAAAGAGCCACACAATGGAGATCATTGTCTGTTGGCTCGCTGATGTTCAGGACATGCCCCGTGTTTGCTAAATGAAAGGCTGACTGGAAGGAAAATCAATACACATTGTGGAAAGGACTAAAGAGAGCAAGAAAGGAAGCAGATGGGAAATGATGCCCTTTCATTGGAAGCTGTGTAAACACATCCTCCTGAAGAGAGGCTGCTTCCTACTGAGCTCTCTTCCCAGAAACCACCACCTGCAGGCACCAGAAGTCTTCCATTTTACCAACATCTCGAAGAAGCTAATACAACCCCAATCTATCACTTCCCCAAACCAAAATGTGAGTATTTTTGTCAGGTCACACAGGAAAGGAGACTATCTCCCGTGGGAACAGAACCTTCCAGAGAGCACAGCTTGAAGCAGAGAGAGCTCCACACAGGGCAAGAACATCCCCAGCTCCTCTGCCTCCCAGTCAGAGGCAGGCTGATCAATGGCAGCTTGAGCAACTCACACACTGACTAGTCCCATCGTTCCTCCAGATATCCCTATCCAGGAGTGTCTTCGGAACCTTCCAACAGTCTGCCTCCATCTGGAAACCAAAACTATGGGACCTTTAGCGCAATCTGATGGTCGGATGACCTTGAACCCACTTCCTCACGTCACGGCACGTCCCTCTACCTACTCCTGCACAAGGAACCTGAAAGGAAGATGCTTGACTTTCCTGGTGTGGGCTAAAGCTGTATGTCTCCCCCACCCCGCTGTTCACCCTAATAAACCCTTCGCCTGAAGCACGATACAACTCTGCCTCTCTCTGGAACTGGCTGCTCGCTAAGCCCAATACTCGTCTTTGGCAGAGCGCTCACGCTGTGAACACAGTGTCACTGCCAAGGTAAGCTGAGTTTAGCCTTGATCTTTAAACTCCCTGGGTCCCTCTCTGTGACTTAGAAAGGAAGCCATGCAGTGTGGTGGTGGATTGTGTGTGAGCATTGGCCATACCCCGTCAGTGTCACGAGGCTCCAGCCCTCGACAGTTCTGGCCTGGACATTTCCTGTTCCCATGACAAATGCCTTGGCAAAGAAACTTAGAGTACAAAAGGTTTATTCCTGCTCCTAGCTCAGAGGTGACCCTTCGAGAAGGCACAGTGCCGGGAGCAAGTGGCCGGCTGACCACATTGTAGCTTCTGACAAGAAATAGAGTGGACAGGAAGTGGGTGCTATAGAGCAAGGCTGACCCCCAGTGCTTCACATCCTCCAGCAGGGCTCCCTCTCTGTGCTTGTTAATTTTGCCACCTTGACAGAAATGGGAGACACCTGAGAAGAGAGAGTCTCAGTTAAGGAGTTACCTTCATTGGATTGGCCTGTGGGCAAGTCTGTGGCGCATTTTCTTAGTAAGGACTCATGGGGAAGAGTGCAGCTCGCTGTGGGCAATGCTACCCCTGGGCTGGGGGTTTCTGGTTGCGATAAGAAAGCAGGCCAAGTAAACCATGGAGGGTAAGCCATAGTGATCCACAAGATGTAAGCTTCTAGGACTTTCCTTAATTAGTGATTGATGGAGGAGGGTCAAGCCCACTGTGGAGCCATCCCTGGGCAGGTGGTCCTGAGTGGTTTAAGAAAGCAGCCTTAACAAGTTCCCAGGGAACAAGCCAGTAAGCAGCTTCCTTCCATGGCTTCTGCTTCAGTTTCTGTCTCCAGGTTCTTGCCTTGAGCTTTTGCTCAATGATGAACTATAACATGGAAGTGTATGTCAAATAATCCCTCTCCTCCCCAATCTGCTTTTGGTCCATGTGTTTTATCACATAAGTAGGAAACAACTAGAACCATGTTCTGAAGGTTCTCTGGCTTTATCAAACCTGCTAGGACTAACAGGTCAAACGTGGGTAATCATAGATTATAGCTCGGGTGGGAGAATGAGCTCCGCTGTCAGCGGATGGCAACAGAGGTGTCTCCCATGGAGCTACAAGGCAGAATTTAGAGAAGATGCTATGGGAGCTCAGGCCGAGATCCAGAGGCAGCGTTCTTGCTCAACACTCACCATGCATCGTGACCATGAACCAGGTACGTATCGAGTTATCTGTCAGGTTATCAGTACTCAAAGTTCTGACAAGTTGGATTCTGGGGGAAAAAAAGCAGGTTGAACTGGATAAGCATCTAGAGATGCCTGGGCACTAATACCTAGATCCCATCAAGATGGTAATGTCTAGGGCAAAAAGGCTTTGTAGAAGTGGTTTTGGCCGTGGACTATAAAGATGGGGAAATGGTCCTGGACACCCAAATTGTCTAGATTAATGACAGGAATCCTTATGGGCTAAGCTTGTTGCTTAGCGATGTCACACGGATGGAACATGGCAGAGACCCAGCCTTCCCTCTGAGTGTTGGAGTGAGGGTGGGGGCGTGATAGTTAGCTTCAATGTCAATTTGAAGAGGTTTAGCATCACCACGGAAACAAACCCCTGGGTGTGTCTCATGAGGGAGGTTCTTGATTGAATCAAGTGGAGTAGAAAGAGTCTAACTGTGGGCAGTGTTATTGCATGGGCTGGAGGCCTGAGCTGATTATAAAGATGAAGGCAAGCTGGGCTCCAGGATCCGTCTCTTTGTGCCTGAAGACTATGGTGCAGTGTGACTCGCTGCTTGATGCTTCTGCTACTGTGCCCCCGATTGCCAGGATAGACTGGACCCTCCAATCAGAGCCAAAACTCACCATTTTAAGTTGTTTTGGTCGGGTACTTTGTTGCAACAATTAAAAAAGTTACCAAAGCCATCCTTGAGTCCTGTAATGCCTTGTTTGGAGAGAGTGAAATAGCCCTCTCCTGAGCTGAGCTCAGTACTACAACCTCAAGAGACTGAATTCTGCCAGGACCCAGACTGAGGAATCTGTTCCTCCCAGCTCTCACCGAATCACCGACCCCTCCCATCAGTCAGGGCGTTTCAGTTGTACACTAGGAACCTCCTACAAAACCTCCCACAAGCAGGCATGTGGTACACTGACATCAGCAATGCCCTGCTTGGCCTTGAAACTTTGTATCCCTGACTGCTTGTTGAAGTTACATTTTGGTCATCACTTTTCTAGCTTTTTTTTCCTATTGTCCAAAGACACATACGTAACTTCCTCAAGGCAACTGTCATTCAAGCAATCCCCAACTTAAATAAGCATTGAGTGCTGTGATTTTTTTTTATTTCAATTTATGTGTATAGTGTTCTGAGTGTATGTTATATTGTGTTCACAGTATATACAAGCAGAGGGGTATACGGCTGAACATCTAATAAATATGTAAATTTGTATATATCTAGTGGTCTTCTGGAAGCCTACATTTAATCTTTCCCCCACGGGGCAATGGTTCTCCTTGAAATAATTTAAAGATGATTTCAGAGATATGATTAAAAGTGGCAATAGATAATAGTACTGTAGAAAGCAACAGCCTGAGAACCTTGAAGCTGAATGCTAAATAGTGAGAGTCCTGTAGGGACTTCAGGAAGTTCCATTTATAAATGTACCAAGCAGTATAGAAGGCACACACGTAAGAATGTTCATATTATTAAGAAAATACTAAAAATTTCCAGGTGTGTTTTCACACACATTCAATCCCAGTACTATGGAGGCAGATGCAGGTGGATCTCTGAGTTTGAAGCCTTCCAGGTCTACAAAGCAAATTCTCTAGGACAGTTAGGGATGTTATACAGAGAAACTCTGTCCTAAAAATCGTGAGAGAGACGGGGGGAGGGAGAGAGGAGAGAGGAGAAGAAGAAGAAGAAGAAGGAGGAGGAGGAGGAGGAGGAGGAGGAGGAGGAGGAGGAGGAGGAGGAGGAGGAGGAGGAGGAGGAAGAAGAGGAGGAGGAGGAGAAGGAGAAGGAGGAGGAGGAGAGGAGGAGGAGGAGGAGGAGGAGGAGGAGGAGAAGAAGAAGAAGAAGAAGAAAGAAGAAGAAGAAGAAGAAGAAGAAGAAGAAGAAGAAGAAGAAGAAGAAGAAGAAGAAGAAGAAGAAGAAGAAGAAGAAGAAGAAGAAGAAGAAGAAGAAGAAGAAGAAGAAGAAGAAAATACTAAAAATTATGGAAACTCTCACCTCTGAGATACCTTGATACCTTGTCAGGGAAGGGGAAGGCAGAAGGTAGAGTTCTTAGATCCAAGCATGTAGTTCAGATTTCAAGCATCCACGCAAAAAGCTGCTCATGGTGGCACAGTCCTGCAACCCCAGAACTGAGGGGTGCAGATGCAGTATTATCTCCAGTGTTCCCTGGCCAGCCAACCTAGTCAAAACGTTGTGCTCGATTTTCATTGAGAGGCTGTCTAAAGAACAAAAACAAACAAACAAGAAAATAGCAT
The DNA here is from genome assembly GCF_903992535.2 of Arvicola amphibius. NCBI lineage: Eukaryota > Metazoa > Chordata > Mammalia > Rodentia > Cricetidae > Arvicola > Arvicola amphibius. The sequence goes on from NC_052055.2 coordinate 90,883,278, forward strand.
GAAAGAGCAATAGAAGAAGATACCCAAAGTTACCCTCTGGTTTCTACCCACACATGCACAAGTGAGCATACACATCCACACATGTTCATACATGCACGTAACCAAACACACACACACACACACACACACACACACACACTCATGTCTGTGTGCAAACTTGCATGGTTTCCACAATAACAGCAACAACAACAAAGATAAAAACTAAGTTCAACATGATTTTAGGCAACAATGATTAATAAACAAACTTAGGTGTAATTTTGTAACTATCAATGAGCAATCCGAAATTAAACATAAAGAAAAAAATTTTCTTTACAATAGCAAGAATTATTTTTAAAAAATACTTTATAATAAACCTAACAAAAGAAATACAATAGTTACATATTAAGAAGAGCAAAATATTGATGGAAGGAACTAAACAAAAACTGCATAAATGGAATAATGTCTGTTTACACGGAATAAATTAAAATTCTATTGGTCGGGTGCTGGAGAAAGCACTGTTCTTGCAGAGAATTCAAGTTTGGTTCCAGCAGCCACATCAGGCAGCTCCCCCCCCCCCCCCCCCCCCCCCCGTGTGTGTAACTCTAACTCCGGGGCATCTGATGCCCTCTGCAGGTCACTGCATGCACATGCGCATTACTGCTCCCTCACATCAATCTACACAATTAAAAAAAATAACTCTTAAAAAATTTTTAATGGTCTTTTTTATTCTTGCAAAAATTGACAAATTAGTGTCAAATTACTGAAGAAACCCAAGGGACACATAAAGAAATTATATGTCTAGGTACAATGGACTTTCAACAATGAGGACCAGATGGGTCAACAGAGACAATAACATTCTTCCCATTAATAACAAGAAATGGAATAATGAGATAGTTATATGCAAAAGGATGAATCCAGATCTCTACCACACACTATATGAGAAAATCCAGTCACTAGGCCTTAATGTAAAAAGTGAGAGCCACGAGGCTAAAGTCTCAGGGAAAAACATGGGTGTAAAATTTTGTAACCTTCAACTGGGCAATATTCTCTCTTTCCAGAGCAATAGCAAACACTTACTTATGAAATAATAAATTATATATTCATATTTCTGTCTGAAAATAAAAATATTCTACATCCTGAGTTATGATGCTTCATTTTCATACAAAGTCTATTATTACATTATATTAATTTTCAGTTTTAAAACCTGGAAAGAAATCATCAACAAAGCACAATGACTTTAGGTGCCTATCCATCACTCCAGGACATTTCCATTTAGGAGAATCTTAATCACTTCTTAACTTCAATCGTTATGTTCTTGATTCGCTGTAAAATTACTTATGAGCATAAATGGCCACACACTTGCAAGTAAAATCAAATAACTGAAGAGATGAGCAAAATATTTAAATTTTTATCTTGAATTTTATTTCTCTAGAAATAGGGCTACTACCACATAACATTGATCATGATGCTCTAGAAAGGCTTACTAACACATGGCATTGATAATGATGGCTGTATATTTTGGTCAATTTTTAATTTAATTGCAATTAATATAAACATGCTTTCAGTTCACATGATGGTATTTTTAATTAAAGTTTTTTAGTTAAAATATTGCATTGCTTTCCCATTCTTTCTCCAACTCATTTTCATTGATGATTATTGTTATATCTATGAACAACTACAGAGGTATAGCTTGCTGAGTCTGTTTATTATGGCTTGCGCACCTATGGTTTCCCTGACTGACACTTTGTATTGGATAACCAGTTAAGGGTCATTCCTGGAGAGGCTACCTCTCCTTTCAACAGTCACTAACTGTCTGCAGTTCTTTGTCTAAGGGTAGGACCCCATACACTTTTCCCCTTCCGTGTTAACCTGCCTATTGATATTGTCGTTGTTCAAAGCTTGTTCAGGCAGTCGTATTGTTGGTGCATGGCAAGGGTATGTCTTTCTTACAGAATCTCACGACAGAATTCCCGATCCTTTGGCTCTTACCCTCTTCCACCGCTCCCTTTGCCGTGCTCCCTGAGCTTTGGTTGCAGGTGCTGTGTTGTAGATATATCAAGTAGGGCTGTATTCCCCATGATCTGTGGATTTCTATATTATGATATTACGACTTTTTGTGGTTTGCCGTAATGGTTGTTGCCTATTGCAAAGAGAAGTTTCCTTGATGAGGGGTGAGAACTACACTTACCTGAGGGTGTAAGGATAAATATTTACAATGTAGTTAGAGTTTATGTTGCTTTAGTATTTGCTGGTTGTAAATTTTCCTCCAAGATCCATGACTTCGTGATCCTTGGATATTGGGCTAGATTTTCAGTACCAGCATGAGTTCCCTCTTGTTGGACAGGTCTTAGGTCCATTCAGAGAGCTATTGGATACAGCCAAGGTATGTGCGACACTCTTGTACCCTTAGGGCTATCATTTCATATAGGCCATTGTTGTTCATATGCATCATAGTTAGGTAGAACTATTGGTTGCTTCCCTTTTTTTGGAAGTTTGCACAGCATCTTTTCATGCCATGAATGTTAGACCTCAGGGAAGAGGCTTTCAGGTCAAATACAACCCTGGATCCTGTGTGCAAACTGCATGGTATCTTCAGCAATAGGCACTTACCTTCCACTGCTGAGGGGCAACCAGGGGCATCGACAATGGTGTATAATGCTTTGGGAGTCTCCTGGACAGGCCTGACCAAATAACACCAAAGAGGGCTTCTTGTGTCTGGTCTTGGGTTATATATGTGTGAATATACATACACACACATATACATACATATGCATGCATACATTTGTATACACATATATATGTATATTCTGTGGGCTTCCTCTTCACTTGATAAGTTGTTTTTCTAGCTCACACAACTAGTTTTTAAAAAAGAATGTGATGGATTTCAAAAGCTGAAGAGTGTAAATTAATTATAAAACAAGTGATCTAACACATAAACAGGTAAAAAGGTTTAAATACGAAAGTCACAGAATTTTAAACTTAGTCATGGAAACAGTAAAAATATGTCTTAAGTCTCATTAGCAGAGAAATACACAGTGGATCCACAGTTCCATCCTTCACCCCCCAAATTATACAAAGGAAAATCTGATGGCAGGAAACTTCAGGTACTGGACAGGGCTGTAACTCAGTGAGCAAAGTGGTCATTGTGCAAACATAAAACCCAAGTTCTATCCCCAGCAACCACGAGGAAGGAAGAAAGGATGCAGGGAAGGAAAGAAAGTGTGAGTGAGCAAGCAGAAGCTGGTGATAGCAGCAGGTACTTTCAGTGCCAAGGAGCAGCCTGATCGAATCGTCAAGCTCCTTGTCCCATGGAGAGACCCTGTCTACCTGATTTCAACCTACAAATGTTGGGCAAGAGGTTCCTTTTATCTAGAACAAGAAGTTTTTCATAGTAGTCCTTACACAAAGAACAACAATAGAAGTTAGATTTTTTAAGAAATCAGTTCAAAACAATCAAGGCAGAGAATTACTCCCAGGCCAGAACTCTACAATGGCCTTTGGCCCTAGGGGAAAGTATTACATCCTGTTGCTAAGAGACAAAAGGGGGGGGGATGCAACCTGCCTGACCTTCTGGGCATTTTTGCTAGGACAGAGAGGTAGAAATTGATTTTGAACCTCAGAACACCCAGGAGCCAGGCATTAAACAGACAGGGAGCCCAAGAGCTCCAATGAGAACATAAAATAACCCTCCGAAAATGCAAAAGAGGAGTAAGGACAGCAAGTGCAGAAAATTTGGAAGACATAAAACAAGTAGAAAGTTAAAAAATAAAAAACCAGAAACAGCTAATGTTGTTTCTTATGGGAACCAAGAAAGGTATTGAACCAGAAAGAGAAAGACGTGGAGGGAAAAAGAAAAGAGAAAGAAAAAGTTTAGAAATGTAGATGGTAGAGCGTTTGCCTAACAAGTGCAAGGCCCTCGGTTTGAGCCCCAGCATCATGCGTCGCATGTGTGGTCCATAATACCAGCACTCAGGAAGTGAAGGCAGGAGGATCAGGAGCGTAAGGTCTTCCTTGGCTACTTAACAAGGAGGCCAGCCTGGGATACATGAGAATTTGTCTCAAAATACAAAAGAAGGAAAGGGAAGTTATAGGGACCACCACCAGAAATCAATGGGCGCATTATTACTGGATTTTTACACATAAATAATTGAGAGCTAGATTGGAACTATTTTGTCAAACTTTTTAAATAGTTATAATTTTTTTAAAGTAAAGGATCAATTATGTCCAAGAAGACATAAATAGCATGAGTGTGTCTATTCCCACTCAATAAATTGACTTTGCAATTAAAAAAAATTCTTCTAGGAACTAACCTGTGAGTTTTTCCAAACATTTAAGAGAAGAAAAGAAAAGAACAGCCACGTGTGATGCATGAATGTGATCCCAGAACCCAGGAGGCTGAAGACGGAGACTATCAAGTTCAAAGTCAACCTGGGCTACATAGTAAGATCCTGTCTCAGAAAAATAAAAAGAATCTCAAGTTCAAAGCCAGCCTGGGGTACATAACAAGATCCTGGAGAGAGAGAGAGAGAGAGAGAGAGAGAGAGAGAGAGAGAGAGAGAGAGAGAGAGAGAGAGAGAGAGAGAGAGAGAGAGAGAGAGAGAGAGAGAGAGAGAAGAAAAATTGTAAGGCTGGGGAGATGGCTCAATTGAGTAAATGTTTGAGAACAGGAATTCCCCGAGCCCCACAAAATGGGGGCAGTATGGAGGCCACTAGTCTCAGCATTTAGGAGACAGAAACAGGACCCCTGACAAGAAGGCTAGCTAGAACAGCTGGAAATGGTACTCTGGGTTCAGCACGAAAACCTGACTTGTTAGTAAAATGCATCGTGATCAAAGCAGACACCAGGGTAAATGCTGGGCTTCTATATATGTGCACACTTGTGCCCACACACATGTGAACATGCATGCATGCATACACAAAAAGGGGAAAATTGATCTCACAAGAATTCTATCAAAAAAAAAGAATCACTTCCAAACTTAGCATATGAAGTTAAAAATCTAGATGTCAAACTCTGACAAAACCACAAAACACCTCGTTAAACTTTCTCATGAATATGGACATAAATGTCTCAAACAAAATATTTTCCAATTGAATCCAATAAAATATGTTTAAAAATATACTGCATAGCGACCAAGTTGGACTTACTCCAGAAATTTGAATTTACTTAAACATTTTTTTAAAAAATAAATCAATGTAGCTTACCACACTTATAAAAAGATGATTTTTAAAAAAAAAAAAAAATGTTCAGCTCAAAGGTTACAGAAAGTATTTTTATAAAATTTCAAGTCATATATTTATTTAAATACATTTTAAATTTAAATAGAATTGCATAACTCTTCCCTTTCCTTGCTTTCTTCCATCTGTTTCTAGGAATCCTCCCTCCAAACCTTTCTATGGCCTCCCAACTCACAAACAGATAGCCTCTTTTTCTTTGACTATTATTGTTACATACATATATTGGTATATGGTGTACAAATGTATAACTACAACCTGATGGATCCATTTTTGTTACTTGTGTGCATGTGTTTCAGAGCTGGCCACTTTGTATTGTGTAACCAATAAGGGGCCTCATTGGTTTTCCCTGGGAGAGGCGAATCCTTTCTCACAGTTGCCTATAATTCTCTGTCTAGGCATGGAACCCCAAGAAATTTCCCCTCTTCTGCATTAGTAAGTCTACTAATACTGATGTTGTTCTGGTCTTGTTTACACAGTTATTTCATCTGTTGAGATGATTATAAGATTTTTGTCTTTAGGTCTTTTATCTGATTTATTATAGTCAATGATTTGCGTATGTTGAACTAATCCTGTATTTCCAGGATAAATCCAAGTTGATTGTGGTAAATATTCCTTTTTATATATGCTGATATAGGTTTGATAGCATTTTATTGTGGATTTTTCCATTTATGTTCATCGGGGATGTCAGGGGTTTTTGTTGTTGTTGCGTCTTAGCCTGGTTTGGGTATTAGAATGATACTGGCTTCATGAAACTGTCTTGGGGTATGATCTGATTCTTTCTTCTTAAAAAAGAGTTCTTTGTTTTTGTTTTGTTTTCTTCTGTTCCAATCTCATCCTCTGTTATGGGTCTGTTAAGGTTGTTGGTCTCTTCTTGGTTTAACCAGTAGTTGGATGAATCAAGAAACTCATTCACTTCATTTAGATTTTCCAACTCAATGGAGCACAAATTTTTAAAGCATTCTCCTAAGTATTCTGTATTTCTCTGGTGTCTATTCAATTGTTTCCCTAAAGGTTTCTGGTTCTGTTAATTTTGGGTCTTTTTTCTTGTTAGCTGAGCCAAGGGCTAAGTCTCCCTTGCTTATCTTTTCCAGGAGCTAGCTCTGAGACTCATTGATTCTCTGTATTGTTTGCAGTTTCTTTTTCATTAATTTCTGCCTTGATTTTTGTTTTTTTATTGCTATCTACTGGGTTTAGGTTTAATTTCCTCTTGTTCCTCCAAATTCTTGAGTTTTGTCATAGGCCATTTTCTCAGTGCTCTTTCTGATATTTTAATGTAGACACTTAAGGCTATAGACTTCTCTGTTAGAACTGCTTTTAATGTATCCCAGAGGTTTTGTTCTGTTGTGTTTTCAGTTTTATTTCATTCAAGGAATCTTTTCATTTCTTTCTTGATTAATTTTTGAACATTTATCATTCAGTAACAAGTAGTTTAAACTATGAGTATATATATTTACTGGAGCTTTGTTTAGTGCCAGTTTTAAGCTTTATTGCACAATGGTCATATAGGATACACGGAATCATTTCAGCTTTTTGGGATTTTTTTAAGGTTTGTGTTGTGACCCAGCATGTAGTCTGTTTTAGAGAAGCTTCCACATGATCCTGAGTAGAGTGCATGCTCTTTGCTATTTAGGTAAGCTGTTTTGTACATATTTCTTCAGTTTATTTGATGTAAGGTGTCATTTGATTACAAGGCTACTCCATTTCTTTTTTTGACCAGATGACCTGTCAGAGAAAGTAGGGAATGTTGTCTTATTGCTCTAGCTAGGACCTCAAGAACTATATCAAATAGATATGGAGAGAGTGGACAACCTTGTCTTGTTCCTGATTTCAGTGGGGTCGCTGTGAGTTTCTTTCCATTTAGTTTGCTATTGGCTATTGGCTTGCTGTATACTGCCTTTATTATGTTTAGGGATGCTCCTTGTATCCCTACTCTCTCCAAGACCTTTATCATGAAGGGATGTTGTATTTTGTTGAATGCTTTTCCAGCATCTAATGAGATGATCATGTGGTTTTCACTTTTCAGTTTGTTTATATGGTAGATTATGTTGACAGATTTTCATATGTTGAACCATCCTCGCATCTCTGGGATGAAGTCAACTTGATCATGGTAGATGATGGTTCTGATGTGTTCTTGGATTCTAATTGCCAGTATTTTCGTTAGTATTTTTGCATCAATGTTCATGAGTGAGATTGGTCTCTAATTCTCTTTCTTAGTAATGTCTTTCTGTGGTTTGGGTATCAGGGTAATTGTAGCCTCATAAAAAAGAGTTTGGCAATGTTCCTTCTGTTTCCATTGTGTGGAACAATTTGAGGATTTTTGGTATTAGTTCTTCTTTGAAAATCTTGTAGAATTCTGAGCTGAATCAATCTGGTCCTAGGCTTTTTTTGGTTGGGAGACTTTTGATGACTGTTTCTATTTTTTTTTAGCAGTAATAGACTAGTTTAATTTGCCTATCTGGTCTTGATTTAATTTTGATGAGTGATATTTATCCAGAAAATTGTCCATTTCCTTCAAGTTTTCAAATTTTGTAGAGTACAGGTTTTTGAAATATGACCCGATGATTCTCTGGATTTCCTCCGTGTCTGTTGTTATGTCCCCTTTCATTTCTGATTATGTTAATTTGGATATTCTCTCTCTGCCTTTTGGTTAGTTTGGATAAAGGTTTGTCTATTTTGTTGATTTTCTTGAAGAACCAACTCTTTGTCTCATTGATTCTTTGTATTGTTTTCTTTGTTTCTATTTTGCTGATTTCAGCTCTCAATTTGATTATTTCCTGCTGTCTAGTTCTTTTGGGTGAGCTTGCTTCTTTTTGTTCTAAAGTTTTTAAATGTTCTGTTAATTCATTAGTGTGGTATTTTCCCAGAATCTTTATGTACGCATTTAGTGCCATGAGCTTTCCTCTTAACACAGCTTTCTTTATGTCTCATAAACTTTGGTATGTTGTGTGGTCATTTTTATTGAATTTTAGGAAGTCTTTAATTTTTCCCTTTATTTCTTCCATAACCCATTGATGATTCAGGTGAGCATTGTTTAATTTCCATGTGTTTTTGGGCTTTCTGGAATTAATGTTTCAGCCATGGTGATCTGATAAAATACATGGAGTTATTCCAATTTTCTTGTATCTGTTGAGGTTGGTTTTGTTACTGAATATATGGTCAGTTTTGAGAAGGTTCCATGAGGTGCTGAGAAGTATATTCTTTTATGTTTGGGTGAAATATTCTATAGAGGTTCTGTAAGTTAGAAGTATTGCTTTCAGGTTTCTGTTTAGTGTTGCTGTTGTGGCTAAATATGAATTCTTAAGTTGTTTGGATCATGAGAAGTTTTTCTTTCTTCCTCCATTGTGGCAGATAGTTTTGCTGGACACAGTCATCTAGGTCAGCAGTTGTAGTCTTTAAAAAGTTGGAGTATATTGCTCTAGACTCTTCTGGCTTTCAGAGTTTCCATTTAGAAGTTGGGTATTAATCTGATGGTGTTTCCTTTTTATGTGACTTGTGTTTTTTCTCTTGTAGCTTTCAATGCTTAATTTTTCTTTGTTGTGTATATTTAGTGTCTTGATTATGATATGATGTAGATTGTTTACTGGTTTTTTGATTTGTCTAGCTGGGGTTCTCCATGCTTCTGTATGTTTTTCTTACTTTGGGGAAGTTTTCATCTATGATCTTGTTAGAGATACGGTTATGACATTTGACCTAGGATTCTTCTACCTCATCTCTGCTTTAATTAAAAGATTTTATCTTTCTTCACACATCACATACCCTGCATGTTCCTTTATTGTGCTTTTAAGACATTTTAAATCTTCGTTGCTTATTCATCTAGATACTCTACTTTATCTCCAAGTACTAATAAATAGCCTATCATCTGCTGGGTTTTCAAATTGGGATACTGAGTTTTTCAATTCCTTCCTCATTTCAGCTTGTGATCACTTCAATGTTTTTTTTTTTTTTTTTTTTTTTTTTTGTTTTTCGAGACAGGGTTTCTCTGTGGCTTTGGAGCCTGTCCTGGAACTAGCTCTGTAGACCAGGCTGGTCTCGAACTCACAGAGATCCGCCTGCCTCTGCCTCCCGAGTGCTGGGATTAAAGGCGTGCGCCACCACCGCCCGGCCACTTCAATGTTTTTATCTCCTCTTTGAATTCAGCTTTCAAATCCTGATTTATCTTTTCCATTTTATTCAACAGCATATTTATTACATGATGTCTTAACAACTCACAATATTAAAACAGTGACATAAGAATGCAAAGATGGAGAACAGCAGGTTCACCTACAGTTACATCAAGAATTCAAACACGGTTGTTTTGTGTGTATTCACTTCATTAGTGACAAAGGTAATGATGTTTCTATGTAGGTAAGAAACCATGGTCTTTCCAGATGAGTCATCTAGGCATTCAACAAGTGGACAAGCCTCATTCTAAAATAAAAATAAAATGTATAAACCAAAATCTAAAGCTAAAGCTAAAATGTGTAATTCTAAAATGAAATATGAATATGAATGAATATTTAAAGAATAGGCAAATGTGCTTGGGTGTGATACAAAAATTCCTAACCACAAAAAGGAAGATTAACATTATTAAATATTAAAAATAATTATACATATTAAATGATATTATGAGAGAAACAAACCCTATTATAACATCTCTTCCATAATGTTTATAAAATGCACTATTTATAAAAAATAAAAACAACCCCTATGAATCAATGAAGAAGAGATCAACTTCATACACAAATGGGCAGGCCTTCAAATAGTTCCTTGTAAAGTCTAATAAGCATATCAGGTTGCTCAACATCACTGGTTACCAAGGAAACACAAAATCTAATTAGACATAAGCACATACCAAGCAATGTGGCTGAAATGGCATCTTAGACTGCTTTGTGATGCTGTGATAAAACACCAACCAGAAACAACCTGAGGAAGAAAGGATTTATTTGTCTTACATATCCCTGGTCACAAGACCTCATTATAGAGAACCAAGGCAGGAGATAAAACAGGAACTGAAGAAGACCCCATGGCGGAAGGTTGCTTATTGCCTTGCTCCCCATGGCTTGTTCAACCTGCTTTCAACCCAGGACCCCCAAAGGTGGAAAACAGGCAAGCTTTAGCAGGATAGCATACTTTCGGGTCATACACACGATTTTCACAGATACTCGAATGGATGCATGTAGCTGCTCAGAAGACAGGCATACGTGTTCAAAGCAGTGCCAACAGTAAAAGGAAAGAGAACCCATTAATGCCCATGGCAACCACTGGTACTAAACAAATGTCTCCGCTCCGAATAGCTGTAAAGACTGGGACAAAGTGTGTGCAGTAACAATGCCTAGACATCGGAGAGTGAGTGAGTTCTCGAGGAGCAGACAGGACACACATGTGGAGACTCCCATTTGCACCGTAACTACCTTTGCCCCATGATGCATTTTTCTAGAACAGGGAAGAAGGAAAGAAAGCCCATGTGAGACACGTCAAAAACTCCAAGTCTGCGCTTTCTGTGGGTCTGAGTCTTCTGCTTCTGTTTCTTTTGACATTCATCAGAGCACACGTCCTTGTGCTGTCCCCTTCAGATGAAGCTTGCTGACAAGACAAGGTGTACAGAGATGGAGGTGAGTAGTCACTTAGGACTTCATTCTTTTTTCTGAATCTGAAGTCCCGGGAAGATGGCGGTGACGGAGACTAAGGCATGCATCCACTCACCAGATGGCTTTGTATATTGTTTGAAGCAAGAACATATGGGACGTTTAAAAACCACACTCAAGACTAAGTCCTTGTTCTCCGGAACTCTTCCCACATGAGCTCTCTCTGATAAAATTAAGGTACAGGCAAACCTCTCTAAGCTACTTGAGATAACTAAGCAGCCACTGTACTGTTAGCTCTGCTGTAGCCGCTCTGGCAGGAAGGAAGATATTCTAGAGAGACATGTGCCCCGCCCCTTGGCTATCAGACCACTGAAACATTGGGATCCAGGAAGCTATCATTTTCCCCAGGAATCTCATGCCAGGAATAGAAAGACCCCTGGTTCAGTCAGAGAAGAAACTTGTCCCCAGGAAAGGTTTATTCCATTGTCGAACCATCTTACAGGCGGGACTGAAGTTGAGACAATGGTGATGGGCAGGACCACCCATCACCCATCACCAGAGCTGCTTAGCTATGCATGCCTCTCGCTCTCGTGGAGAGATGGACTAGGTGGTGGTGAGGGGGCCACTGGATCTCGTTTTCCTCCTCCCAGTGTGACCACTTTGAATAAATCTCCTTTTACCGCCTTTCACTATTAACTGTGTCTTTACTTGGGTTATTGATGACAAGTGGCTGAAACCTGGATTTTTAGAGCTGTGGGGGCCCAAGCTGCAATTTTAACTCTAGAAAACCCTTTCTCCCTGCCTCCCTCTGCTCCCGCTGGGCTGGCTCAGAGTGGTGTATTGCCCACAGTCTACACACACGGTCACTTGCCTCTGGGCCTTGTTCATGCCGCGTCTCTCTATGCTTATACCTGGAATTGAAGCAGGATAGAAAGATAGCAGAACAATGGTGACAGGGGCTAAAACGCATGGGGAAACTGGATTTTCATCCCAAATCTGGCTCACCTCTCCTTCTGACAAGAACACTCAATGACAGTCAGAGAATGTGGTTACATAGACTTTACCCCTTTTCAGGAAAGCTGAGAACAATGTCTACCTATCTTTTCTTGTGATTGGTGTAGTTGGGGCTGTCTGTGACTCTGGTGATCAATCTTCCAGGTGCCAGTGGATCCAAGGCTCAAATGGTTGCTCCTCGTGGTGCAATCAGTGTCACAGTTCCAGTCACCCCACTGGTCACTCCCTGATCCTGGAGGTTGCTCGGTGTTCCCAGAGTTTGCTCTGCTTCTGTGGAGTTTGCTGTCTCAGGCCTGCTCCAGCCAAGGGGCTGGCTCAGTACTGTTTCTATAAATGTCCCTGGTCTAGATCTGCTCCTGCAGAGATCCCTGGCTTGGGGTTGGTTCTGCAAAGGTCTCTGGCTCCAATCTACTCCCTCAGAGGTCTCAGACTCAGGTGCAGACCCACAGTGGCCCTGGCTCAAGGCTACTCCTTCAGAGGTCCCAGACTCACACCTGGACCTGAAGTGTTCCTGGCTTAGGCCTAGTTCTTCTGGGGTCCCAGACTCATGTCCAGTCCTGCAGAGGTCTCTGGCTCCAGCCCACTTTCTCAGAGGCTGCTCCCCTGCACCTGTTCCTGTGGAGTCCATTGTCTCAGGCCTGCTCTGGCCCAGGTCCACATGGCAGATTCTTAAGGGAAGGAGAGAGCCTCTTCATGCTCCCTCAAGGACAACTGCTCAAATTAAATTGGTGGAAATGAGAAGGAGTGCAAAACTGTTTGATGAGTGAAAGCTACAAAGATGAAGAGATGTAGACATGTTGGAAAGTAGAGCCAGCGTGTCCTTTTGGAGCGAAAAGATTGAGAAGTATTGTAAGACAAGTTTAGGGCAGATTGTAGGGTGCCGGTTGGGATTTTAATGTGGAAGCCAGGGAGCTGCCTGGAGGCATTCTATGAAGGTGCAGGATTAAAGTGACAAGGTTTGCAGATAGGCCCTCGAGCAGTTGGGCAGAGGTTGAAAAGGCAGACCATAGAGGAGTGACCCAGTGTGGCAATACCACTCCATACCTGGACTGCATCAAAAGGACAATGCAAGCTCATAGCTGCATCCATCTCTGCTTCCTTATTGCAAAGGCGTTATGGTCCTCTGCTTCACAGGCCTGCCACTATCCCTTCTTGCTATGGTATACCATACCCTCAAGCTATGAGCAAAAATAAACTCTTTCTCCTTTAAGTTGTTTTTGTTGGGCATTTTATAACAGTAAGCAGAAAGGTAGCTAATTCACAGGCCCATCTACAAAGTGAGGCCTTTGAGTCCAGCTGTGCAGGCTAGTTTTGTGTCAACCTGACACAATCTAGAGTCATTGGAAGAGGGAACCTCAACTGAGAAAACTCCCCCACCAGGCTGCCCCCTGGGTAAGTTTTCTATCTAGCTAGGAAGATTGAGACTCACTCCATAGCTCTGGGAGCTCCTCGTGCTGATAACAGCCTGAAGACTACACTCATGGCTAGCACTTGTAATTACCACATGAGTAGAGATGGAGCAGTCTTAGGACTTATGGGTTCATTGGACATAAAGACAAGTCAGGTAGGGGATAGGCATACCATGCTTGGTGTGCATGGACATAGGAAAGAGGTGCTGTCATGGTTTTGATTTGGTTTCCACGTGGTAAATGGGAAAGTGCCAAAGAAACTTCTAGGAGCCCATGGAAAATAAACAAAATCCTTCCAGAGTCATCTAGATTTCTATATGTGAAAAATAAGACATTTGCAGTTGTTGAGCACAGAGCTAGCAGCAGAGAGAGAAGCCTCCACTCGGTTCTCCAGGCTGCTCCGAAGAACTTCTGTTTGCTCCAACGCCATCACGGTAAGACTATGTCTTCAAAGACATGCATGTTCGCCGGGCGGTGGTGGCACACGCCTTTAATCCCAGCACTCGGGAGGCAGAGGCAGGTGGATCTCTGAGTTCGAGGCCAGCCTGGTCTACAAGAGCTAGTTCCAGGCTCTAGAAACTACAGGGAATCCCTGTCTCCAAAAACAAAAACAAAACAAAACAAACAAAAAAAAAGACATGCATGTTCTCACCCCACATCCCTCATGGCAACAGAGACCTTCCTCACTGCTAAAAGCAGGTGCTTCTGCAGTTGCCCCCAGAGCCTGGATGAGAAGGTGGTTCTGGAGGCCACAAAGCCAAAATTCCCTCCACACCACTCTACTGCCCACCAGCCTGGGCCTCTTGAAGTCTATACATGAGGATGGTGTAGTCTGATATCCTCAGGTGCCACCAATTCAGCCTGGACAAACACTTTACTTCCTCTCCTTAGCAGTAGGAGCCCCAAGCTACCACCTCTAAGCTCTGAACCTCCAATTCTTCATTTACCAGTAGGTCTCCACTTCCCAGTGTATGTAAGATGACACAGGCGGTACCTAGCATGTGACCAGAGATCATTGGCTAGTTTCCTTGCATTCAGTATACCTTTTCTCAGCACCTTCTATGGTGACTGTTGAGAAGAAATGATGCTGCACAGAAGATCCAAAGATGCAATGCACATATATTATGGTACTCCTTAATGATGTCCTGGGAATATCATTAGGATGGTGAGGCACCACAGGGAAAAACTCCATGTGGACGAATACATCCTCCAGCCCTGCTACACCAGCCCACCAACTACGAGGCATGTTGGTCTCTGCAGCTGCCCTTTAGGGAAGGGCTGCAGTGTGATTTCAGCCAAACATGCTGGGAAGGGGCTGCAGAACCAGCTCCGTCAAGTACTTGCCACACAAGCACGGGAGACCTGGTTTTGATCCCTCGTATCGTGTTTAAAACAGTGTATGGTGGAGTGCTTGTCCCTGCAGCACTAGGCCGGCAGGGATTGGTAGAACCCTGGTGCCCCAGCCAGCACAGCTAGCTCAGTGAGCCCAGGTTTCAATGAAGTGTCTGTCTCAAAAAGCAAGGTGGAGAGCTACTGAAGAAAATAGTCAGTTTAGACTTCTGACCTCCATACTCACACATGCACCTCTCTCTCTCTCTCTCTCTCTCTCTCTCTCTCACACACACACACACACACACACACACACACACACACTACACGAACAAATACATACACTAGGAAGTTCACCCCTTCAGTTTATACTTTCATGAAGGCCTGTCGAAGCTCTCTCTCCAGCCAAATGCCATTTACATGCTGCCTTCTTGGCTGCTTCATGTCAATCAGTTGACAGAGAAGTACGTCCTAGCTCCAATTTCTCCAGCTCCTAGAAGCTTACTCTCCCTGTTGCCTTTGGAGGTTGATATTTACACCAGGAAGATTCATCACTCTCTGCAGAGATGCCTAGATTGCATGCCTCCATTTTTATAGCATTTGTCCTTGAATAGCTCATCAACACCAACACAGTGGTGATCATTTCAAACTCAGCATGAATGATGCTGGAGCGGTGGGGGTCAAGTGTTCCCATCCTGAAGCAGAAACCAAAGCAAGAGGCTTGTTGCACCCTGGAGGGAAATAAACACAGCTGGGAGACACGGTAGATGTTCAGATCCTTGATTGATTTGTCAGCTTTCCACCAGAGCAGGGGTGGGGTGTTTGTTCATCTCCCTGGCTATATAAATGTCCCTAGATACCAACATGATGATTCTCAAAAATGAATTATCTGTGAGAGAAGGAAATAGCAAGGGCCTCACAGATGAAATATAGCTTATTTCTTGTCATATATGTATATTAAAGTGGATGTGATCTATTCCATTTTAAATAAAAACATCAGCTGAACTAGGCACTCTTTGAACCGCTTTCTCTGAAATAAAAATAAATAAGGAAGTTGGCATAGCACAAATTTGCCTCTTCAGTGAGGGTTTGCTGCGTTGAAGGAATAGGGCACCGCAATTTTTTTGGCCTGCATTTGCCAGTTTGACACTGCTGTCTTGTTGATATAGAAGTGTTGATATACAAGTGATATGAAGCCAGTCCTCCAAGGATATGTCTACCAAAGTCTGTCCCCACCCGCAGAGCACCCACCTGTCCCTGTGGCCCCCTTCTCTGGGCTGCAAGGAGAGGAGACTGAAGAGGATGACGGTCAGGCAGGTCTCAGAGGGCCAGGGGGTAGCTCTTGTGAATGTGTGTGAATGCATCAAAGTACGAAGTCCACTCTTTGCAATGGGCAGCCCGGGTCCAGAGTGATCATGTCCCTGACCCAGTGACAGCATGGCCCATGCTGTCCTGTGGCTATAAAGGCACATGCTTCTGTCTTTGGCCTGTCTTTCCAGGCCTAGAGCTGCAGCCTTCACCCTTTCTGAGTTTGTCAAGCTCAAGGCCTACTGACAGCCCCTCCAAATCTCCATCTAGTACTCCCTTCTGCTGCTGTTTTTCATGGAGACACCTGCCTTATAATAGTAGCCTCTGGCTTACTGGATATATCAGCCTTCAACCATGCACTCACACATACAGGCGCAAATGTGCACTGCAACAACATGCATGTAGAAATAGACACAACTAAATGCATATACAGACATGTGACTCAGCCACTTGTATCTCACACCAATACTCATATGCTTATGCACATGCATCCTCTCTCTCTCTCTCTCTCTCTCTCTCTCTCTCTCTCTCTCTCTCTCTCTCTCTCTCTGTCTCAGACACACACTCTCTCTCTCTCTCTCTCTCTCTCTCTCTCTCTCTCTCTCTCTCTCTCTCTCACACACACACACACACACACACACATACACATGCCAACTCAGGTGATACACATCCCTACAGTTCCTTCAAGTCGATGTTATTTTTCTGATATAATGCACCAGGAATTCAGAATGAAGCCAGCCATATGACAGAGACAAAAGGACACCCACTACAATAGGTGTCTAATTCACCCAACACTGCAGTGCTCATGCAGCACAAACCAGGTGAAATGAACCATCAGTAGCCATCCCTGGGCTGTTCCCTGGGCTGTTCCTCAGAGACATCTTCCAGGAATTCCTTTTATAGCACTGCTCTTGAGATCAGGGTCATAGATAACAGCTCTCACAGGGACTCCAGATACCACGTGCAAGGTTTCCCATGGCACATGATCACAAGGACTCCACATACCATGCACAAGGTTTCCCATGCCACATGATCACAAGGACTCCACGTACCAGGTGCAAGCTTCCCCACAGCCCATGACAAACACTCTCAAAGCATGGGTCTGAGAAGCAGTTGTGAGTCTGATACTTTCACGCTAAAGAATAACACTACAAGGTAGAGAGGGTTCCATGTTACAGCTGAAGAAGCACTGTTGTAGAACCGTGTTTGAGAATCATTTTATTTACAGGATATATACATGCACAAGTGCATATGTGTCTATATTTATGTGCGTATAGCCAATGTGTTTGAGGCCAACACCTTCAGGGTAAATTCACAATGGAAGTGTGTAATATAAAAAGACGATTTTCATAGTGATTTTTTTAACTTTTAGAATACTATTGTTATGCTTTTCTATAAATCGTTAAAATAAGAACTCATTCACTGCAGATGGAAATTGTAAAACTAAAAATTAACTTCTAGTTAACTATTTAGTTAACTAACTATTGAGCACCTAAAACATACAAGGAACTTAAGATCAGTTACTTCTTTTCATACATTATTAGACAAGTAAATGCTGTACACTGTTACTCACATGAGGAAGCTGAGACTCAGAGCTGAAGAATTTGTTCAAACCCCCTGTGGTGGCTAATATGGACTGTCAACTCCACAGGATCCAAATGTAGTATGAGAATGTGTCGGCAGGGGAAGAGCCACCTTCAGTATGGGCAGCGTCATTCCCTAGGCTGGAGTCCCAGGCACCATGAAGAAAGAATGGAGGTCAGCACCAGCATCTATCTCTCTCTGCATCTATGGACACTGTGACGCTCTGGTCCCTGTTCCTGCCACTGTGCTTTACTTCCATGATGGACTATGCTCTCATGTTCCATCCCAAACAAACCCTCATTCCCTAAGTTGTCTCTTTCAGGATAGTTTTGCACAGAGACAGGAAAGGTAGCCAATAAAGTCACAAGCTGGACTGCCTCTCTGACTGCTGACTTGGAGGCCTCAGCTTTCTCTCTCTGTCTTCACCTACAGGCATCATGGAGGTGCTTCTGCTTTCTGAAACTCCAATGCAGAGCAAAACACTTCAAGACAGACCAGGAAGGACCACTCAGAGCAGAACTAGGGCTTTACTAAATCAACCTCAGAGCCTTCCCATTTTTATTCTAGAAGATCTACTCCAACCTTCACTACCCAGGTCAAAAGAATGGATGCAGATTATAAACTTTTAATATTTTCCCTTCAAATTACCAATATTTAAAAGCTTTTTCATCCTTGCACTAGGCTAGATGATGAACCAAACACAAAGGCAGTTTAGTCTTTACCTCCAAAATGCCAGTTCAAGTTCCATTCAGCTCAACGGCAGTAATTCATGTGCACACAAACACAGCTACACACAAGATGATAAGCTTGGAATGAGGTCCCATAACAAGCTTAAGGAACTTAGGTCAAAACAGGAAGTAGATGATTTTAGGACTGACCACTTTGTACTGGGGTGCTGTAGGAAAATGTTCTTATACACTGTAAAGATAAATGCTGATGGGCAAGAAATACATGCAGGGCAATGAGACTAGGAGAATTTTGGGAAGAGGAAAGGCACAGGTCAGTCACCAGCCAGATGCACAGGAAACAAGATGAGAATGCTTCACTGAGGAAAGGTACCAAGCCATATGGCTAAACATAGACAAGATATAAGTTGTAAGAGCTAGTTAATAGTAAGCCTGAGCAAATTGGCTAAACAATTTCTAATTAATACAAGCCTCTGTGTGTTTATTTGGGACTGAATGACTGCAAGACCAGGTGGGACACAAACTTCGGTCTACAAATGGTGCCCAAACGTTTGGTAAGAATTTCCACATAAAGTCTGAAAAAGCTTTAAAATAAAGGATTCTAGACAGACAAGAACAGAGTCAAGTACAGCTTCTTGGTAATTGTCTTTAAACCAGTAGGCTCTGTTTGCTAGAGGCAAGCAGAGTCACAGCTCTGAGAGAGCTCTTAAGAGAGGCTTCCTCAACTTCCTCAACTGTAGCTGTAAAATCTTGCAGCTCCTTTTCTAGAGGCCCCGCCACTGAACACTTTAAATGGTGTTTATAAGCATTGGTGGCAAGCTTCTTGGTGGTGGCAGGGACCTTGAAATTCCACAGAGTTGTGGCAATATATATAGCTCTCTCTAGTACCTGTACCTTGAAGTTAGACTCTCAGAAAGCTAAGGAATGAGGTAGAACCAGCTGCCAAAAACCATAGCTTTAATCCTAGCCATGTTGCTTAGCAGATTTAAGACTCATGTGCTCACAAAAAAAGATAGAGAAATACAGTAAAGACAGATTCAGACAGGGGAAAAATTAAGAAAACCTTTAAACAGTTTACAGTGTTTATATATAGGCTTGGGAGAGAAAAGAAAAAGGCTAGAGAAAGTTCTTTTAAAAAAGAAATCGAGTAGTTGGATGTGGTGGCACACACCTTTAATCCCAGCACTTGGAAAGCAGAGGTAGGAAGAACTCTGTGAGTTTGAGGCCAGCCTGGTCTTCACAGTGAGTTTCATGACAGTCAAAGATACACAGAGAAACCCTGTCACAAAAACCAAAAATTAAAAAGTAAAAATAAAATAAATAGAGTAAAAAAAAA
Source organism: Arvicola amphibius (assembly GCF_903992535.2). Classification (NCBI taxonomy): domain Eukaryota; kingdom Metazoa; phylum Chordata; class Mammalia; order Rodentia; family Cricetidae; genus Arvicola; species Arvicola amphibius. The sequence continues at coordinate 90,902,722 of NC_052055.2, forward strand.
AGCCATGTATAGATGGTAAATACACAGAGAATCTGAATACTGTATGTTACTGTGTTGTCTTTGAATTGTTTGACTGCTGAGGAAGGAGCAATGGTTGCTAAAAGGCATTTGATTATAAATGCTGCTAGATTAATACAAACTGTATATTTTGAAAATGCCTTGACTTCAAATTTTAAGTCAAAAAATATGTTACTTTGGAGAAGAGGTTTTGCTTTTGTTGCTTTGGAGAAGAGGTTTTGCTTTTGTTGCTTTGGAGAAGAGGTTTTGCTTTTGTTGCTTTGGAGAAGAGGTTTTTAGGAAACAAGAGGCTGTAGATTTATTCTGGGTTAAGAAATATAAGGTTTGTTCAAAGAAGACCCTCTGAAAAGTTTTTGTTAGGAGCAGATGACTCAGTTGATCCAACATTTTAGCATACCTCTGTTGCAGTTTCCTCTGAATTCTATATCTAGAATAGTTTCAAGACTTCTGGCTGAGATGATCCAGCCTCACAGAATACTCCAGTGAGGACTTAATCATATTCCTAAATTTTCTTTGGGTCCCCTTAAGATTATTAATGCCCCCAATCAGCAGGAAGTATCCTAGAAAACTATACCCACATTCCCAAATAAAAATGGATTATGGATGTTTGTTTTTGCTTAGAGTGTTCATTACAAGTTGTTACAGACAATGGTCAGAAAAAAAGCTAAACAAAAGAGATTAGATTCAGGCTTATTGTTTTGAAAAGGGGGAAATATTGTGGGATAATGCCCTTTTACACTGTAAAGATTTGTCATTCACTGCCCTTCCTTCATGCATCTTACTCCAGAAAGCAAACAGATATATACACTCTGAATAAAAATTTATTGGTCTAATAAAACACCAATTGACCAGTGGCCAGGCAGGAAGTATAGGTGGGGCAACCAGACTGGGAGAATTCTGGGAAGAGGAAAGGCAGAGGTCAGTCACCAGTCAGACACAGAGGAAGCAAGGTGAGAATGCCTCACTGAGAAAAGATACCAAGTTATATGACTAAACATAGATAAGAATTATGGGTTAATTTAAGTTGTAAGAGCTGGTCAATAATAAGCCTGAGATAATAGGCCAAACAGTGTATAATTAATATAAGCTCTCTGTGGGTTTTTTTTTGGAACTAAAGAACTGCTGTACCGGTGGAGCAGAAACTTCTGTCTACACTGAGGGGCAAAGGAGAGCTTAGAGGGAAGGTACCTGGGGAGACTAGAGAGAAGAAAAGGAAGGGGAAAATGATTTAATTCTGTTTTCATTATAATGTATTACAAATAAAACCAAAGAAAGATTTCTTGGCCTCTATTGCATTTGATAATTTAATAAATGGCAGGTAGGTAGTTATGGATCTGTGACAGCCACATTGTTAAGTACCTGTAAAGCTGTAAAGCAGACATGGAGCACACAGTTACCCTCCAGGAGTCACAGTCCGGTGGGGACTGGGAAGGTTGCGGCTTGATTTTTATACAGAGTGTAAATGGCTGTTTGCTTTCTGGAGTAAGATGCGTGGTAGAAGGGCAGTGAGTATGCTGTGGAAATAGGTCTGTTCTCCAGAGCGTATCCTCAGCTGCACTCTCTTAGAGAGGCCTTTGTCACCTTTTCCAGTGTGTGTATGTGTGTCTGTGTTTATGTGACATAGGTAGGTATGTATATGTTGTATGCATGTGTACATGCCTGCACATATACACAGAAGCTGAGAAGGTCATCTGGTATCCTTTGTCACTCTCTGACTTATATCATTGGGACATGGGTGGTAGAAGGCAAGGATTAGTACACAAGGTTGTCCTTTGACCTCTACACACTATGGGATATGTGCATCTATATTTATTTACATGAATGTGCATACATTCATACACATGTGTACATACACATACACACACACACACAATTATACTGGTAGGACTGAGAAGAGGGCTTAGTTGTTAAAAGTGCTCAATCGCAAGAACCTGAGGACATCTCCCAGCACCCATGTAAAAAGACAGCCGTATTTGTACAATCCTCTGGTCCTAGTAATGGAGACAGGAAGATCTCTGGAACTCACTGGCTAGCCAGTCTAGTTAAATCCGTGAGCTCCAGCTTCAGTGAAAGAGCCTACCTCAAAAATTAAGAGGGGAAAACAATCAAGGCAGACATCTCTGAGCATCACACACTAATAGCATGCAGTGTCTTAGGTAACCAACTCAAAGAGTTCATTCAGTACAAAAGTCAGACAACAAAATAATTGGTTTTCCCCACTTAGATAGCGTCTAATATGTATAAAAGTAGCCATGCCCATCATAAATAACACAAGGGCTTAGCATTCTCTGAGCTCTGTCACAAGCCAGTTTTGAAGAGCACAGTGAAAATATTTCATTTTAGGTATTCTGCGCATGGCAATATACTTGTCACTGTTTTTATAGCCCCTATGACTCCATGAATATAATCAGCCTTGTAGCCCCTCATAAGCATGGGGACATGAAGGAGTATATAGAAAGGCAGGCCTGATGGCAGTATTGTCTCCTTGGCGGTGGCAACATTTGTGCTCTATAGCAAAGGGTCTGATGGCTGCTTTATTGGGTACAGCTCCTAGGAAAAAATTATAAATTGATTATGAAAAAAAACTTCTGCATTGAAACTTGTCATGATAGAATACAGTTTTAAAAATCAAATTCTAAAACCATTTGATATGCCCATTTGAAATGTAACAGCATTTTATGAGTTGTGAGAATTATTTGGCTCATTAGATTACACTGTTATAAGAAGTCCAAACCATGTTATCTTTGACCAGAGATAAGGAATATGGTGTCAGAAGCAGTTTCCTTAACCCCTTTTCCCCGTGAAGATGTGTTCTGGGAGGGTAGCTCCCAGAAGGAAGCATGGACTCCTAGGGCACTGAGAGATAACTGGAACCTTCTCATTCACTTTCTTGTTGTTAGCTGTAGAAAAAAATATTACTTAACTCAATAAGATGAAAATTCTGTTTTAAAGTTACTTGGAAAGGAAAAAGAAAAAAAAGGCTTTATCTTTTTCATCACCAGTTGCAAGTCACACAGTCTCAAGACTTCAAGTCAGCCGGGCGGTGGTGGCGCACACCTTTAATCCCAGCACTCGGGAGGCAGAGGCAGGCGGATCTCTGAGTTCAAGGCCAGCCTGGTCTACAAGAGCTAGTTCCAGGACAGGCACCAAAGCTTCAGAGAAACCCTGTCTTGAAAAATACCAAAAAAAGAGACTTCAAGTCATTTATTCTAAGACTTCTTATGCCATGGTCCTCCAGAATCTGTTTCACCAGTCAACCTGGGAATCTCTTAGAGGTGACGGAAAAAAATAATTCTCATTCATCAACTCATTTCCCATTCCAGTAGCTTTTCATGAGCGTGGATGGGTGAGCAGATAATGAATGGATGATTAATTCGATAGATAAGTAAGTGGATGAATGGATGGATGCCTGGGTGAATAGATGGATGGTTGACTGGATGGATGGCTGGCTGTGAAGATGGATGGATGGGAAGATAGATAGATGGATGGATGGGTGGATGGATGGGAAGATGGACGGATGGATGGATGGGTGGATGGATGGGAAGATGGACGGACAGATGGATGGATGGATGGATGGATGGATGGATGGATGGATGGGTGGGTGGATGGATGGATGAGTGGGTGGGTGGGTGGGTGGATGGATGGACGGACGGACAGACGGATGGGAAGATGGATGGATGGATGGGTGGATGGGTGGATGGATGGGAAGATGGACGGATGGATGTGGAGATCAGAGGACAGTCCCAGATATTTCCTCAATAGCTATAAACCTTATTTTTTGAGACAAGGTCTCCTGCTCACTTAGAGTTCTCCAGTTAGGGAGGACTGCCTAGACAGTAAGCCCCAGAGATCTCTTGCTGCTGCCTCCTTGAGCTGTCATAATGAGCATGTACCACTACGCCCAACTTTAAACATTGGTTCTGGGAATCTAATTGAATCCTTTAGGTGAACACTTTGTGGACTGAACCATCTTCACATCCTAATACCTAGAATTTCCTGTCCAGTAGTTAAACCAAAGGAAGGAAAGAATGACCCGAAGGGGATTTGCATAGTTGGAGCACTGTCCTCGTTAGACCAGACACTGTGGCAGAGGCTGTGTCACACTCAGGATCCCAAAAAAGTAGCCCTGAACTCAGGTCAGCCTCCCACAGGCATCATGGCAGAGAGGGAAATTAAAGCTCACCACCCTGAAGAGAGACCAGGACTCCAATCAGGTATTCACATGCTTCTCATTAATAGCTCTCCCTCCCAAGCAACCACTCAAATTAGCCTTAGTGCCCGCCCCTGGTCAGAACAAGCCCTGGCCAGCATCTGGCAAAACAAGCAGGCCAGAGTAAGCCAGCCAGCCCCGGGCTAAATCCTGGCTGCAGGAGACCAATACCAACCTTTAACTGACACCCATATCAGCTGATGAATATGTCAGAAAGCAAGAAGGCCACTGACCCTTCTGTCCTGCTGAGACACCTTCACAGGACCCTATATTTGGACTGTCACTGTCATTTGCCTATGGAGCATACTGCTCTCTGTACTCAGGATAGTCAGCGCTACTTTTGCTTCTCTGGATCTTGCAGACAATACCATACCTATCTTAATCTCAGGTACAGCTTTTCAGTGATAGCAGTGTATTCAATGTATTCCTCGTTTTGTCTTCTGCTGGGGAATGGTTTAAGGAAATGACGTAATTTCCCTCCGATACTAGAGCCCACCACCAGATTCTACTATATTGTACCGCTCTCAAAAAAGTTCATGGATCTAGAGGTTGAGAAGATAGCTAAACAGGTGAAGAACTTGTCACACAAGTTTGAACATTTACTTGAGTTTCTATCCCCAGAACCCAAGCAAAAATCTAGGCGAGGTGGTGATCACCTGTGTCCCCAGGGCTGGCAGGGAGATGGGATAGAGACACAGAGATGTCTGGGGCTGGCGGGCCGGCTAGTCCACCAAATCAGTGAGCCCTAGGTTCAGAGAGAGATCCTGTCTCAAAAACATGAGCAATTGAGGGAGTCTCCTGATGTCAGCCTCTGGTTCCTCACGTGCATATCCACACATTTGCCATGTTTATTAACGCCAGTGAGCTATCACGTCCGATGCTCATTTTCACACTGGTCATCCTAAATTTGTACGAGGCAGAGGTTGTTCCTCACCCTGAGTTATAACTGACTGTACCATTACCTGACAAGAGTCGTTTAAGTGAGATTGCTCTTGTTACTGCGGTAATAAAGTCCACCGGGAAGATGAAAAGCCAGCATCGCGGGCTCAGCTCCTCTTCTTCGCAGGTGAGAGCTCCCATGTAGACAGTTTTCCAGCACATTAACATCTCTAATGTTAGCCTGGGTTTACCGGTTTAATAGCCTCAGCCTCAAAGCTCCTGAGAATCCAGGTGGAAAAGCTCTGCAGCTGCAGTTAAGCTGCCTCCGTACATCTCCTCCAGCCAGGCAGGCAGCCACCCCGTGACTGTGTGGAGTCCGTGCTGCTTTCCTGCCTCAAGAGGTCCCTGCAGAAAACAAGCACGCACTGTCATGATCTCCTGCTATCCTGGACCTGTAGAGTGGTGACTAGGGGTAGAGAGGGACAAGATGGTGCAACAAATGACACACACCGGGCTGTTGGAAGGGGGCCCAAGCATTTTCTGTAACTGACTTGGAGCCGTTGACTATGTTGGGTTAAGGATGGTTCTGTGCTTCATTCTAGTTTAGCAGAATAAAACCAATGCCATCTGGGTACACGACAGAGGGAGCTGCGGTCAACATGCCCCTCCACTGGGCCATGATTCCCATCCCTGAATGTTGCAGCGCTTTTTCCTCATAATTCCAAACTTTCCTTCTGGAGGAAATCCCCTTTAGACTCGGGGAGGGAATAAGACTTGCAAGGCTCAGCAAGGAAGGAAAACTCAAAAGGCTCAGGGAGATCCTAAAACTTACAAGATTCACAAGCCTCCTCATCCCCACCCCCCCATGCTGTGTTATATAATCAGCAGCTATTACTGGTCAGTGGAGGCTCTACTACAAGCCAAAGTGCCTTCAAGTTGGCCAGAGGATTTCTGGAAGGAAGATTTTGCTGGACTTTTCAGCTATGTAGCTGTTCTTGAGTTATCCATGCTCTTGTAAGTAATCCCTTCTTCACAGTTTTATAAATAACCCCAATAAACTCACTGGTTCTCTAAAGTGACTTTGGTAGGATCATTACCTTGGCCTGTCATTAATGCCCACCCTGCGGTGGAAAAAATGGTTCACATCTGCCAAAACAAAGTCACACAGCATTGATCGGGGAAGGCATCCTCACTCTGTATCCAGATTGAGAGACTTCAGTAGTACAGACAGGGAGTCCTCTAACTCTTTAGGATCTGACTGGTGTCGGCTGTGGTTAAAAGGTGGTTTCTCCCACCTGGCTCCAAGATAGAGCTGAGTTTTCAGTCTTCCAACAAGAAGAACAGCAATTGGTGGGAGGAGGCCTGAGTTCTCTGTCTTTTTCGACAGTCATGATCACGTGAGCCACTCTGTGCCATGGGCTAGGCACAAGCACACAAAGACACGTTCCTGAGTTGGAAATGACTAGTCTGCCTTGTTTATGTTCCTAGACCGCCAGGGTCACACTTCCAGTGTGGTGTATCTTGATTGTCTTAGTTAGGGTTGCTACTGCTGTGATGAAACTCTGTGACCAAGAGCATCTTGGGAAGGAAGGGGTTTATTTCACTCACAGTTCCACATCACAGTTCATCATCAAAAGCAGTGATGTATAGGCCATGGAGGGGTATCGCCTACGGGCTTGTTCTCCATGGAGGGGTATCGCCTACGGGCTTGTTCTCCATGGCTTGCTCAACCTTTCTTATAGAACCCAGAACCACCAGCCTAGGGATGTCAACACTCACAATGGGGTGGGTTCTGCCCCATCAAACACTAATTTAAAAAAAAATGCCCTACAGGCTTGCCTACAGCCCTGTCTTAAGGAGATGTTCTCCCAGTTGAAGTTCTCTACTCTCTGATGACTCTAGCTTGTGTTAAGTTGGCATTAAACTAGCCTGGTGCATTGAGTAAATCTGGAGTCTTCACCTGATCATCAGGAACATGTTGAAGATGAGAAGGAATCAGATCCCAGACGGGGCTAGAGACTAAGGGTAGAACACGCTACCCACCTGTAGGAGCCTTAGAATGGTAGCTGACGCATGCTCTGCAGGAAACAGGAAGCTCTGCAGGAGGATATGGGAATGAGCTACTCCTGTTGGTACATCATTTCATGACACATGTCCAAAACTATGAATTCAATCTGCCCCATCATGGGAGCGCCTGGCTACAGAGGCAGTCCTCCCCACACTGGGACCACCTGGCTACAGAAACAGTCCTCCCTACACTGGGACCACCTGACTACAGAGGCAGTCTTCTCCAAACTGGGAGCACCTCCCCATGCTGGGAGCACCTACCTGCAAAGGCAGACCTCCCCACGATGGGAACACGTGAATACAGAGGTAGTCCTCCCCACACTGGGAGAACCTCCTCACACTGGGAGCGCCTGGCTACAGAGGCAGTCTTCCCTACACTGGGAACACCTGGATACAGGTGCTAATATTTCTTCTGTGTCCTTGGCACACTCCCAGCAAGCTCATTCCACTCAGTATTTAGTTTTCACTTTTATACTTAGTAGAAGACATTTATTAAATTTTAATAAATCCCTGAGTGACAGAATTTGGAACTTTACTGATGAGGTTATAAATTTAAACACACAAACTGTGGAGATGGGCAGGGTAATTTTAATCATAATGAGGCACGTTTGATACTAGAAAGGGCATTTTCATTCTGTGTTTCAAGTGGTATCTATTCCAGCAAGTTTTACACAGGAAAGTCGAATGTGGCAATGTTTCTCAAGAATTCTGACTTAAAAATAATTCTGACTTTATTAGATTTGGCTTGGTTTTTAGTTGATTTTATTGGATGGTTTTATTAATACATGTTTTCATTTCAGCATATATTCGATAGTTTTTTTACAGAGAAGCACACATGATTGCTAACTAGACACTTTTAGACTGTTCTCAGCTGTCATCGGGGTCAGGTAGCACCTTTGGGGCAATGTCTTATTTAGTTACTCAATCACAATGGTTTATCACTCAAGCTTTCTATCAAACTGTTTGTGACTCTTTCCTTTTTCTTTTATTTTTTTCAACAGTTTTTAGATTTATTTTTAATTCTAAGTGTGTGTGTGTGAGTGCAGTAACCACAGAGACTAGAAAAGGACATTGGATCTTCTGGAGTGACAGGAGGTTGTAAGTTGCCCAACATGGGTGCTGGGAACTAAACCCAGGTCCTCTGCAAGAGCAGGAATCACCCTTAATTTTTGAGCCATCTCCTCAGTCCCTGAATGTTTCTGAAGAGTCATTTTACTCAAAAATATACTGGCCATCAAACAATTGGAAGCCTCACCGTGTATCCATATGCACACATATACATATATATTTGCACAAATGCACACATATATGCAATCTCATGCGCATACATAAGCACACATACACACATGTGTGCATATACACACATATTCAAATGCACATGCACACCATATGTACACATAACACATATATGTATATATGCACATCTATATACACATACAAAATATGCACACATACATATGCACACATGCACATATGAACATACATTATATACACATTCATGCATACATGTGCAAGCAGGTATGCAATGTACATATATATACATGTATAAAATATATATGCACATATACACTTATGCATAGTGCATTGTGTTTGAGAAGGCCAGGGCAAAGCAACCTTACCATGCATTGTGGAGACAAACAAGAGGCAAATCAGATGGGATTCTGGGAAACCCAACCTCTGCAGTGGGGCTAGCATCCAGCAGGCAGTCGTCCCACTTCAGGTTGGTTGACTGGTGGCCACTCTGCCTTTGGGTAGGATAAAGCCCAGTCAGGCATAAAAGATGGTGCTGGAAGTCTTCCCCTGGCCTGCAGCAGAATGGTTTGTATGTGATTAACACCCATAGGCTCACGTATTTGAGCCCTTGGCCCCAAGCTGATAGTACTACTAGGAGAGGCCATAGAACATTTAGGAAGTGGAGCATCTCCAGAGGATGGAGTCCTTGAGGTTCCATAGCCTGGCATCATGCTCTGTTCACACTCTGCTTTCTGACTATAGATGCTGTGTGACCAGCCTTGCTCCTGCTGCCTGCCTTCTCCCTGATGAACTGTGCCTTCTCAGCCTGTGAGCCCTAATACGTGCTTCTTCTCTGAAGTTACATCTTATTGATATTTCATCGCAGCAATGAGAACAGTAACTAAAACAACCAAGCTGGGGCAATGACATGTGTACCCAGCATATCTTTAAAGGCCTGCCTGTGTCTCCTATGTGAGCTTGGGTGTTTAGCTCATCTTTGGAATGGATGATGGTACCACCTAAAGGCACTGAGAGGTTGAGCCATCAGTGACCACCAATGTCTTCTGCCTTAACCCTCAGGGCATCAACTTTCCTCTCAGGAACATGCCAAGACCTCTGCACAGACAAGAAGAGGCAGTACTTGATTTTCATGGCCTAGAACAGTGGAGCTAGAGCTGGGAGCTCAGGCTGAACAGCTGGGAGCCTTTTATAAGTGCCGCTGGCATGTCAAGTAAGTCATGAGTCCTGGGTTACAGTGTGTGTTGAGTTAGAAGGCGTTGGTGAGTTTGAGCCTCCTGTGTGCTCTGTAAGAATGGTGAGAGAAGACATTGCAGAACACAAATTAGGCAATGGCATTGTAAGTGGGACTCCCAGAGAGGAGGCTGGACTTGCTAGAGAGCAGCCTGGTCACCCATGCCTTAGCAGATCATTCTTGGAATAAGAACACGGCAAGAGATGCCAACTTTCAAACACTCATGGCTGTTGATTAGATTCCCCACAGTCGTGTCAGAGGTAGGTGACTCCACACCCCATATGGGATTTTCTGACAGCAGGCAGGCTCAGGAAGCCCCAAGAACAGACAGCTGATAAATATTAGCACAGTAGGATAAGCAAAATCCCTGGGCTGAATGAAGCAGCATGCAGCTTGCAAGGGCCAACATAATAATCAAAGCATCGGAGGAAATATTAGTGAAGGTGCCCAGGGGGCCTGGAACTCCATGGAGGGATAACCGCCTCTGCAGATGGTGCAAATTTAATTTGTAGCTTTGGCGATGCAACCTGAAATGATGCACCAACCCAGACCCGTGCTTCGTGGGAACCGCATTCTATGATTTTGATTACAAATCCTCTTGTCAAAGTAGCAAGACAGCAGAGAGGAATGTCATTGTGGGCTCATACAGAAAGATGCTCTAGACAGTGCCTGGTCACCTGCTCCTCAGCCTCCTAGTCATTACTGTGTTTAAGAACTGTCATGTAATGCATAATTTATACACAAGAAAATTCACCCACGTAAGTGTACGACTCAGTAGTTTTTAGTGTAACCATGCAGCTGTGTGAGATGATGTCACCATATCTTACCCCTGATACTTACATCAACATTTATTTACTTCCTACCCCATTAGCATTCAGGCATCTGTATTGGCCTGATCTTGGAGTGCATGTCCTCAGCTGTAGCCACTAAGAGCACCTCCTGAGCACATTCACAAGGTACCCTTTTAAAAGGGCCCTGCCTCTGCCTCACATCTCTTTCTCTGTCTCCATCTCCTCTCTCTCTCTCTCTCTCTCTCTCTCTCTCTCTCTCTCTCTCTCTCTCTCTCTCTCTCTCTCTCTCTCTCTCTCTCGGTACTCCTGTCCCCAGAGGCCAGTATCCCCTCTTCCTTCCCCCCTTTTCCCATTCATTTTCTCCCAATAAAAACCCCTCCACCTGAGCTCTGTTGCATGGCATCTTTTTCTCTCACGCCACTTTTTCTAAATTACAACATTGGTTCCCTGACCAGGAAAGGCTCTTCTGTTGCTTTCTCCTTCCGGCCCACAGGTAGTTTAAGACATGCCAGGATACTGGAACCCAGTCCACATAGGACAGCCTCACTTCTCCAGATCACTGGGTCCCTTCATCCAACACAACATGATTAGTGAGTCACTCCTTCTGCCTTTGGGTCCAGGGCAAATTCTGGCTTGTCACCAAATTCTGTTATCCACTGAGCCACCTCATGGGCCCAAATGTGAATAAAATCTACCACCATAAATGCTTTAAGTGTGCATCTTGGGGGCGTTGATACATCTCTGTACCTCCATCTTCACCCACCTTTACGTATCTTTTAAGACTGAAAAGCTATCCCGCAATTGCTCCCCCTCCCTCAGCCTCTGAAGCACCGGTCTATCTATAGTTTTGCCATTCCTACTCCCTGAGCTATGTGGAACATAGTAACAGTGCTTCTGCCGAATGCTTGTCTCACCTGCTATAGTGTCCTCAAGGTTAGTCCACATTGTAGATACATCAGGATTCCTTTCCTTCCCTTCTCAAGACAGTGGGACCTCCCATTGTGTGTGGCGCCATATTGTGACTATGTATGCATCCATTGGTGAATATGTAAACTGTAGCTGTATCTTAGTTACTATGAATAGAAATGGTATGTATTGGCTATTAGCAAGAGCCTGTTTCTCATAACCGGGTGGGCACAAACCCAATGGCATGGCTGAATTACACATTAATTCTGTTCTCATTCTTTTTATAAACAAAGCCAGTTTTCCACAACAGGTACACTTACACCATTAATACTCATCTTCTTTATGAGATACATGCATTGTTCAAGTAAATGTACACTTTCACAGTGTGTACACATGTGTGGATGCATGTGTGTGCTCATAGATGTATATGTACACACACACACACACACACATACACTCACAAGGTGCTGACAGCTGAAAGCTGGTGACGTACTGACTCTTAACTGCAGATTCTGTCAGATTCCAGGGGTCTGCACGTGATAATAGCCTGTATCCTTACAGGTTGCCTCTTTCCCAACAAACAAAAGGTTTATCTAGCAATTTCCTTTGCAGGCGGCAGGTGCCATGTGGGGACACATGATAAGGGTTCTAAGTTTAATGAGAACTCATGAGGTCAAGGACTCAGACACAAAGCTTCCCATGGATCAAGAACAGGGCAAAAGGCCAACACAAGTCAAGGAAGGAAACAGGAGTTCGCTCAGAAAGTCACACCCAGCGATTATGGTTCAAAGAAAGGTGTCAAGCACAGACACCCTCTCTCTCCAGGACCCCACTATGATTGGCTTGGCTCTCATTATGTAGACCAGGTTAGCCTTGAACTCACAATTGTCTGTTTGCCTCTGCCCCCTGAGTGCTGGGATCAAAGCTGTGTGCCACCAAACCCAGTTCCGCAGAGCGTTTCGATGAGGGATCTTCTAGGTAGGTTGGTCTATGGGCATGCTCATTAGGAATTTTCTTATTTTGGTAAATTGACGTTGGCAGGCCTGCTTTTGGTGTGGGTGCAATGAGTTTTGGACCATCTAAGTAGAGAGAGTGAGATGAGCATGGGCAGGTGGGTATCCATCTAGGCTCTCTGCTCTTAACTGTAGGTGGGGCGTTACTAGCTGCTCCACTTCCTGGGACTCGACTTCCTGTAATGAGGGACTGTGGCCTGGAATTCTGAGCTAGGCTGTTGCCGTCAGGATATTTTATCGCAGCGACAGGAACAAAACTCCGGAGAGAAGGGAGTCAGATGACTCAGAGATGCTCTTTAATCACCTGTGCTCCTGAGTGGCAGGTGTAATTAAAGGAAGCCAAGGTAAGATTAAATAATATCCCATAATTGAATTCTGGCATGGAGACAGGAGGCTGCCTGTTACTAACATGGTGCTCTCTGTGGATCCAGCATGCTCTGCCATCATTCATTAGATCAATTATCCTTCTCGTTAATCTGCACAGTGAGAAGTGATATTAGCCCATTGCTTTGACTTGTGGAGGTTCACAAACTAGGAGACCCAGGCTCATGGAGGGTTATACAGGGCTGAGCTGAACCCCAATCCTACCTCACTGTCTGGACTGTGCCCTCTACTTTATCAGCAGAAACATCAGGGAGCATAAATCTTCTCAGTAGTCCTTTATAAGTGACTGAAACCTGATTAAGAATCGTTGCCTAATGTTGTGAAGCCGCCTATCTGCTTATGTGCATGTGGGAGGCTGTGGATACATATGCATGTTCATGTGCATGCATGTGCTGTACATTGGCTTGTGGAGGTGGAGATCAGAGGACAGCCATGGGGCAGCTTTCTGAGGCACCATCTACTTTATTTTTGAGATAGGTCTCTTGTTGACCTGGAACTCACCAAGGATTAGCCTCCTGCCTAGCCAGTGATCCCCAGGGATCTGCCTGATCCACCTGACTCCTTCTGACTCCACCTCCACCACACTGGGTTACAAGAGCAGCTGTTGGCTTTTGTTGTTGTTTTGTTTTTCAAGACCGGGTTTCTCTGTAGTATTTTTGGAGCCTGTCCTGGAACTCTCTCTTGTAGACCAGGCTAGCCTCGAACTCACTGAGATCCACCTGCCTCTGCCTCCTCCCGAGTGCTGGGATTATCGGCATGTGCCACCACTGCCCAGCTTGCAGCTGTCGGCTTTTAAAAAGCCCACTGCTATAGATAAAGCTCAGGACCCCACACTTATAAGGCAGACACTAATGACTGAGCCATCTGCCCAGCCTAAACTACATTATTTACATGCTCCTCGGCATCTCCAGGCTCCTTGCACACTTCCCGTAACCTTGGCAAGCAACATTGATTGGGGGGGGGGGGGGGTTCAGGGTTGCCCACTTTGCCATGTTGAACTTCCCGGTAAAGGCAACTTTTCTAAGTCCCAGGTCCCTTTGAGGTTCTGCTCATATTTTGTATCTGGGAAATCTTTTAGTCAGAGGCCTGGTGCATATGCACAGTCTTACTGTATATTACAGGAAGATAAACATTGGATAAACACAAATTTCATTGCCCCCCACAAAAAAATGATTAACAGGCACAAGGCTCCTGTGAAGTAGCGCACAGTAAAGTGGACTTTTATTGGTGTACAGTTGTGTGAAGTTTGATAGGTGTAAGGATTCATATAAACACCACAGTCAAGAAACAGAACAGGTGGCCACACAAATGCTATGTGAGGTTGCTTTGACATCACACCTTCCTCCTAGGAGCTAATCTATGCACTGTTGCTGGGCTCTGTCCTTTCGAAATGTCATTTGAATGTAGCCACGTGCTGTGTAATGCTGACGGGTCTGCCCATTGCAAGTCTGCACAAGTCACTGCTGGTGTTTTGCATTTGGTGGTGAGGCAGTACAGTTGTGTAGCAGTCTCCTCAGAACTGAAGCATCCACTCCTGGAAGGAAGAGGGAGTCTCACAGGACTGGGGATGTAAACAACCTTACAGCTCCCAGAAAGATCAAACTCACGTGATACACAAGGCCCCTTCCCAACATCATGAATAACTGATGGAGAGAGGAGATGCTCTGTCTAGTCAAGCTACCTGAAAGAGAAAATATTTGGAGTGGAGAGGTGACTCAGCAGTTCAGAGTGCTTGCTGCTCTTCCAGAAGACCTGAGTTTGGTTTCTAGCAACCACTTCAGGCGGCTCACAACCTTTTGTGACTCCAGCGCCAGGGATCTGGCGCCCTCTTCTGGTCTTCACAGGCAACTGTATATACTTGGTGTTCTCTTGTGTTGGGGGGGAGGGAGATAAATTAAAAGGAAACCATCTTTGAAAGAAGAAGAGGAAAGAGGAAGAGGAAGAGGAAGAGGAAGAAGAAGAAGAAGAAGAAGAAGAAGAAGAAGAAGAAGAAGAAGAAGAAGAAGAAGAAGAAGAAGAAGAAGAAGAAGAAGAAGAAGAAGAAGAAGAAGAAGAAGAAGAAGAAGAAATGAGAGCAATGGCTTGCTGGAGGATCAGATTAAATGTGAGTAGAAAGATGCAGGATTCACACGGTGCCACTTTGGAATCTACCTAGGTGCCTCCTAAGGAGGTCTGACGTCTTCATAGGGATATAACAAGAAGAATGGTACATAATGCTCTGAGTGGAATATAGAGCTACCTAAGACTACAGAAGGTTCCAGACCTTGAGTCAATAGTCACTACTTCAGAGAAGTCAGACAGCATGCAATATAGGGGAAAAAAACTGGGCAGCGAGGCCATCCTGCGAATCTCCAACGACCCACACCGTCCAACTCTGTACCAGGCCAGTTTGTGCTTGTGTGGCAAACGCTTTGCCCATGGAGCCATTTCCTCATCCCCCACAGGCGGTAACTGTTGACCTGGTCCTCTTCCTTTCTTTCCTTCTCATCGCCAGCTCCACTCACATATATGCAAATGGACCTGAGGTAGTAATTTAAAAAAAAATAAAAATCTCAGGCTGCACATCGGTTCGAGGGAGGTGACATGGAGGAGAGCCAGGAATCTGGCCTACTTTATACTCTCGGAATTTCATAAATCACTCATTCAACCAGGCACAAAACTGGGTTATGCCTATTAAGGTTCTGGGAGCTATAAGAAACCTGTTAGATTTATTGTTAGCCATATCTGCAAACCGTTCCTGACAGAAATAAATGCTAATTGAGTCAGGCTGGCCGCTTTCATTCTGGTGTGTCTGGGGGGGATTATACATATGCGGATGTTTCGAAGAAAATAGGACAGCTACATGCCACAAACCACGGAGAGTACAGTCCACTTTCCAGCTGTGTCCCAGCCAGAGCCAAATGTCCTTTGCCTCTCATCTTGCCTCCCATAAGCCCAGGTGGGCTCACGCAGTGTGGAGCCTTTCTCCTGCCTCCTGGCTTCTTTTCTCGGGGTGTTTGTATTGCACTATTGGTAGTTGTGGGGGGATAGTAGGAGCATGTGAAAAGGATGTACTGACCCCTAAATGTGGTTGCAAAGGGGTATCCTCTATGTTTCCCCTCTTTATTCCCACAAAATAGATTCACGTGCTGAACATGAAGCTTGCTGGCTTTTTAGTTACCCTGAGAGAGTACTGGGTCTCCATGTCCCAACACTGGGGTCACAGGAAAAAAATGTAACCATGCCAGGGTTTTACATAGGCATTCAAACTCAAATCTTCTTGTTTGCACAGGACTCTTACCCATTGAGCCATCTCCCAAGCATGCGCTTGTAAGTAGTTTTAGAATTGCCTCTAACTTGTCTTCATACACCCTCAGTTTAGAAGAAAGAATACTGGACTTGGGAGTCTCAAGAACTGGTCCTTCTCTGTGCCTGTATCGGCTACCGTGGCCCTACCCAGAATAATAAGACTAGAATCATCAGTACATTTTTGTCAGCTCTGTAGTTAGACAAGCCTCTACAGTAGGGTGGGCTCTTGCCACGGACAAATCTTACACCCAGAGCTAAGTCCTTCCTATCCTGTGATCTGAAGCCAATTCCTAGCCATTGAGCCTGGTCCCTGACTTCTGAGAGAACTCAGATGGTGAGATTTGGTGACTTTGGTGCCTGGCAAAGACAGGGCCAGTGAGGGGTAAAGCCCCTCAGATGCAGACTCTTGGTCTCTCACTGCCAGGCAAGCCTGAAAACTCAGGAAGGATTTCTTTAGGTCATGTCTGCACCTCCATCAGACTAAGCAGAACAAAGAAATTTCATTGTTATTATTATGTTGAAATGAAAGTTTCTAAATGCATATTGTAACTCAGGAGCAATGGTGCTGTGTTTGATGAATAATGTCTGCCCTGGTCAGGTGAGAGTATAACAGCACTTTTGCTACATTTTCTCTATCCCTGGGTGACAGAGTGATCTAAAAACTAGCATATGTATTGGAAATCTGGGGGTAAGGGGATTCTTCGTAGGCAAGAGCATACCCTCACATGCTAATGCCCATATCAAAAAAATTAAACCCATCTAATAAAGCAATTGCTCTATTCTCTGAGTAAACAATAAATTAATTAAAACTGAAAAGCTTCTTTTATGTTAGGGAGATAACTTTCTCAGTAAAATACCAGGATGAAGACCTGAGTCAATGCTCCAGAACCCATTTACACACAAAAAGCTGGGAGTAATAGCGCATGTTTATAATCCTAGCACTGAGAATGTGAAGACAAGCAGGTCCCTGGGGCTTGCTGGCCAGTTTCAGGTCAGTGAGAAACCCTGCCTAAGAAAGCAAGTCACTCGAAGAATGACACTTAAAACTGACCTCTGCCTTCCACATGAGCACACATGCATGTGTGCCTTCACACAGGAACATGCACACATATGTGCCTACCTATGCGTACACGAAATAAAACTCCTTATAGATTCTCACAATTACCATGAAATTCTTATGCAAATTAGTTTTAGATTTATCTTTTAGTTTTTTCACAATGAAGCTTGAGATTACATTTTGTAGGTTAATGAACCTCTGTTGAAAAGAAAAGAAGAAAAGAAAAGAAAAGAAAAGAAAAGAAAAGAAAAGAAAAGAAAAATGCCAGAGGCCCAGCCTGGCATTTTTATGTGGTCTTCATACTTACTGGGGACGTGCTTCACCAACTGAGCCATCCCTCCTGTCCCCCTGGAGAATTCCCAAAGAAGGAATCTAAGACAAGTACACAGTTTTGAAACCTTGTTTTGTCCCAGGCATGGTGACTCCTCCTTTGTAGCCCCAGAATTCAAGTGGCTGAGGTAGGCGGATTGCCTTGAGTTCAAGGCCATCTTGAGAAGAGATTAAGACCATGTCTAAAAATCAATTTAAAAATTTTTATTTCTGTTGTTATTAGCTCAGTGATGCTCAGACCACAGAACAGAAAGTTGTTGTGGATCTCCAGGTGCATGGCAAGGAGGATCTGTTCTGAAGCAGCTGCAGGACAAGAACATGTCCTTGGTCTGCACCACAAAGGCCAGGACACCAGATCAATGTCACTAGCATGTACAAAATTGAAGACCAGAGGAAACAATGGCATCTCCTTGCTTTATGCAAGTTTCTACCTGTTGTAGAAGATGGTCTTCTGAGGTAAAGAGTCTCCATAGGAGATCAGCTGGGCCTGCTTGCAAGATTCCATCACCATCTGGCTTGGGGATTGTTGGTATTTCCTCAGAAAAGGATGAGGGGTGGGGTGAGGACAACCCTCATCCCAGCTTCCAGCTGCTCCTTGCAGCCACTAGATGTAATTCTGTTCTAGTTGTATGTGGTCCAGGCATCTCAAGAGGTACTGAGGGAGGCATCATCCAGGCAGCAGCTCTCCAGTGAGGCTACTTTGCAGTCACTATGCTCCTGTAGGCAACCCTTCACCTATGCTGTAAGTCAACCCAATAAGATGGTTGGTTCTCCAGGATGATCTGTGATGCAGTCGTACTTTGGTTTGTCACTGGGACTTAGGAGGAGGGTGTAGAGGTTGTTTATGTCTCCCCAGGGAAGGATTTCTTGAAATTCTGTCTGATGTAGGGCTCGAGGGACTAGCTCAGAAGCCATCATCACCATATGAGCTCCTGAGTGGAGTTTAATGTTTTCCAATGGATCACAAACACTCCAGCAGTAATTAATGATTTGATTCATTGTGCTTCTGGGAGCCACTGTCCAACAAAATAATCCAAGTAATTTAAATCTGCAATAAAGGGGGAGGGTGACAACGTTCCGCGGCTGCACACAGCAATGATTTGCTGGAGAAGAGAAACACCAGCATTTTTATTAGTGTTACATCCAAATAATCCATAGGAAAGCAATATTGAGTTCATGAGTGATTTGAGTGCATTCCTCTGTAATAATCCTCCAAGGCAGAGTCAAGTCCAGAGGCATTTTGTTGAATGTGCATAAGACTGAGGGTTCAGTAAACCAACACATTTCATCAAAATTACTCTGTACGGTTCTGAGACAGACCATGTTTGCAGAATGCTAACTGCCTTTTTATTCTGAATAAATTTCTTCTGCTATTAGCATCTGGCATCTGCAAACGATGGGAGCTCAAATGTATCCCTGGTCGAGTCGGGACCTCCCTACGTGAGTCCTTCTCAGTGTCCCTGGCTTGAGGCACTCACATGCAGGTGCAGCCATCCCATCCTTCATACACATGGAGCTTGGCACTGATGTGTGTCAGCCACATCTTGCGGTTCCTGGAGTGCCTAGGTAGGGGCGTTACTGGACTTGGGGTCACAGCCTGTTCCCAGAGGTCACAAGCCAGATTTGGCCACCTTTCCTCCATAACTCAATTCACACAGCAAAATTAAAAGAAAGGGGGAACAATAAGATTTATTTAATGCAGGCACATTGGGAGGAGGGCAAAGAAATTTGGCACACACATTCCCCTGCTGTTTCCCAAGTCCATCTTCTGAGTTCTGGCATTAGGTTACTGTTTAAGTCAGCAGTTCTCAACCTGTGGGTCATGAATCCTTAGTGGGTCAAATGACCCTTACACAGGGGTCACCTAAGACCGCCAGGAAACATAGATATTTACATCTTGATTCATAACAGAAACAAAATTATACTTATGAAGAAGGAATGAAAATAATTTGTATGATGGGGGTCACTACAGTACAAGGAGCTGTCTGAAAGGGTCACGGCATGATGGAGGTTGAACACCACTGGTTTAAGCAGAGGGCAAGAGTTATGCATATTTAAGCAGTCCAGGTCAGAATGTTGGCCTGTCCACACTGGCCCATCATTATGGTCTAAGAAGTGATAAACCTCATTCATGGAACATCTTCCCCTGCGGCTGGCCCAGGCCCTAGACTTTCTTTCCTTCCAGCATGAGATTCTTGGGGGGAAATTCCAGCTTCATGGGGTTCCTTGTTTAGTAGTCTGGTAGTCAAATGAGGGGTACAGTGTTTCTGTAGAATATCTTCAACCATGCAGGGCTGGTTGCAGGGGAGACACTGACACGCACTGAAACGGGCACATGCGGTTTGGGGACAGGGAGGACACCAGGGCAGCTGTGCGCCGTGATCAGCAGCCAGAGACATGTCCAGACTGTGAGTCCAGAGGGGATCGCTGGGGCATGGAAGGGAGGGCAGGGTTTCCTGTGCCACCCATTGAGCCAATTGAAATGAAAGCCCACATGTTTCTTTAATTGATCGCTGACCTCCGAGGACAGAAAAGCAATCCTTACACTAATGACTCATTATGGAATCAGGGAGATTTTCTGGCAGGGCACCCCACGGGTCTCTGTGAAGACACCTGCTTCTCTTGTTTGGTGAATGCTTTCATCGAGTAGCTGCTTCATCATGGGCCATTTTATATGGTGAGAATAAATATGAGAAGAAGCAGATGGGAGAAACGAGAACTTGTCTCGTGATACACTAAGGATGATGTGTTGGGAATTCCAAAGGAACTGGAAGAAAGGACCAGGGATGCTCTCACCATAAAGGATACCTGCCAGAAGTGAAGGGCCAGGGATTGCCATGTTCTGCTCATCACACAAGTGAACTTGCATTGGTGTTCCAAATTGTACCCCCAAATATAGATGATTGCATGAGCCCACTTTTAAAAATTTGGTAAGAACACACCTGAGGAGATTCACATGCTTGTTTTGTAAGGAGTTGAGATCAATTCCCAGAAATGTCAGCCCAAAGCCAAGTGTGAGATACAGACTCAAATTCTGAGGTGAATTTGAGAGGTGGAGACAGAGGCAGAGGCAGATCCTTGGACTCTCTGGCTAGACATACTAGTCGAACTGGCAATCTCCACGCCAATAAGAGAAGCAAGATGAACAATATCAGAAAAATTCCACCCAAGTTTATCCCCTGACCTCCACACATGTGAACACCCTTCACCGCACACACTGTTAAAGCATGGGGAGGCAGGGGATGGCAATGTTGAGGTCAGAAGGGGAAGGCAAGGGGTGGTTTTGTTGTGGCAACACGTCCCTTACTTGGGGATGAAAGAGCTCAGCTCATTGCAAAGACAAAACCAAGAGCTGAGCAGGTAAGTTGGGTGTTGGAGGGGTCTTTCCTGGGTGTCTGATAGGTTCTACCGCTGTGGAAACATCTTACAGCATCATGGTCCTCTAGGGTGCCTTTCTCTCACCATGAGTTATGAACTGAGTGACCATATGTCTAGATCTCCCCTGGGTAACATCTATGCTCCTTATACCATGTTAATGGTGCTTCTCACCCCTTTGGCGTCACAGGTGTGTTCTGGCTTGGATTAGAAGGTTCACGTCCACCCTTGCTGTGAAGAAGTAAGCATCTCTCACAGGCCTGCCTTGTAATTGACTTTAACTGATGCATTCTCCCTTGTCTGCAGGTATAGATGCAAAGTCTATCAAAACTCAAAACACAGCTCCTGGGTTTAAGTCAGAGATGGTAATCAGAACCATGCTTGAGTGACACAGTAGCTTACTGTAGCTTGAGAGAAGACCTTTCGCCAGAGACCACATCTGTGACATTATCTTCTCTGCTCCACTTTCACCCACATGCATCTCTAACTTTTGTTGAGATGATTATGACAGTTAATCTGCATTGCTAACTTACTGGACTTAGAATCACCAACCATGAAAACACACCTCTAGAAATCACTATGAGGGTATTCTGGGAAAGGGGGAGCTGATGATAGCAGCAGCATCCCACAGGCTGGGGTCCTGGACTTAGTAAGAAGAATGTGCGCTGAGCACTGGTGTTCATCTCTCTCTGCTTCCCACTAACTTGTGACATGACCACTGTGACTTCACTTCCTCCCTGAGACTTCCCTGCCCTCAAATTCTGATACAAGATAAATTCTTCCTTCCTTTAACCTTGGTAGGATGAGAATCTCCTAAAAGATGAGTCACTGAGAATGTCTCTAGAGCAGGTTAACTGAAGTGGAAAGATTTACCATAAATATGAAGAGCACTGTTTCATGGACAGTCACCTCCCGATTTCTTGACTGCACATGCAATGTGGCCACCATGAGGGACTAAACTGTGAGACGAAATAAACCTTTCCTTTACTGAAGTTAATGAATTGGGTGTTCTGCCACCGGAATGAAAAACAAAACAAAACACATTCCCACACGGCCTTGAACTCTCTGGGCTTCAGGTTCCTTGCTGCTGGGTCACCCTCCATCATCAGCTTAGTGGAGTCAAAGAGAACCACTGGTTTCTATTCACAGATGTTACCAATGCATCCACGTCCTGCCTCAAAGGCACAGAAGAGCCAGCTAGTCAATGGTTCAGTCTCACCTCCTCTCTCTTTCCTCCCTCTACTTAAATGAGTACTTGACTGAGAAGCCATTCTATGGGTTGTTCAAGCTTCTACACACACTCCAAGAAAAGCACAAAAGACACAGCAGCATTGAAGGTCCATTAAGAGAAGCCTATTTCTTTCTGGTTAAGAGAACGTAATCCCAGACCGGAATGGGAGCTAACATTCGTGCTCGGCTGGTAAATCACCTAGTTAAAGAACCAGCCCTGGGAAGGCCAGCTCACCTTAAGTTAAACTACAGACATAGGCAAAATAATTATCCCTTTATGAGAATTGTATCATCCCTATGATCCCCCAGGAGGTTCAGCTGGGTCTGCCTACCACTTCAAATCCTCCCATCTGAAATGGGGCTTTCTCCACCTATTCTTCTAAATCCGCATTTTCCGTGTTCCTCGGTGGTGAGGAACTTTTCCTCTTTCTTTCCTTCTGTCTCCTTTCGAATGTTAGGCAGAACATTTTCCAGTACTTTGGGTTTCTGTAATCTTTTACAAAACAGACTCCCTCCATGAAGCTGGTTGGCCTAACACCACGTGGCTGACCCCCATGCTGGCTCAACTCAAACACCATGGCTTTTTTTCCTTTCCCTTCTATTCTCCTTTACCCTCTTCCAGGTACCTGCCAAGATTTAAAGCCTACCTTGCCTGGAAAATTCCAATAAAAATGTCTAGGAGATTCTGTTTGAGTCTGTTCTTAAATTCTTTTATTAATGACACTGAGAATATCAAGAGAGTGCCCTAATTTTCCAATATCACTTTTTCTTATACTTTAGTGATGGTTTGTAAGTCAATTGACCTTTTTAACATTAACTCTAAAAAGTAAGGGTATTTTTGTCTTAAAAATTTTCTGGCTGAACATAGATGTGAAGCATCAAGTAGCTGTAGGTTTAGGGCCCGAGAAGAGCACATGGATACCATGTGTGGGAGCCATACCCCAGCCCAGATGGCAGAAGGCACAAAACAGGGTCATCAGAAAAACATAGCCAAGAACACTACAAATTATTTCAATTTGACACAACTGGACTTACCTGGGAGGAGGGATGCTCCCTTGAGGAATTCCTTTTATCAGTTGGCCTGTAGGCGAGTCTATGGGGACATTTTCTAGATGAATGATTGATTTGGGAGGGCACAGTCCATGGTGGGTAGTGCCAACCTAGGCAGCTGGTCCTGGGTTATAGAAGCAATAAATCAAATCATCAGTGTTCCTTTGTGGTTTCTGCTTTAGTCTTGTTTCGAGTTTTGGGTCTTGGATTTCTACTTTGGTTCTCCTTAAAAAATCGACTCTAATATTGAAGATTAAATAAACCTTTTCTTCCCCTAATTGGCTTTGGCTCATGAGGGTTATGACAATAAAAGCCAACTAAGATACTCCATGACATATACCAGGGGGCAAGCACTGCTAGAGAGTACGCATGAACCCCAGGGCATGGCTGCCATAGGCTGGATATTTACTGCATGCCAAGGAGTGTATGTACCATTTGACTGTACTGTATTTATATCTGCACATGCACACACGGTATGCGTGCGTGTGTGTGTGTGTGTGTGTGTGTGTGTGTGTGTGTGTGTGTTTCTGGGTACTAATGGAGCTGTATGTGTATGCATGGACTCCAGAAAGTCAACAGTTATTATTCGTCCATTATTCTCTGTTATATAACAATTTTGTCCAAGACAAAGCATTGTTTATTAGAAGAAAGCCCATCAAGACAAAGGGATGTTGTAAGAGGAAATGCAACATTCCATCATTCAAGGAAGCTAGTTAAGCCCAGGAAGTAAACAACTCAAAAGCTTCAGGAAGTCCCTGAAACTGACCAGATTCACTATGTCCCCCTCCTTGTTCAATTGCATAAGGACTCTCTGAGAGACATGCTCAAATAAACAGAGAGATGACTGGAATAAACAGAAACAAACCTAGTTACTTAGAAGAGGCAGAGACCAGGTGAGCTTCCTGAAAATGACACTCTGTCATGCTGAGCCATCTGTACACTGTGCCATAGGTTTCCAGCTTTCTTGAGCTATTGCCCATGCTTGGGTGAGATTTTGGTAATGCAGCTCTCTTTGAATCATTTTTTTCTCTTATAAATAACCTCTCATTCATCTACACACACACACACACACACACACACACACCTCATTTGTGGTGTCTGTTTGGTCTGTAATCAGTTTCCTTATCTGGGGTGAATAGATATTTTTTCATTTTGCCCCAGAAACAGTACCACACAGCACTCTCCATCTTATGTTTTAAGACAGAACCTCTTGCTGAACCCAGAGCCTGTTTATTTGGGTCCCCAGATAATGTTTCCAGGGTCCCTGTCTCCACTCCTAGTGTCAGGGTCACAGATGTACACAGGTGCTAAGGTGTATTCTCACCCCAGTGCAGGTTCTCAAATATTTTGCCAAGTTAAATTCAGGAACACAACAGCTACCTCTGCCGAAAGAGGTTATCTAGATGTTTTTGAGGTAAATGTTTTTTGAAAAATGAGAAAACAAACACTCAAAGAAGCTAAGCTAGCTGGCCAACATGACGCAGCTAAAGGCAAGAACATTCTAAATTCAACTCAGCATTGACTACGTGACAACCCTGAAATGCCCCTGTGTGTTTGATCCAGCACTGTCGGAAGAATAACCCTTTAATTCAGAGAGAAAATATGCCCAAGTGCTGGCATGCAGCAGTGTGAGTCAGTCACCTTCTCAGACACAGCGAGAAAAGCAATAGCTACAAAGGGATGCAGTGGGATGTGCCAAACCTCTAATGTTACTCAGCTAGAATTAGTGGGAGGAAAAGATGAGAGATAATCTGGAATGGCACCTCTACATCCACTTCAAGAATGGCTGTGCTACACTTTCCCATGCTCTCTCCTCCAGAGAGCAGAGTATGAGGCATCACAGGCAAGACAGAGCACTGGGGTCACCCAGACCTTAGTCACTGGAGGCATCCGAGAAGACAGGGTGTGGTTGTAGAGGTTCCACCATGATACAGTTTCCGTCAAATGAACTCCAAGGAGCTTTAATGGTCAGAGAAATGATACCATAAAGCCACCAGCTGCAGGGGAGTCTTTTCTGTCTGTAGTAGTACTTCCTTTTTCTTGTTGCTGGGGCCAAACATCTGGCCAAAGCAATGTGATAAAAAGAAAGTTTCATTTTGGGTCACAGTTTGAGGGTGCATTTCACCATGGCAGGGAAGGGAAATGGTCATATTGTGTTCACAGTCAGCAAGCTGAGAGAGGAGAACAATGGTGGCTAGCTCATATTCTTCTTTTTATTCAATCTGGGACCTAAGCCCATGGACCTCAGCTATTTACATTCAAAGTGGGTCTTCCCACCTCAAGTAACATAAAATTCCCTCAAAGAAAAGCCTTGCCTTCTGGATGATTCTAGGGCATTTCAGGTTGGCACTTGATACTAACCATCACAGACTCTCCATGCAGAGTATCATCCATTTGCTTGCTCCCCAGACCTGGGGAACACCATTGATCCTGCTCTTCCCCCTGTCTTTATTCAATCACTTCAAAAGCCTGTCATCTTTTTTTTTTCTGCATAGATCTAGAGTTGCCTGCCCCCAACAGACACTATGTGGGACTGTCATATCCCAGTCCAGATCTGAGACAAAACAGAACTCACCCAGACAGTAGAATCACAGAAGCTAGCTATCACAAACTATACTTGAATCTATATTTGGCTGGGTAGAAATGAATTGTTACTTCATAGTGTAGACAGGACCCAGCCAGTTCTGACTTCCACAAAATCCTTGGATACTGCTTGACTTCATAGCTCCCTAGTTCATACTGTTATCCCCATAGTTAGCCATGAGTTCTTTAAAAACTGAATCATGGGCAGATTTCCCTGCTCAACACTTTGATCAATGGCACTACCTCCTATTCAGGATAAACTACAACCTTAAAATTTTACTTACTTTTCTGTGCCTGAATGCATGTCAATGGGAGAGGGAGTACATATTTGTGTCATGCATGAACTTGGAGGCCAAGAGTCGTTCTCAAGTGGTGTTCTTCAAAGGCCATCTTGTTTTTGACACCATGTCACTGGGACCTGAAGCCCATCAACGCTGCTAGGCTGTCTAGAAGGAACACTCCAAGGATCCTCTATCTCCCAGCACTGGGATTACTACAGCAAGATCTTTGTGGGGGTTATAGGGACCATACTCAAGGTATTCATGCTTCTATGGCAACTGCTTTAATGCTTCGGCTACCTCTTTATCCTCCAAACCCCAACTTGTTAAACAAAGTCCAGTATTCTCTGTCCCTAAAAAGCACACCAGTTTGATTTGCCCCACTCCCTCCTTTATTTTGCTCTCAAGGCCCCTGAGACTCATAGAGACTGACTTAGCTCTTTCCTCCAGATTTGCATGACCATGCTACATTGATGGCAGAAGATACAAAATAACCCCACACTAGTTCAAAATTACATATAATAAAGGGTTATTTATTTAGGGGAGACTCACAAATCACTGTCCTAGATCACTGTCCTCTGCACTAACAGGGAACAGAAACAGAGTCTAGCAGCTGAAAGTGAGAGCTGGAAGCAAAAGAACGAGCGCACACTCTTTACAGGGCATTTATTGTATAAGACACCACACCCAAGTGGGCTGGTATCTTAAAGGCTATTGACTGAAGGAGCAGAAGGAGCTCCAACAGCACCTCCCCTTTTGTTTAAATAAGTGAGTTCCAAACCCAATGCAAAACTATATACACTAGGAAAAGATATCAAGTATAATATTAGAATTACAACTAGCATAAACAACATTAAGCAAGGAAAGTATGCTAAACGTTTTAGTAAACATCCTATCCTAAGGAGTTTAAGTCTTGTATTGGAAATGGCTTGGTTAGATCATAAGAAGACAGTAACTACGACTATCTACCCCGTCGAAGGCCTGAGAAAGGAAATAATAGTACTTGAGTAGGCAGGAAGTACAATCAAGCAACTTCCAAAAATGTGCAGTAGATGACAGAGACAACTGACTGCCAGAGCAATCACCCAAAGTCTCATTTGCAATGTTGAAGCAACCAACTTTGTCTAAGGCCTAGAGTAACTGACAGACAATTTTTAGAGGCAGGAAAAATTTTCAAAACCATCTTACCCTATCTTGGCAAGATTTGACAGTCTTTTTTCTTGTATCCTGCTTGTCCAGTTCAGACATCATGCACTTTGTCAGTGGTCTAGGCATAGACAGTTTCTTGCCCAAAGGCCAGTTGTGCCAAGAAGAAGATAAACTCTAAGTGTAACCTAGGTAGTTGACAGAATCTCCTCTTTGCATTTTTCTCAGGAGCAATTTGTAATCCCCATTTAGACAAAACTTTCTTTACTTCTTCAAACATTCTTTCTAAAGTATCTGCATTTGAGTCAGATAACAAAATATCATCCATGTAATGTTAAATTATAGACTTAGGAAATTGTGTATTATTTCTGATGGTTGACTTACAAAGTATTGACACAAAGTATTGTGGGATATTGAGCATTCTCCATGGGAGGACAATCTACTGATATCTCCTAGTAGGCTGAGAATTATTATAAGTAGGCACTGTGGAGGCAAATTTTTCTTTATCCTTTTCTTGTAAAGGTATAGTGAAGAAATAGTCCTTTAAATGGATAAATATAAGAGACCATCATTTTGGTAAAGAGAAGGCAGAGGAATTACAGACTGTAGACAGCTCTTAGATCTGTCACCATTCTCCATTTTCCAGATTTCTTTTTAACAGCAAATACAGAAGACTTCCAAGGGCTGGTTGATTCTTCAATATGGCAAGCATCTAGTTGCTCCTGTACCAGCTGTTCTAAAGCCTGCAGCTTCTCCTGTTAAAGGCCATTGCTCTTTTTCATTGCTTACCTGTATAAGATTGGCCACTAATGACATTGCCTATCCACTGTGATAGTGATGGACTCTGGAATGATAAATCCCCAAGTAAATTCTTTATCATATAAGTTGCCTGAGTCATGATGCTTTATTACATCAATAGGAAAGTAAATAATACAGAAAGAAGTTGGTACAAGGAATAGGGTATGAATGCAACAGACCTGGTCCCGTTGTTGTTGTTGTTATTTGTTTGATTTTTTCCTGGTTTTTGGAGGGGGGGGGAATGACTTTATACTAGAAAAGTGATTCGACACTGTGATCAGTATTCAGGGGCCATTCTAATATAAGCTTGGAAGACACTATTGAGAGCTTTGTGAACTTTGGTGATCTAACTCAAGCAATTTCAAATAGTAGCAGTATTAGCAACGGGGTTAAAGACTGAATAATATTTTAGCAACAAAGTAAAACAAAACAAAAAACACCCGCTTTTTGCCCATCTCCTAATAACTTGCCTGGTGCTAAATTTAAAAGTCACTAGCTAACTTTTATTTTTGGTGAAGGAGATTTCAAGGCAGTCTAATATTCACTTTGTCACATGGCTATTAGTAATCAATTGTCCACAGGACTATGATGAAAAAGAGAAGACGGGCAAAAAGAAACACAAACTATACAGCTTGCGGAGAGGGAGCGTTCAGAAGCACAATGTTGCAGTCAAAGAATATGATGGATGAAAGGCTGTAATTATTAAGGAAATCAGTGGCATTAAAGAGAAGCCTTCTCTGCATTGCAATAAAAAGAAGGTTGCTCTTGGAGCAAGACCCCACACAGGTAACCTCCCAGCTTGTGAAAGAACACCAAAGGGTTTGGAGCTCCTAGAGAGCAGCTAAATAAAAGCATTGATGCTAATATAATCCGTGGGTCCAGGGTGCATCTCAAGTTGGGAGCTAAACTTGATAGTGTCGTTCAAGCGGTGCTGCTTTAGAGGCATGAAGAATGCAAGTTTGGCAAGGTTATAGGATCTCTTCCATGAGAAGATTCTTCAGAGCACAGCTGAGGTCAGGTGTCCTCTAGCAGGGAAGTCCCAAGAGGCCTTTACCTGAAGCTGTAAAAGTGGAGCCTGTGTTGCTGTGGAGATTGCCAAGATATTAGAGATGCCAGGGTTATGAGATCCACCAACAAAAACTGCATGCATGGAGTGGAACCAGTTCTAAACAGATATATGATACAGGCAGTAAACCTAGAGGAGCAGAAACATCTTGTACCTTTTGAAATTAAAGTAGCAGACATCAGACAAGGAGCTACAGGGGTTTCCCTGGTAGCTTTCTGTCTTGCCTGGGTCCAGGATTTCCCCCACTATGGCCCCATTCCTTGCTCTTGGAATGGTATTGTATAGTCTGTGCATTATGTGCTGGAAGTGTGTAATTTGGTTTTGGATTTTATAAAGAGGTACAATAAAGACATTGCCTTGAGTCTCAAGGAGACTTTGCACTTCGGATTTTTAAATGGTGTTGAGACTGTGAAAGACTATGGGGCTTTGGGGAGTTGGACTAAACATACTTTGCATTATAATAAGCAAGCCTAGGCAACCCAGGGAGTAGAATGTGGTAGATTGAATAAGAAATGTCCCCCATAGAATTTGGTATTTGAATACTTCATTCCCAGTTTGCAGTACTCTTTGGGGACGGTTTAAATGGCACAGACTTGCTAGAGGAAGTATGGCACTAGCTAGGTTCCAGCTTTGAGATAACATAAAAGCCTCATGCTATTTTCAATTGTATCTCTCTGCTTCCTGTTTGCATTTGAAGATGTGAGCTCTCAGCTTTCTGTTCCAGCTGCCATTCCTCTCAATTACTGCTATGCCTCCCCCACCCACCCATAATGAACTCTTATCCCTCTGGAACGATCAACTGTAATAAAGTCCTTCTCATGTAAGTTACCTTCATCGTGGCATTTCATCACAATAACAGAAAACGAGTTCACTAGGCACAGAACTCTACCAAGAGCTGCATCCTCAGCCTACCGATGGCTTTAAACCTCCCCCTCTCTGCCGTGTGCATGTTAGAAAGAAGACCAAGTCTAAGTCCCTGGCAAGTGTTGTGACAGAAATATGGAAGAAGACAGGTCTAGGGTTTTGCCAACATGGACATATGGCTAGTTCTGCTTCAGTTTTGGAGCATCTATCAGGAAGGTCTACTTACATCTCACTGGGTAGACTTTTGGTTAGGTCTGGAAGATCATCTAGGGTGAGCTATAGATGTCTTTGATTATATCTTTTATAGTATTCTTTTACTTTGGATGACAGATGCTTTTAGCCCCTAATGGCTGATATATGCTACAATATAACAAGTGTACTATAGCATGTTTAGTCATTCTTTTATATTTAAGTAATTAATATTTATATTTTTCTTTTTCTTTTCTTTTTTTTTCTTGGTTTTTTGAGACAGGGTATAGAGTTTCTCTGTGGCTTTGGAGCCTGTCCTGGAACTAGCTCTTGTAGACCAGGCTGGTCTTGAACTCACAGAGATCCACCTGCCTCTACCTCCCGAGTGCTGGGATTAAAGGCTTGTGCCACCATCACCCGGCTGTATTTTTTCTAAAATAAGTGTAATAATCTATCATGGTTTGAATGTGAGTGTCTCTCCAAAGCTTATTGTCCTAGTTATTTGGTTCCTATAAAACCCTCTAAAAACAACTTGGGAAAAAAGGTTTGTTTTATCTTATAATTCCAGGTAACATTCCATCACTGGGGGAAGACTGGACAGAAACTCAAAGCAGAAATCTGAAGCAGAAATCATGGAAGAATGTTACTTATCGGCTCGCTTGCTCTCTAGGTCATTTCCTTACTTTCTTGTATAGCTCAGGATCACCTGCCCAGAGATCACCTCCCACAGTAGTCTTGGTCCTCCTGAATCAATTAATCATAACAATCCCTAACAGATGTGTCCACAGAGTAATCTGATCTATGTAATTTCTCAACTGAGGCATTCTTTTCAAATAAATCTAGGCTGCATCAGGTTGGTAGTTAATACTAAGATACTGTGTGTGTGTGTGTGTGTGTGTAGGTGTGTGTGTGTGTGTGTGTGTTGTTTATGTGATGTATGTGTGTGTGCATACATTTCTCTGCAAGTATGCACACCTGTGGAGGACAAAGTTTGATATATGGTGTCTTTCTCTGTTACTATTCATCTTTTTATTCTTCTTTTTTTTTCAGATGCATCTCTCACTCTAAAACTCTCTGGTCCTATGCTAATTGGCCAGCAAGCCCTAGATAGCCTTCTGTTTGTGCCCCTTCGTGCTGAGATTACAGATGCAGAATGCCATGTCTGGCTTTGTACATTAGTACATGCAATCCAAACGCAGGTCATCCTGCAGTGCACCAAACACTTCATCATATGAGCCTTCACCTTATCCCTAAGATTGAGTTTGAGTGTTTGTTCTCCATCTATTAGCACTCTTTGCGAGACTGTGAAATCTTCAGCAGCTGGAACCTAGCAGGTAGAAGTGGGTCACTAGAGGTCTTTGCAAGTTGTAGTCCAGCCTTGATTGCTTTATACTTCTTGGACTTAGCACCAAGAATTCTACTATGGCTTTCCTGATGATAGACTGGGGTGTTCCAAAACTCATGAACCCAAGCAAATCAGTCCTTTAAGTTGTCTCTGTCAGGTATTTTATGAGTGGCAGATTGAATGTGTATCCTCCAAATGTATATATGGAAGCCATTACACCCACCCCCATGCCATTGGAAGTGAATGTTTGCCAAGTGGGATTACTTTGCCTAAATAAAGACCCTAGGGGCTTTCTCGGCTTCTTTATGCCATGTGAGGGTTGTTTTCTTACAATCAGAAGCACAAAGCCCTTACAAAACTCCCAACCTTGACTTTAGACTTCCACATTCAGAGTTATAAGAAATAATTCTCTGTTGTGTATGAGACACCCAGTCTCTGTCACTTTGTCATAAAGCTCCAAGTGACTAAGAAAATAAGTGACATAATCTTATCTTCCTTAAGTAAAAAATTGTCTGGGTGGTTATGATCCACTTGCAAGATGTAGTAAAATGTTACTTCTGCTTTTTCTGAACTGCTGTCTTAGCTCTCCAAATGACATACTAATGATTCCAAGCTCATAAGAAATACAATATTTAAAATGAAGCTATAGTTTATGGAAAAACCTTTCTGCTTCTAATTTGTCTCTACACAAAGTTGAAATTTTCTGCTTTAGAAAATTTATATTATATTACTATATGAGTAATGAATTAAAAACTATTTAAACACCCCAAATATAAAGAAAAAATTAAAATATGACTCAACCTACCATGGGTAATCCATTAGCATTTTTGGAGTTCTTCCAAGATACGGATATTGTGAATTTAATATCTAGAATAATCTTTAAGAACAATTTTATGACTTACTCTATTTTTTTATGAAGAGCATACTCATCTTCCACAGTTTAATATACATGTTTTTAATTATTTATTTTGTGTGAGAGAGTGGCATATGTCTCTACAGTGTATATATCTGCGTATGTATGCAGGTGCTCATGCACAGGCCTGCAAGTGTGGAGATCAGAGAAAGATTTCAGTTGTCCTGCTCTGTTGATTTCCAGCTTAGTTCACTGAGACCTGTTGTTGGACCAAACCTGGAGCCAGGCTGGCTGCTAACAAGCTCCGGAAATCCGCTATTGCCATTACCTCAATATTGAGGTTGTAGGCATGTGATCATACACAGATTTTTATGGGTGCTGAAAACTGAACATACTTAGTTCCTCATGCTTGCACAAGAAAGCCACTTTTGCTCACTTTATATATTTTTTCCAAAAAAAAAAATTAACCGTGATTTTATGACATTGTTTATTGAGTGATCCTGGATGTTGAAATCACTTAATAGGTGTCTGTCTTAATTATTTTTCTGCTGCTATGGTAAAACACTATAATCAACTTACAGAAGGAGGGTCTTATTTGGGGCAAACCATAAGATGAACTTTGTCTATCATCGTCACAGAAGGTAAACACTGCAGGAAGCCCCAGCCATAGCAACAGGAACAGCTGAAAGGTCACATCTGAACTGCAAACAGAAAACAAAGAGAGCTGAATTGAAATGCTGCAAGTCTTTAAGCTCTCAAAACCTGTCCTCAGTGACATACTTCTTCCAGAAAAGGCCACACCTCTTAAGTCTATCCAAACAGGTCCACCCACTATAATCCACATATTCAAATGCCCAAGAATGTGGGAGATATATCTTATTTAAACCACCACAGTCCACTCTCAGGCCCCCATAGTCTCATGACCGTATCATGATTCAAAATGCATTTAGACCAACTTCAAAAGCCCCCATAGACTTTGTCTTAACACTGTCTAAAAATCCAAAGTTCAAGTTGTCTTCTAAGACTCAAGGCAATCTCTGAATTTTGATCCCCTGTAAAATCAAAAAGTAGATCACATACAACCAACACAGAATGACAAAGAATATGCATTATTGTTCCAAAAGTGAGGAAAGGGGACTCTAGAGGAGAAATGCTGGACCAAAGCAAGACAAAAACCCAGCAGGGAAAATCTCAATTCTTATAGCTCTGTGTCTAATGTCAAAGAGTTCAGATGACTCCTCCCTTCCAGCTTTGTTGTAAGTCTTTATCTTAGCTGGTCCCACTGCCCATGTTCACCTCACCTTGGTAGATGTCTCAGAACTCTGGTATCTAACATCTTGGGGTAGCCAATAAAATGAAGGCTCTATCACCAAAGTTTCGCACAACAGCCTCTCAGGGCCTCTATGGAGGGACTCCTCCACCAAATGCCTGGCCTCAGGGGTTCTCTGAAACCACAGAGGAAGATTATATGACGCCTTTACTCATTTATCTTTCATGACTCCAAAGTCAGCACCTTGTGGCTGACACAGCTACATTTGGCTGCTCCAGTATGAGTGTCTTTGAGGCTTCCAGAAGGACAGCCCATAAATTGCTGCTTAGAGATTTCAACTTCAAGTTCAAAGAAACAAAGTCTTCAGTGTTCCTCCAGAAGAACAACATAGTCAGGATCTTCATAGCAGTACCTCACTCCTGGTACCAAGTTCTGGATTAGTTCATTTTCAGTAGCTGCAATAAGACATCATTACCAAGGTGACTTATATAAGGAGGAGTTTATTTGGCTTACAGCTCCCAAAGGATGAGTCATAGCGGGAAAGCACAGCAACAAGTGGCAGGCAGAGCAACTGAAATGGGAAGCCGAGAGGTCACGCCTTCATATGTAGCATTAAGCAGAGAGAACAAAGGAAAAGTGTTAAAAGCCTTTTAATCTCAAAGAACACCCCGATGACATACTTCCTCCAGAAAGGCTACACTACCTAAAGTTCCCCAAACAGAGCCACCTACTGGGAACCAAGTATTCGAATACCCAATCCAATGGGGGGAAATGTTTCTCATTCAATCCCCCACAACTACCATGGGCAAATATTTGGATTCCTTCCCCAGCACTGAATAAAATTGAGTATGGTGATGCATTCCTGTTATCTCAGAACTCCTGAGGTAGAGACAGAAGAAGTAGAAGTTCAAAGCCATACTTGAGCTTGAATCCAGTCTGAGCTACATGTGACTCTGTCTCAGAAAATAAGCAAACAAACAAGGAACAAGGGAACAATGGGGGGAGGAAAGGGGAAATATATAAAAGAATAGGCTTCATAGAAATATCAATTAAGTTTAGATATCTGCCAATGATTTCTAGAAAACGGCTATTCTGCCTCCCAATGTCCCCTAGAGTCCATGTCTATGATGGCCATCTCTAGCCTTTAAGGCTCTTATACTGGCTAAAACAGTACCCACTATGTTGATTAAAAGTGACTGACAGATCTCCCTGGGAAGAGAAAAGAGTATCCTGAACTGGCCTGGCCATCTCCTGTGACCAGATTGGTACCTGACCCAGATGTCATCAGAGAGGCATCATCTAGCAACTGATGGAAGCAAATGCAGAAACACACAGCCAAACACTGGGGAAGTTCAGGAATCCTGAGGAGGAAGAAAAGGAGAAGGAGGAGGAGGAGGAAGAGGAGAAGGAGGAGGAGGAAGAAGAGGAGGAGCAGGAGGAGGAAGCAGAGAAGGAGGAGAAGGAAGAGGAGGAGGAAGAAGAGGAGGAAGAAGAGGAGGAAGGGGAGGAGGAAGGGGAGGAGGAAGGGGAGGAGGAGGAGGAGGAGGAGGAGGAGGAGGAGAAAGAGGAGGAGAAAGAGGAGAAACAAAAGGAGTTGAAAGGATTGTAGGAGCCAGAGGGGTCAAGGACACCATGGGAAGGCTCACATAATCAACTACCTGGGCTCATAGGGGGTTCGCAGAGACTGAACAACCACCAGGGAGCTTACATGAGACTAACCTAGGCACTCTAGGTATATTTTACAGTTGTATAGCCTGGAGCTCTTATGGGACTCCTAACAGTGGGAACAGGGGCTGTCTCTGACTCTTTTACTAGCTCCTGGGACCCTAATTCTCATACTAGGTCGCCTTGCCCAGACTTAATACATGGGGAGGTGCTTAGCCGTACTGCAACTTGATATGCTATGTTTTTTTGATACTTACAGGAGAACTGCCCTTTTCTGGATGGAGATGGAGGGGGAGGGGAAAGGGGGAGAGGGACTGGGAGGCGAGGATGCGGGGGTGGCAGGAATATAAAATAAAAAGATGAAACCAAACAAATAGGGGCTGAGTTGTACAGGTTAAGGTTATACTTGGTCCATTGGGATCTATTCATTTTATTGCCCCGGTGCTCCATCAACATTGGAGGGCACTGGGGGCAGCATTGGAGGGCACTGGGGGCTTGCTGCTCCAGCTGCTATGTGAAGGTCATTACACCCTACTGCACCTGCTCTTGCAGGAACCCATATCATATTATTTGAGGTTTGGTTGATAGCTTGAACATACTAAGCCACCCCTTGCCTTAACCCTCTGTACCTGCTAAGTTAGTTCAAGTGTCTTTCTGTGCTTTGATGCTTTGAAATTGATTAAGTAAATAATTACAGAAAGAATGTGACCATCCACACTGAAATCTCAGGATTCTACCATATCACAGGTATGAAGTTTATAACAACATAGCACAGAAGGAAGCCATGAAAAAATCCTAATGGTGCTTTAGACCCTTTACTTTCAAAAACTGAAAGCATTTAATGATGGTTATAGGTTTGTTTCAGAATAGGAGGGGGATTCCATACTATGTGGCAGGGCTTACATGCTGAGAGCCATACAGGAAGGCATTAGATAAGGGTAAAGCTATATAATTCAAAAATTATCTTGAGTCTAGCAATGAAGGGGAAGTGATGAGCTAGTGTCTTGGGCAGGGTTTCTATCGTTGTGTTAGAACACAATGACCAAAAGCAACTTGAGGGAAAAGCGTTTCTTTCACTTGTTCTCCCAGGGAACAGTTCATCACTGACAGAAATCAAGGCAGGAATTCATCTTTTGCATGTGTTTGCATATTCTTTGGAGCATTTGCATGTGACTTCAGGTTGGTCACCATGACATGCAGCATCCTTGAATGATAGACATCCAAGACCCACTTTTCACATTTATGTGACAAGCACTTTACCTGACAAGTCATCTTCCTAGCCTCCTGCTTGTATTCCCCACTTCACCCCTGCCCAGATATAATGGTCATTACCAGTAATTGGGATTTAATCTGTGAGAGAAATAGGTCATATCTATCGTATTCATTATTCTGTATAAAAAAGACGCTTTCTCAACATTCATGGTGTGATAGAAAGCCTATAGGCATTTATTTGTTAATGAATGAGTTGAATTAAACACAATCCTCCAATCACCCAACTTTCTGGCTATATTTAGTCTGCTATGAACACAATCCTGAAGAGTACAGCACAGAGAACTCAATGCAATTCCCACTCTCAAGAAAAACCTGGAATCTAGTGTCATGTGCAAAAAGTCCACTAATCAAAATTTGCAAAAGATACAGAAAGAAAAGAACTGGATAAAGGTGTGTGTAAGAGTGTTCTGCATAGAGAAAGGTGAGGACCTGTGAGTAATATCACAACCCTGACTTGCTGTGGCTTCCTGGGAGACTGGACAGCATGCAACTCCATTCAGCACATAAAAAAGCACTAAATAAAACCAAGTCTCTAGGATGCTACAGTATTAATGATGACATAAAAGCTTTATGGGCAATGCGGGCTGTGACCAAAATCTCTCTACAAGAAAATCGATAGAAACAGAATTGCCACAGTGAGGGTGAACATCTCATCTCCTGGAGTAGGACACATCTCATCACTTGCAGTAGGACACAGCTGGCATTTATAGCTGTCAAAGAAAGCCCCCTTGAAAGGATGAGAAATACCTGTTTCCTTTAGGAGGTAATTTTAGCATCGAGATAGGCAGAGCCAGAGACTGGGGGAATAGCTCACTGGGTAAGAGTGCTGACTGATCAAACACAAAGACATGAGTGTAAATCCCCAACATTCAGAAAAAAAAAACTGGTGTGGCAGTGTATACCTACAATCCTAGCATGTTGGGGGCACAAAGACAGCTGGATTCCCAAAGCTTGCTAGTTAGTCAACGTAGATGAGTTAGTGATCTCTGTCTGTAAAATGGTTTCAATCAACTCTTGCTGGACTCATCTACCACATCTGAACTTGGTGACTTACACCTGTATCTATCACTCAAGTGTCCACTGCCTTGACTTCCCCTATCATAATGAATTGTAACCTGCAACTATGAGCGTAAATAAATCCTTTCTTCCTGAAATTGCTTTTGGTCAGGATATTTACAACAGGAACAGAAAGGGAACTAGAACATTAACCTAACAGGCACAGCCATCAGTCCCATCATCCACCAAGCATGTAGTTTTTGGGCTCCAATTGTGATGCATGAAGCTGTTCTTCCCTTGAATGTCTCTTAAAGGTGTGGGTTGGTAGTATAGACTTTGTCCCCAGAAATCTGAAAGGTGGATTCCAAAACCCACTGTATACCTAAGGTTGAAAACAAATTCTCTTCTTTCTCATGCCAACCTATGTCCAGACACTGTTCAATAAGGCTCATGAAAGCTTTTTCAATGATACACAAAACCTAGAGATACTTCAACTAAAAACATCATCAACATATTAATAGACACTTGAAATTTGAAAATAAAAGTACTTCCCAGTAGGAAATTAAATTGAAAGCCAATTTCTAACATCTAATTTCATTATGAACGTATTATCCACAGAATTTAAGTTGGAGCTGTTCATATATATATATATATATATATATATATATATCAGTATGTCATGATGAATGATATTAAAAGATGTGACATATCTTTATAGGATTGTCCCCATATGATGCTAACTTGAGGATAATATTACAAACCAGGATCCTGACATTGCTGCACTCAAGACTTAGAATATCCTTATAATCCCATAAAGCCCCTCAGATCCCTTTTAATCACCCACATGCTCCTTCTCCCCTCCCTCAGCCTGGATTTAGTCTTTGGCAACCATTAATATGTAAATTCTATAATTTTGTTATTTAGAGGATATTCTATTTCTAGCATCATAGAGTGTGTAACAACTGAGAAGAGGGATGTTTCAGCCAGCATAATTTGCTAAGGACATAATTTGACAAGGACATAATTTGACATAATTTGTCAAGTTATTGAATGGACATAGGCACATACTGCGTCTTATCATTGACTAGCATTTCCCAGCTTCCATGTGCCACCATTTCCTCATTCGCACAAATGAGCGAATTGGGGCTCAGTTTACTCTTGGGATCCTACAAATAATTTGATGCCAGTAGGCATCC
Source organism: Arvicola amphibius (assembly GCF_903992535.2). Taxonomy (NCBI): domain Eukaryota; kingdom Metazoa; phylum Chordata; class Mammalia; order Rodentia; family Cricetidae; genus Arvicola; species Arvicola amphibius. The sequence continues at coordinate 90,941,326 of NC_052055.2, forward strand.
GGGTAGAGCTTTTGTGCAGGTACCAGTTCTCAGCTCCCTGGAGTGAATATCCAGGAGTTTAATAATTGGTACTTGATTTTTCCTGTCTTAAGAAACTGTCTGTAATGGTGAGTGTTGACTGTCAACATGACAGACTCTCGAATCACCTGGGATATTTGGGACTTTCTGAATCGCATTAGTTGATATAGGAAGACACATCATGAGCATGAGGGGGACTACTCCTTTGGCTGGGTATCCTGGACTATATAAAAAAGAGACAGGGAGCAGAGCATAAGCAATCGTTCATCATCCTTTGCTTCATGACTGTAGATGCAAAATGACCAACTTTCTCAACCTCCTTCACTGTGACTTCCTGTCACAAAGCACTGTGAGCAGAAACTGTGAGCCAAAAGTGCCCCCTTCTCCCTTAATTTCCTTTTGTCACCAAGAAAGGAACTGTTGGTGTGAATGAGATAATCCCCACAAGTCTCAGGCATTTAAATACTTAGTCCCCAGTTGGTGGCTCTTTGGAGAGGTTTAGGTGCAGTGGCCTTGGTGTATGTCACTGGGGGCAAACTTGGAGGTTTCAAAAGATCCCCACAATTCCCAAAGTATTATCCCTGTCTCCTACTTTGTGACCAAAGATGTGAGCTCTCAGTTGTTCCTGCCACCATATCTTGACTCTGTCACCAAGGACTCTAACTCTCTGAAAACTTAAGCCCAATTAAGTGCTTTCTTTTTTTCAGTTGCCTTGGAAATAAAGTTTTGTCACAGCAATAAGACAATAACTAATGCAGGAACCAAAACATGGTCTAGTTGTTCTCAAGAGTTTACCGTATGGATTTCCCCCAAAATAACAAGTCTAAAAATTTACAGGAGTGATTTTGTTTGTTTGATTGTTTCAAGACAGTCTTACTGTGCCATCCATTTTTGTCTCAAACTATTTCATCTCTTTCTCTTGTTGCTGTTATTACAGGCAAGGATCACTACACCTTCATATGAACTAAATTCCTTTAATAGTTAGAGTTCTTTCCAACATCCACCTCACAGTGGATGGTTTTGAGCTGATCCACCCTGTCCAGATTGTCTGAAGACATGTGCAGAGCTGTTTGTAGCACCCTTCATTCTCCCTTCAGGCTTTGCAGGAACTATAGTAACAGCCCATTCGGTTCTATATATTTTTAATTTGTGCCATCTATATTTTTTATGCTAGCTTTGCTATATTCTTGTCAGTTTCTTTTATTTTTCTCAAAGGCTCATCCTTGTTTCATTGTTTCTCTATCATGTGTTGCTCTCAGCATTATTGATATCTGCTTTTACACATATTATTTCCTTCCTTCCTCTGCTGCTGAGTCAATTTTTTCTACATTTCTGCTCATACTTTATGCATTTGAACTTTTCCCCTTTTACTAAAGTATATTTTGGGCTATAAACTTCTCATTCAGCTTTCAACACACTTCTGATATATTTTCTTCCTTTTTTTTTAAAAGATTTGCTTTATTGTTTTAAATTATGTAAGTGTGTGGGGTGTGGTGTGAGTAAGTACACATGAGTGTCCGGAAGATGGTGTGTCTGGTCTCATAGAACTGGAGTTACAGGAGCTTGTGAGCCGCCCAACATGAGCACTGGGAAGCAAACCCAAGTCCTAACTAAACAAGAACAGTATTTACTCATAACTATTGAACCATCTCTCTGGACACAAATTATCTTTTTTTCCATGTTTTTAATTTCCTTGGTACCTTCCCCTTTGGCAGTGAATTATTTATCTGTGGATTTTGTCTCTGGCCTGCAAGTCCCATCTCTTAATTGGTATGTTTACACTACTAATATTGGTGTATTTACACTACTAATATCAATAATTGCTGATATGTTTGGACTTAAACCTATCATTTTAATTTGTGGTTGTCCGTTGTGATTGCTACAGGTTTGACATACATGAGGGAAAAGAAACACACGAGTTCTCCACTGCTCCTCAGTTGCCAGGGCACCTTACCATGGCTTCTTGACCTCTCTTCATTTCTGGAGTCCTGTCAATCATTTCCTATATAACATATATAGACTTTTTCATTTTACTAAGTGTGGAGGTTAGTGTTAGTTTTCCGGCGGCAAAGTTTGGATGTCACAGTCAGAAAATGATGCTAAACACGAGAAGAGAGATGGGAATCATGCAGCTGGAGTGGGAGGGGCACAGTGAGCTTCGTGCCTTATAACCTTTATAGTCATTGTGTGTGCACATCATAGACCTAAACACAAATAGATTAACACAATCTAGAATCACTTGGAGTTGGGCCTTTGGGCAAGCCTGGAGGGATTATCTTGAGCCTGTTAACTGACGTAGGAAGGCCCCTGTTAACTGTGCGTGGGACTGTTCACTGGACAGGGGACCGTGGACTGTAGAAAATGGAGGCGCTGAACTGCACATCAGCACGCGCTCACACCTTTCTGCTTCCTGATTCTGGCTAGGATGTGACCAGCAGCTTCCAGCTCCAGCGCTGTGACTTCCCCAGCAGGATGAACTGGACCTGGAACTGTGAGAAGAACTAAACCTTTTCTCCTTTGAGATGCTTCTGTCAGAGCATTTTATCACAACAGGAACAGAAACTAAGACGCCAAGCAATAGAGATAGTGGGAAAGTGTCTTTTAAACATCTCAGAGTAAATGCCAGAAAATACTTATCTCCTGCCTACTTCCAGCACCGCTCAGAACTGTGACATAGATTTTTTTTTCTTTCTCAGTTCAAGTTCCTTGAGCACTGAGGGCGGCTGAGCTCATCAGCAGCAAGAGCCTGTCTTCCATCAGGATGCAGACAGCTCTCCCAGTAATCCCACAGCTCCACCCATACATCCCACCAGCACAGGGCTTGCTTTTATAGTGTCGGAAAAGTCAAAAGGACACATCGAGCATTGTGTGCTCACACACTGAAGGAAAAAATATTTCTTAAATATTAATATTAAAATATTAATCCAGGTAATATACATTCCTAAGAGAAAAATCCCTTTCCCTAATTCCAAAATGCCATGTGACATTTCCCCCCAAAATTCAACAAAAGTTAAAGAAGAGGAGAGAGAAAATAGATTCCTCTTCTTCCAAAGCCAGGATCCTGCCACCTACAAGATGAGTAATGACAGAGTTGATCGTGAGCTTGATCAAGCATGAGCTGTAACCAGGTTGCAAGACTGAGGCTTCAAAAGAGGCAGGAAAGAGATTGGCAGTTAGAAAAGAGTAATTTTCATCTCTATAACAGCCCCATGCCATGTGGATCTTGTGGAAAAGCTTGCATATCCCAGTCAAAAAGTGATGCTAAACACAAGAAGAGAGATGGAAATCATGCAGCTGGAGTGGGAGGGGCATGGTGAGCTTTGTGCCTTATAACCTTTGTAGTCATTGTGTGTGCACATCGTAGACCTAAACACAAATTGACAGCACAATCACTGTGGTCTCCCTGCTACTGCCGTTAGGGATGGATATGCACCCTTCTCTTTTTGATGTGTGTGTGTGTATGTGCATGTGTGTTACATGATGGAAGGTATATGTACACATGTTTGCATAAGCACCTGCATGCATGCATGCATGCATGCATGTACCCTACTCATTTGAGAGGGGGAATCTGGAGCTACGCTGGGCAGTCAGCAAGTTCCAGCCATCCTCCATTGCTCCATCCCCTATAGCATTAAAAATACAGGTGCAATGTAGCCATGCTGTCTTTTAACACGTGTACTGAGGATTCAAGTGGCTTCTCATGCATGTGCAGCAAGCACTGTTACCCACTGAGCCAGCTCTTCAGCCCATGCTTGATGTGGGAGGGTCTTCTGTTTTAATAAAGAAACTGCCTTGGCCAGCCCTTAGGTGGGTGGAATAGACAGAACAGGAAGAAGGAAGTGAGGTAGATGGCTCAGTCAGATACCACGCCTCTCCTAAGTTAGTCAGACCGCCATGCCTCTCCTCAGAGAGATGCCAGATGCGATGAAGCCAGCCATCAGGTCAGACATGCTGAATCTTTCCCAGTAAGACACCATTTGTGGTGTTACAGAGATTATTAGATATGGGTTAGTCAAGATGTGAGAAAGAAGCTGAAAATAATGGGCCAGGCAGTGTTTAAAAGAATACAATTTGTGTGTTGTTATTTCTGGGGCTAAGCTAGCCAGTGGCCGAAAGCCGGGAGGTGGGAAGCTGGCCCACAGCTCCCCACTACACATGCTCACCCTGATACCACCCTCTTCCTTTCCCAGTACATGCCCTCTGATCTCTTTCCATTAGCCCCTCAGCAGGAGCCATGAACCAGAAGATAGGTCATGACAGGACACCTTTTCCCAGAAGTCTGGTTCTAATCTTGGCTTTTAAGTCAAGATGCAAGTCAAATCAGATTAGATGAACTGAAGCATGTTATATACCCAGTGCAAAGTCAAGGGGCCATATATCCAGCCCTGACTCACCAGGAGGTAGAGTCACACAACTGAGCTGGACATGTCTTATGTGCCAGTTATTCTTCTCATGCTGTAACAAAAACACTCAGCAAAGCAACTTAAGGAAGGTAGAGTTTATTCTGCCTCAAGAGCATGAGGCAGCTGGTCATGGTGTCCCTGTTAGGAAGCAAAAAGAGATAAATGTTGGTACTCAGATCACTTCCTTCTTTTTATTCAGTCCAAGTCTCCAGCCCATTGGAATTTTACCACCCACAAATCTGAGTGGTTTTCCCCACCTCAGTTAACCTAATGTAGAAACTCTCTCATGTGCCCAGAAGTTTATTTCATGGAAGTTTTAAATACCGCCAATTTGACAGTAAAGGCCAACAGTCATATGGTCCCGAGTCTTGCGAATCACACAGCTCTTACCTTCATCTGGGCCTTTGACTATGTTGTTTCGTTGGTATAGAGAGTTTTCTTCCCCTTTGATTAAGTCAGATTATCACTTAAAGAGTCATTACTCAACAAAGCTTTCCTTTGAACACCCATAGCTAAGGTCAGCCGTGGTAGACTTTGTTCAATTTCAATGTCAAGTATGTACACCAGTGCCTGGATTTCTCCCACTCAAGCTGTGTTCAGCATGAACAAGATCATTTTGATGTGTATAATTAGGTCAGCTGCAACTCTCAAATCCCTGAAAGCTACTTGGCAGATGGCAAATAATATTTTTCAACAAATGAATCTAACAGACCTATTTTTTTTTAACTGAGAACAAGTCATGACGGTGCATTTTTGTATGGTCCTGTGCTAAACTAGCATATGCACTGATGCAGACCTGGTGACAAGGTTTTGTTTTATGACACAATGTCAAAACAGGATTGACAGGCTAGGGAGTTTTTAGCTAAGGGAATGTATGATCATTGAAAAGGAAGCAGATTCTGCTCCCAGCCCCCATGTCAGGCAGCCCACAATAGCCTATCACTGAAGCTCCAGGAGATTCCACACCCTTCTCTGTCCTTCAAAGGTATTGCACACGTGCTCACACACAAACACAGAAAGCAGCACATACAAAACTACGCACGGCACATACACAGAGAGACACACCCTTAAAATTAAAAGTGAATCTTTAAAACAGGAAAAAATAAGAATGAGAAGATTACTTTTGTCAAAATAAAATTACTACCCATGGTGCCTCTGCCTCCTGGGAAGGTGAGGTCTGTACCCTCCAAGGCAATCAATGCTCTGTGTAACCTGAGTTCTTTGCCTTCTCCTGGTCCCTAGAAGAACAGCTCCTGCTGCTGCAGCTCTGGGGTTGTCTCTTAGCTAGAGTGGGAAGAGGTCAACAAGGGTTTGAGTTTCTCTGAGTCTTACACAGAAGTGGTTGGGGTGATTCTTCTGAAGAGGTCAAAAAAAATGAGAGGACCCAAAAGGAAACAATCTCTGGCGCCATACCACAGAGGATCCTCCAGGAAAACGTGTTTCTAAGTGTCACTTCCTGTTGCTGTGCTAAGATACCCAGGGGAAGGCAATTTAAGGGAGAAAGGGGTTTATTTGTGTCTGTGAGGAGGAGCAGTAAAGAAACTGCAGGCGCGACTGCTCCATTATTAGGGAAGCTTTTATGGTAGATACGAGAGAAAAACAGATTCAGAGACACCTGAAAAAGTCCAGACCAGAGAGAGAAAGAAGTAGACTGAACAGAGCTGGCAAACTGGACACAGAAAGGGCTAGAGAAGTGGGGGCGTGAGCAAGAATAGTGGTGATACTGAGACAGCAAGAGACGGAGTGGAGCGTAGCATGAGAGAACAGTGAGAACAGGAGGTAAGCAAATACGAGAGTAAGAGAACGAGAGAGTGGGGGGGGGGGAATAGTAGAGAATAGCAAGTTATATGGAGAATGAGGAGCTGGGGTGGGGAAGCCCATGATCTGGACTGAGTTTGGGGTGGAGGAGGAGGAGGAGGAGGAGAAGGAGGAGGTGAGTGGGGCTAGGATGCTTGCATGGATTTTGAAATAGATAACAGAGAGTTGTGATACTGAGGGAGCCTGGAGGCCAGCGTGGGCTTTGATATGCTGACAGGTGCCAAAACATATTTCAATAGAGCCATAAGTCCCTTCTGCCAAAGGTCAAGGAAGTGACTCCTTCTGGCAGATGAGAACAGTTTCCTAAGTTCCTGAGGAATGCTGGCTTTTATCTAATCTCCAGAAAGCCTCCTCTAGTCCAGTTTTTGTTCATTTCTGGATATTTGGATAGCTTTAGAGAAATAACAGGTTTTTGGTTCACAAGTTCAGCTGACCATCCATCACTGACGGGAGGTCAAAGCAACAGGAACTTGGGGCAGCTGAAGTTACAGTCAAGAACAGAGAGCAAAGTATTAACACATGCACGGAAGCATACATGCAGGCTAGTATTCAGCTTGTTCTCTCCTTTCATTTAGTTCTGTGTCCACCTCATGACGTAGAGCTGCCCACCTTCAGGGTGGTCTTCCACCTCAATTAACCTAAATAATAGAATCTCTTTTAGACATGCCCAGAAACTAAGGTAATACAGACAACTCCTCTGTAAGACTTCCTTCCCAGGTAGTTCTAGATTGTGTCAAATTGACAATTAAAACCAACTACCATAGATAGCTATAGGCTATTATTCTCTATGGAAAGCCCCTGCACAGAAAGTCTCCCTACAGAAAGTTCTTGAAGACAGCACCCTGCATGGACTGAGCCCTTTAGACTTTACAGAAAGACAGACAGTGTCGAAGGGCCCGTGTGCTGACCTTGAGTTCCAGATCAGGATATACGTGCACACACTTTTCTCAGTTCTCTTATATGGGATCTTCTTACCTGTGGCTGGAGGGTTCTTTCCCACCCGCCAGTTTCAGAATAACCACATGAGATTTAATATTAATTAAAAATTGTTTGGCCTATTAGTTTAGGCTTATTATTAACTAGATCTTACAACTTAAATGAACCCATTTTTATTATTCTATGTTCATGGCTTGCTACCTCACATCTTGCTATCCCGACAGCTACTGGCATCTCCCTGGCTTATTTTTCCTTTATCTTTGCTTAGATTTCCACCTGGTTGTGTTCTGCCTGACTATTGGCTACAAATAAACTTCTTTATTAACCAATGGTAGTAAAACATATTTACAGCATATAGAAGGGCATCCCACATCACTTACCTGTCTAAGCTTGAACTGCTTCGTATATATAAAGCTGATGTGAACATTGAGATGCTAAGGTCAAAACTGAGATCAGGGGCACAGAGACTCAGTGAGGTCTGGCAGAGTACCCTCAGGTAGTGTTGGAACTCAAGCATAGTAGGCCTATGCACCAGGCAAGCTGAGTGGCATCCTGGCTGTGGTCTCCAGTAAGCTAAGTAGACAGAGTCTTGGAAGTGATGAAGAGAGGGCCATGGAGTTAATTTACTTAAAACAGCAAAAGCCATCATTCATGCAGCCCAACCCAACTCCATGTGGCCTCTCTTGATGGGAAGCCCCCACTAGATGGCTGTGCACAATGGAATATGTGATTTTCAACAGCAGGAGACCCAAGGAGGCCACCAACTGCCTCACCAAGTTTAGTGACCGAAGAAAATTTTTAGGGCAGACAGAAAGGTTCAATGCTGTTCTACATTGCCTCTGGACACCAGCTCAGTTTGGGATGAGGCTATAAGACCCTGTCTCCTAGACACCATCCCATCCCCTACCTCTGTGAGTATCCTCTGTGTTCTACAAACCCTGTTCAAAGGCACGATGAACTGGAGTAACCATCCTCTGTAGTGCCATGTTTTGATCTCCAACAAGGCTTTCTCTGAGTGCTAGATGCACACAACTAAGTTCCCATCTGGCAGGAGTTGTTGGCAAGCATAAAAACCAGGTCAGCTAATCACAGTCATTTGTCTCAAGGGAATACTGACTGAATGCTGAAGAAAATATGTTAATTTGGCTGAAAAACCCCATGTCTTTCAATGAATTGTGGCTGCACGGGGAGTTGGGATTAACCATTCATATATTCATGCATTCATTCATCCCTACATTTACTTCATTCAGAACAAACTTCTAGTAAGCTAGGGTCAAACCAGAGTCCAGGAAGATGACTCACTAACTCGGTGAAAGCACAGTCCCTGCAAGCCTGGTGACCTGAGTTTAGTCTCAGAACCTGTGTTAAGAAGCCAGGTCAGCAGTGCACATCTGTAATCCCAGAACTCCTGTGAAGAGATGGGAACGAGGAAGCTTGTGAGTTAGTTGGCCTGGAGTATGGCCGAGCGGCAGAAAGAAAACTCACAAAAGTTGTCCCCTGACCGAAACACACACACACACACACGCACACACACACGCATGCATGTACGCACGCGCACAGAGAGAGAGAGGCAGGGGGAAGGGAGGGAGGGAGAGAAGAAGAGGGAGACAAAGAGACAGATTCTCTGTGACTGAAAATATCAGACCAAATAGGAGGGCTACATAAATTGATCAATAGATAGGGTTGGAATTCAAATTCTACCATTCATATCTCGGGTATCCAAAACAAGCTACCTAAGACTGCCAAGATTCAGTTACTTTATCTATAAAATGAGGATTATAGCTACCTCCCAGGATTCTTGGTGATATATTTGTCAGGTGTGACAATACAGTGTTCTGTTCAACAAAAACGGAAGCAGCCTTTACTGTCATCATTGTCAGATGCATTCCATCAACGTCCTTTGTGCTAACTGTTCCAAAGGAATAGTAGACAGCAGTCAAGGAAGCGAAGAGATGAAGGGGGGTGAGGAGGCCGAAGAGGAAGAGGAGGAGGAGAAGAAACTTCAGTTCAGCCAGGTGAGAAGGATGAGAGAGCAGGTTACCAAGATTGAATTGTTAGCCTGGCATGACGATACAGACCTTTAATTCCAGCACTTGGAAGGAAGAGGTGGGCAGACTGTATGAGTTAAAGGCCAACCTTGTCTCCACAGACTGGTTTGGAACTCAGAGAGTTTGGAACTGAGTTTCAAACTAGTCAGGGCTACATGGAGAAGCCCTGTTTTGAAAAAAAATAAATTACAGAGTGAGTTCCAGGACAACCAGAGCTACCTTGTCTCGAAAAACCAAAAAAAAAAAAAAAAAAAAAAAAAGTTAAAGAAACCAATCATAGAGAAGATTTGGAACTCCAGAACAAAGGCCACATTCAAGGGATAAAGCTTGTACGATAGAAGTGATCCAAAGAGGGTTAGAACTCTCATGGCCCAGTGATACTGAGCCTCTAACCTTCCCCAAACCTGTCCCGTTTCCACCATGGAAGTGCTCTCTATTTGTGCTTCTCTCTGTGTGTCGCTGGTCCAATTATTTGTTCCAGGACAAAAGAACTTGGGAATCCCCAAGGGTGCCCTTTGGGCTTGGGTCCACATACAGAACTCTGTGATGGTCCCATCCTTCTAGACGGAGAAAGGCAGGTGGGATGCAGGTGTCATGCACAGGACAGAAACTTAGTGACTGTACTACCAGGCTTACAATCTCTCATTGATGTTCTGTTATCCAGTCTGCTGATATAAAGACAGAACGCAATTAAGGATGAGGCAGACGATCTGGCGTTGGGACTAAGACAGTGTGTGACTAGGAGTCTCCTCCTCATATGAAAACAAATTGGAACACTAGGTGGTCTGTGGAGCATCGGGGAGAGCTGTGCAGTCAATCAGGTCACACAGGGACCTTTAGTCCAGGGCACTCGGCCACTGCTGTCCAAGCCCCTCAAGCCTGCCAGGATTCCAGGTTAGGGCACACACACCAGGCCCAGCTTCACACATCAGTCATCACCATCTGCCTCGTGAGTTCTTGTAGTCCTAAGCAAAACAATGCAGTAGGCCTGGAGGAAAATAACACATTCACGTAAACAGATGGCTAAGAAAATGGTGATAGCTCACCAGCTGAGCCTAAGTCAGAACACTGAGAGTGGAAACACCAAGCCAGGTGTGCCTAGAGATATGCAAATCGAGCCCAGACTCTGTCCATACATTTTCAAAATCATGTCGCCAGTGGACTAATATATAAGAGAAGCCTACTTTTGAGAGCACACGTCAAACCATTGTGCAGGCAGGGGTAAGCGTGTGCACATGTGCTTGGGTATATCTGCAGGTGCATGTACATATGTGTGAGTGTATAGAAGCCAGAGGTTGATGTTGAGTGTCTTCCTCAAATGCTTCCCCACTTTAACATTTGAGACAAAGTCTCTCATGGACTTGGAACTCACTGACTCTGCTAGATTAGGTGGCCAACAAGTTCCAGGATTCTTCTGTCACTGGTTTCTCACTGCTGGAGTTATAGACACATGTCACAAGGGAAGCTGCCATGCCTGACTTTTTATTACATGGGAGCTAGAGATCTGAATTCATACTCTCATGCTTGTGTGGTAAGCACTGTACCCAGTGAACCATCCCCCTAGCCCTCGCGACATTTAATTCATAAATTAAGCTTCTAACCAATATCATTTTATAAATGAGATCACAAGAGCAACAGAGATGTCAAGCAACATGAGATCTAACCCGGGTCCTCATGCTTAGATAGCAAGCACTTTATACATTGAACTGTCTCCCTGGCCCCAGACTTCTAAAATTTTATTATCCCAAATCTTGGCATGAATTTTATTTATATAAAAAAAATTTGTTTGAAGTTCAGGTTTCTTAAATCTGGACAATTGTGTCTTTCACTACAATTTTGGGACATTTCAACCATCACAACTTTGTAAAAAGGTTTTATTTATTTTATTCTTTCACTTGTTTCTTTCTTTATTGATGCATTTGTGTGGGGGTATATGTAGACATGTTTACAGAGGTGTACATCTCTGTGCACATGCGGACGACAGAGAAAAACATCACTGTCCTTCTCTTTCACCCCGCCTTATTCTCTCCCTAAACCACCTGCAGCTCACACCATTGCCTATGCCGGCAGACAACAAGCTCCAACCATCCTGCCTCCACCACCCTAGCTCTGCAGTTACAGGAATGTACTGGAACATCCCAGCTTGCTATGTGGGTCAGGGCTCTGAACTCAAGTCCTGTAGTTGCAGAGTAAACAATCATCCCCACCGAGTAACAGTTCCAGCTCTTCAGATACTATTTTTGAACGCTTTCATCCTCTGTCTCTCTTCCTCGGCTTTTGAGGTTTTGTCACAATACTAACAATGATTATCATTATTGCTGTGTTATTTCTCACGTCCTTGAGGCTCCATTTGTTTATTTTGTTTCTGTTCTGCGTGCTGCTCAGACCGTGTAAGCTCTACTGATGTGCACTGTCAGTGTTTCAGTTGACATAATAAGACATCATGATCAGAAGCAGCTTAGGGAGGAAAGGGCAAACGTTTCTGTTTTCAGCTCTCGGGTCTCATCTCATCACTGACGGAAGTCAGGGCAGGAACCCATGCAGAAGCCTGGAGGCAGGAGCTGATGCAGAGGCCGAGGAGGGGTGCTGATTACTGGCTTGCTCCTCATAGCTTTCTCATCCTGCTTTCTTATACCACCAAGGACAGCCTGCCCAGAGGTGGTACCTTATTCAGTCATCTGGACACTCCCACACCAATCATTAGTCAAGAAATCGCCCTACAGACTTGCCTAATGGCTAAGATCATGGAGACATTTTCTCAACTAAGAGTCCCTCTTCCCAGATATTCCAGGTTTGTGTTAACTTGACAAAAACACAGCCAGTACATAGCTCAGTTTGCTGGTTCTCTACCAAGCCATGCTCCTCTTCTCTGTGGCTATGTCAGCAAGCATTTGATCATCATTGTCCAAGAGAATATCTTGAAGGCTTTTTTCACTACGGCTACTTTAAAGTCTTCGCTAATTCCTGTGTTCAAGTTCAAGGGCACCCAATAACCATGTTCTCTCTATCACTGCTGTGCTATTGGGTAATGTTTTACTATACTTTAGATGTTTGGACTTCTCTATGTAACGCAGGAGATTTGGTCTCCTATATTCCCCTCAGGTGGTAAATTGTTACCAAGTTGAGACTGAACACGTAGATCCTTGAAATTCCTGTCAGTCTATCATTCCAAAGGCTATTTCATTGTCAAGCCTTTGGTATGGTTTACCGTTCTGCTTGATTTAAGTGGGAGCTCCAGGCTCTCACTGGTAACATGAAGTAACAAAAAGGCTTTCTCTGGCCAGGCTATCTGAGGCCTTGATCAGGAGTGGCCAGGTGTTTGTGATGGACTTGTCCTCACACGGGAGAGCATTTTCTGGGGAGATGATTCATGGATCCAGCCCCTTCAGCTGTGTGGACCTCTCTGTCTTATTACTTAACTGCAACATCTCGTGGAGCTAGCCTCCCTAGTGTAAGGAAGAATACTAAGGCTAAATGACAGAGTCCCAGCGGCAGTGGCACAGCCTTCTAATTCAGGCAGAAGTAATGTGCCTGCGCTTGGTAGCCTTGTCAGACATCTTTCATAGAGACTTGTGGCCTTTCGGGACCAAGTGAGTTTTTGTTCCACTGACTGCATAGCCACGGTCAGTGAATGCCAAGCTGCTGTACCTGGGATTAGCCATCATTCTACCCTGTTTGCTGTCCTCTGAATACCAATGGAGTCTCCTCCTCAGCTGAGCCTCATCACCCAATCTGTGTGAGGCACTAAATGAAACATATCCCTTCCCTCATCCTCTTCTGGATTCAGCAGGCCTGAAATGTACTTCCTTCCTACATGCGAAGCCTCCAGGTCCCTGTCCTAAGGGATCTGCTTTTGTGGCCAGGAAATAGAGAAGCCACATAAGGCCAGATTGGTTTTTCAAGAAGTCTGGACCCAAGCCAGATACGAGTTTCAGACTCTTGTTTTGGACCCGCTGCTTCAGTTTTCCTGCTGTGTTTGAAGAGAAAAGCATGCACACATTAAAGGGCTCAATAAACTGCAAAATTGAGTCTGCAAATCAAGCATTCAGAAATGCTATAGTTTGATTTTTGATGTGTTCCGTAAAACACACATACACACAAGCATGCACACATGCTCGGCACACATTGGGTGTAATATTAACATGCTAATTTGGTTAAGCACTATTATAGGCAATGTTCAGTTGCTAAAAGGCTTCCTGCGATGTCTGCCTAGCTAGTCCTCTGAGAAGCTGTTATGACTTACAAGAAGTAAACAAAAATCCAAAGCTGGGGGTGCTTTCTTCATTGCCACAAACTTCATTGCCACAAACACCCCTCCCTGAGGTTAGATAAGCTCTAGCAACTATAGCAGGGAGGAGATCCTCCCCTGGGCCGCACAGCCTACAAGTCAAGCAGGGAGCTCCAGGGGTGGAGCTTTTGTGAGTTATCAATAATCCAGCTTAGGGGAGGTTTTAATGATAAAAGTGTCTTTGAGTGACCCATGATCCTGTAAGTATTCCTTCACCCACACTGTGAGTTAAACGCAATAAACTTACTAGTTCTCTACACTGGGCATGGGTGGAATAATTTCCGTGGCCTGTCCTCAGTGTTCACATGTCCCCAGGGAAAGACACACAGAAAATTCTGAGTATATTCTGAGATTGAGTTTCGGGGACTCAACTTCAAAGCATAACCTGCCACTCGATGGCCATGTGTTTCAGGTGGCTCAGTATTATTGGGCTTCAAAGTCCATTATAAAAGAGGACACAAAGTCTGAAGATTAGCTCCTCAGCTACCTACCGCACATGGGCTCTGAAGTCCACCCCTAACACTACAGAAGAGAAAACAACAGCAGAAGAGCTACAATGAGACCCCGATTCATGGCTTGTCAACATCTTACAGTGTGTATGAGGATCAAATTAGCTGCTGTGAGTGCAATATCCTAACAAATAAAACAACTACAGGCTCAGAGCATCACCGCATTCTCTGGCGTGTGTCTACTTAGATTCAACCAAGGAAGAAAGTTTCACAATTTAGATTCTCCAGGCTAGGTTGCTGCTTCTATGTATCCATTACGAACAAGCTCCATGTCACACAAAAATAGAGTAGGGACAGTTCAGCTTGCCTTGGGCAGCATTTATCACTGGAAGCCATCTGGCACATGCTGAAAGTAGGAAGCAGATGTCAGGCATTTCCAACATGTCTCAACTGTGAGGCGCAGCCTCCCTGCCGGTCGCTGTCCTGCTCATCTTCTCTGCCCAGCCGTGTATAAGCACTATGCATCTAGTTCAGGTGAGGTGCACGGGTGACGGACCAGTGTGGAAACCGTCCATTCATCCTCTCAGCCTCTGGGAGTTCCTTTTGTTTCGTTTTGTTTTTGTCAGTTTGACACAGGTAGGATTTAACTTGGAAGAGGGAATCTCATCTGAGAAAATGCCTAGTCTGATTGTCCCACGGGGACATGTTGGTGGGGCATATCTTGTGGGAGGACCCAGTCCACTGTGGGTGGTACCATCCCCAGGCAGGTGTGCTCAATTATGTAAGCAAACAAGATGAGAAAGCCATGAGGATCCGGCAACTTTCTTCCTTGACTTCCAATTCGATTTCTGCCTCTAGGTTCCTGCTCTGAGTTCTTGCCTTGACTTTCCCCAGTGACATACTGTGATTGGAAAGCGTAAGCCAAGTAAACCTTTCCCTCTCCAAGTTGCCTTTGGTCATGGTGCTTGTCACAGCAACAGAAATCAAAGTAGGTAAACTCCTTCTGTTCCTGAGATGCTCGGATATCCTCTGTCACCAGTGGACAACTCACACTTTCAGAAATCTCAAAGTTGGCCTCATCCACAGAGAATCTCGGGTGCCCGTAGTCACCACCCGTGGCACTCTGCCTTGGTGGGCATGGATATGTGAGGCAGACCAGTCAGAAGGGCAATTCACCCAGATGGGCGATGCGTCTTGCGATGATTAATACTGTAATTAGAACCACCAGGAGACATCACCAGGTCTGTGTATGAGGGAGCTTCTAGGTTGGTTCACGGAGGTGAAAAGACCCACTCTACATGTGGGCAGCAGCATCCATGGGCTGAAGTCCTGGATGGACTACAGAGGAGAACGTGAGCTGAGCATCAGCCTTTATCTCTCCTGCTTCTGACTGCAAACGGAATGTAACCAGCTGCCTCCGACCCATCCTGATGGACCATGGGTGCCCTCTCGGATTCTAACACATCATTAGCCCATCTTCCCTGAAGTTGCTTTTCGTCAGATATTCGTTCACCACAACAAGGAGTGGAATTACTACAAAGCACGAGTTCCCACAGCACTTGTTTTCTGTCCTTCAGAGCCTTGATTGACAGCCA
This sequence comes from Arvicola amphibius, assembly GCF_903992535.2. Classification (NCBI taxonomy): domain Eukaryota; kingdom Metazoa; phylum Chordata; class Mammalia; order Rodentia; family Cricetidae; genus Arvicola; species Arvicola amphibius. The sequence continues at coordinate 90,956,881 of NC_052055.2, forward strand.
TCCGTTTCTAGGAGTCCTTTACAGTTCATGAGACAGTCCTAAAGTCAAATCCCCTGCAAATCTGCCCAGTAGCCCGGGGCTTTCTCCTCCTGGGATGCTAAACAAGGACAGACAGAACCAAAGGGCACAGCATATAGTTATGCACCAAAACGAGAGGAAGGAAGAGGTGGCAGTGGTAGTGGTGGAAAGACGATGGGTCCGTATGCCATAGGGCAAGCCTTTGGATAGAGACAAAGTCTGCACATGGAGCATGGCCTATGTAAGGACGGATCCCCAAATCCCAGAGAATAGCAATTTCCTTCAGCCATGTTTCCTCCCATTCAGGTGTCTCCTCCCACTACCTGGAAGTCATCAGTCAATCTACTGTGGACCCAACCGGGAGTCAGGGGGAGTTCGAAGCACAGCTAGTTCAACCCATGTGTGCAGCACATTTTGAGAAAATGAATAGCATGGACAGGACTGCTCCTGTGTCCAGTTTCTTCTCCGCTTGAGTCATCAATTACTACATATGCGTGACTGCAGATGTGACCAAGAGGCACCAAAATCTCGGGCCAGAAGACAGAGAGACTTGTCTGTCCATCTAAAGCAGGGTGCAAGGGCAAGGGTGCCACAAGACAGCTCGATCTGGGAGGGAGTGGCGTAGATGCTGCACACACTGGCTATGTGATGTGTCCTTAGGGTGAGTTTTACAGCTCTGGCTCTTCTTTTTTTCCCTTCCCTTTTTTCTTTCCTTCTTCTTTTTCTTTTTGCTTTAATTTTCAGAGTATTTATTTGTTTATTGTGTATTGTGCATGGGCACAGTGTATGTCTATAGGTTAGGAGATCTTGTGGAGTCAGTTCACTCCTTCCATCACGCGGGTTTCGTTTATTGTACTCAGGTGCCCCTACTCGCTGAGCCATCTTGTTGACCCCGATTTTACTCCTCAGATCATCATCTCCAGTTAAATGAAGTCTTTGCTGCTGAGAAACTCATACCATGCTACATTTCTTTATCCTGGAACTGCATCAAGAACCATTATACTGGAATGCTTTGGAGACAGAGCCATCAGCAAAGTGCTTGCCATGCTAGCGTAAGGATGAGTTCAGTCCTGGAACAGACATAGAAATAGGCATGGTGGGCACACCTCTACTCCAATCTGGGGAGGGATAAGCAGGAAGGTTCCCTAAGGTCAGTGAGAGATCTTGCCTCAAAGCATAAAGTGGAGAGCGATTGAGAAAGGTACCAGACATTGGTTGCTGGCCTCAACAAGCATGCATGTACACACATACACACACACACACACACACAACAGTGTACTACAAAGAGTTGTTTAGCTTTCAAAAAGCTTGTGAAGTACCAAGAGTTTCTGTCAGAAACACCTTCTTCTAAAATGAGTTCTGGAGTTCCCACAATCTCCCCATGCTGTTGTACGAACCCTCCCTAACCTTGGCTGTTTGGTTGAAGGCATCACTCCAGCTCCCTAACACCCCTTTATACAAAGAGTCTGGAATATTATAATTGGGGGCCTTATCCCAGGCCCTAGCATCCATCTTTGGAATATTGGGCAGAAAGTTTCATTTCAAGCCCCCTCCCCTGGGTATTGGCTTAGCCAAACTCCACCTCCAAGAAAGCCCAGGGAGGGCCAAAAAAAAGCCTGCCAAATGGTAACTCCTCCCCAGGGAATGTCAAGACCACTCCCACAGGCTACTTAAGCTGCTCCCCTGAGGATGAACACGTGGCCTTGGGGTTTTTGTGTTCTCTCTCTCTCTCTCTCTCTCTCTCTCTCTCTCTCTCTCTCTCTCCCTACCCATGCTTTCCTGGTGCCACCTGGGATCATTGCATTAAACATGGACATCCTTTATTCGGTTTAATTTGGTCTGATTGGAATTATTTGCATTGGGGGAGAGGATCGTTTTAAGAAAAACCTAACACTGGCTTTGATATGTCATGCTGTCCTGTGGGAAGCATGTGGCAGGGAACCAAGCCATTCAATAACTGCCCCTCACCCCTTCCTACTCTTGGACTTTACAGCTGAGTTGGCTTTTCTGAGTCTCAACAATGGCCTGCTGTAAATAGCAAGGGGAGTTTTCCCTACTGACTTGAGCACCTGGAATACAATGTGCTCAGCTCCTTGTTCAAATGGTTAATGGTTCATGGTGAATCCAGAAGACATTCACCAGGACTTTCAGATTACGTCCTGGAGCAAAGAACATCCTGGGCCAAGGACATAGGGGTGGTGATACAAACAGAGACAGCTTAGAATGCAAGGAAAGCATGCCAGAAATTAGAAGTGGGCCAGAGAGCTGGGAAGGTTTAGAAGCTCTATGCAGGGCCACAACAGTCATGACCCTTTATGGGTTATTTACAGAGCACCTGCCTTCTCCTACATTTTAGACCCTGTGTTTTTTCTGGTATATACTTTGTTCCTTAGGTGTAGCCCTGCAGAGTCAGGCAAGTGCAGGAAAGATCCTAGTAGTCTTGGAGTCGTCTTTGTACAGTGTGTACATCCCTGCTCTCATAACACACTTGACATTTCAAGCCTCACACAACTCTTCCCAACAATGCAATCAAGGGCCCTCACCTGCAGCAAGTTGTGGACACACAGCACCTCAGACAACAAAATAAGTTTCTCTCTCCCTGGGAACTATCAATCATGGACAGTTTCTATTAACACATATTCACAGGCCAGGTGGTGGCAGCACACGCCTTTAATCCTAGCACTCAGGAGGGATGGATCTCTGTGAGTTTGAGGCCAGCCTGGTCTATAAGAGCTAGTTCCAGGACAGGCTCCAAAGCTACAGAGAAACCCTGTCTCGAAAAACCAAAAACCAACCAAACAAAAACAAACAATATTCACAGTTATATCCAAGAACCAGAGTAGAGGGGCTGATCTGGCCTAAACTAATTCAGCACATGTGAAATAAGGCAAACTCTCCTCCGAGTGAACTTCTAGGTAGAATCCCATATTTGCCACCTTATAACAATACATAGTGAGAATTACCCATAATTAAAGTCAGAAGGCACTGGAGCCTCTAGAACTGGTGTTAGAGAGCCATAAGCTACTGTGTGGTTTCTGGAAACTGGGGTCTTCTGCAGGAGGAGCAGTGCTGTCTCCAACCCCTTCCCGAGCGTTTGTCTGGAGCAGTTTCTCAATCTGTTTTCCAAAACTATTCTTCCCTAAACTAAGAATTATTATCTCCCAAACTGAATAGCATTTTCATATGTACATTTACATGGAAAATTTTTAAAAAGTTAAATTAAGCCGGGCGGTGGTGGCGCATGCCTTTAATCCCAGCACTCGGGAGCCAGAGGCAGGTGGATCTCTGTGAGTTCAAGGCCAGCGTGGTCTACAAGAGCTAGTTCCAGGACAGGCTCCAGAGCCACAGAGAAACCCTGTCTCGAAAAATCAAAAACAAGTTAAATTAAAAATGTCTGCTTAGTTAAAAAAACAAAGGGCCTACTTGGTGAGTTACAGCCAGTGAGATATCTGTCTCAAAAAAAAAAAAAAACACCGTAGTGGGCTTGGCGGGCGTCCTTGAGCCCCACATGCATGCACATGCATTCACAGGCATGCATACACCAACCCACACATGAACACAAACACATGCACACACAAGAGGTAAGAAATTCTTCAAGGTAATAAATGTATACAGGAATAAAAATGTTCATGGGAAATATATTCGCCATAATAAACTAAATGTTTATTCAAGGAAGAAAAGGGAGAGTAACTGAGGCGCTGGGAATGTGTGTTCTTATAGAAAGCACGGGATCAGAGCAGGTGGAATTGTTGGCTTATGATGCCTGCCTAATGTCTACAGGCTGTTTGAGAAATGGGAAAGACCCTGCCAGAAAGATGTTAGCTTCCCTTCCCACTCGTCTTGACATGCAGTGTAAACAGAGCAGGAGGAACCTGGTACCAATGCCTAACTTCTCATTCTTTCTCTTAATCTTCGAACCCTGGAATGTTCTAAATTTGAAACAGAAGCATCTATAACAGGTCCCTGTTTCCTCCCTTTAACTCACGTGAGTCGACTTGCAGAAAGGTTGTGTCTAGAGAGGGAAAGTTGCAGGTCTGAGTCAACTTTGATTTTTAGTACACAAGAGACAGGTCCTGGAAGGGAAGACTACTTAGTTCACCAATTTCCACTGCATTGCTCATGCCAGGAATGCCACTGTACCCCAAGGTGGAGACTTGAGACAGAAAAGTCCCCACTGTCTTCACCTCCAGCCTTGGATCAATCTATGACCTTTCATTCTTCTGATTCCTCTAATTCTCAGTAGAATCGTGACACACAGGATCCTCAAGACAAGTGTTTTAAAAATCAATTTGAGGAAGCTTGCATGTATTTCTCAGCTTAAAGATCAATATCAACATGCCACCAGTCCAGAACTGGACAGGCTGCTGCTGGGAGGATAACCTAACTGTAGCATTTCGTATAGTGTTGGGTGACAGTTGGAAAATGTTGGCCATTGGGCTCTGTAACTCTTGTGCAATGCTTCTTGCTATAGACAGATGTCCATGAGATCCCAGCCATAAAGATCTTCATCTTTACTGTGTGTGTGTGTGTGTGTGTGTGTGTGTGTGTGTAAGACAGAAGGCAACCTCTAGTGTTGTTCCCCAGGGGGCCATCTACCTTGCTTCTTGAGACAGGGTATCTCTCTGGCCCACGAGCCCCAGGTCGACCTTTCTCTGCCTCCCTGGAGCTGAGGTTGCAAGCACGTGACCCCAAGCTTGGCTATTCTATGTGGATGGTGAGGATAGAGCTCAGGTCCTTATATTAGTATGGCAGACAGTTAATGGGCAGAGTCATCTCCAGATTTGACCCTGCTGATTCCACTTTAACTGAGACAGGTTTGAACCTCTCAACCCAGAGCCATGACTTTTGGGTAGTCTGAAGTCGAGACTTGTCAGCAGTCAGCTGGCTGTGAGCTATAAAAGAGGACTAGGCCAAGTCTATGGTCTCCACGGTGCTGGTTGGACCTGTCTCTTGTAACTGCCCCTTCTTACTCAACCCAAGCCCCCTCCCCAGTGACTCAGAAGCCTCTCATAGCCTTTGCAAAGGACAAACTTTACCATTAGCCCCTTCCTTGGCCCAGAACCTATTACACATGGAATACCCTTTCTACAAGCAGTCAGAGCCTGTGCGGGTTTCCTTTCAGTGACTGCAGCTGAGCGATGGAGCCCAGGACTCTAGAAGAGATAACTCATATCCTATGGTTATCCAACAGGATCCCACTGCCGCCTCTACGTGTCTGTTCACTCCTATTTCTAGTCTCTGTACTACTTATTAACCGTAGTGTCCTGAAAGCCCCCTTTCCCGCCCAACAGAACACAACACAAGCCTTCACATAGTGCCATTAACATGCTGACCTCTGCCCGCAGAGGTAACATCTCAGCCAGACACAGCTGCCAGGACCTGCTTTGGCCCAAGCCAGCAATGGGCAGCCTTTGGATTTAATGCAGCTGTGTCTGCACCGGCCAGCCTACAGAGAAGAGAGCCAGTGTAAAAGGAGTTCTAAATTCATGCTAGTCACATCCCAGTCCAGGGAGAATGCATGACAAGGATGCTAATGATTTCAAAACCTATTGCTGCACACCTCTGCTTCCTCCCTCCATCACCCAGTCGTGTGTAAGCCAGAGCCGGAAAGACAGCATCCTTCTGTAACCGTGGTCCAGGCAGAGAGGTCCTCCTCCTGTGCTCCTTCGCTTTAAAAAACAAGTAATAAAAAGCAACAACAGAGAAGAATTATTTTTGCGTGCATACATTTTTGCGATTTGAGGGTTCGGCGTTCTTTGCTGAGGATGGGGCTGCCCCCTTTTAGACCTTTAACTGTTAAGCGAATGCCCCCAAATAGTACAGTTTCACCGTGCAAAGTGAGGTTGGAAGCTGGCCTGGGATTACTGCCCGAATTCCACTCAAATGGGCTTTGCTTTATCTCCGGTCCATTTGAAAGAGCAGCTCCCCAGGGACCAGCCATCCAGAGATACTGTTGAGACTTAATAAGTGCTTGCCAAGCACTCTGGCAGTTATCTCCCCATGATGCATGAGATGCTGCTGTCTGTAGACTTACCAAGGAATGGCATTCACTTGCTCTTCATTAGCTTTATAATTTTGCTAATGATCCCATCTAGACGGAACTCAGAGACGCCAGCCCACTGATGCAACTCTGCGAACAGCAGCCTGTTCACCCCTTGCTCCTGCCACACCCACACCATGGGCTTTGCGCTCCCTCCTCAACATTTACCTGCTGTTTGTAAGTGGGGTGGTGTCACGTTGATGCTGAAGGATGACACTGCATACGAGCTGACACATTTATTGGAAGGACGGGAGTGTGGAGTCAGTAGATCTGTTAACTGTGCATGGCTGCCCTGGAGCAGTAAGGCTGAGGACCACTCCTCCTTTCTCTGGGTTTGTGCGGAGACATTCCTATACTTGGCGAACCTGCTGTGGTACTATAGTCCCCAGGGATGCAAACAGCAACAGTCCGAGTGTGGACCTCCTGAGCTCCACAAAGAGAGGAGAAGCTTACGGGAGCTGGGGCAGAGTAGTGTGGTTGTGTGGACCACGGATTGAGCTCAGAATTACTCCATGGAAGGGCAGGGATTTCCAAACACCATCACTACTTTGTGTGGATCTTCTTTTCTTGAGCCTCTTTTTTTTTCTCATCCTCTGAGATGGAGACACAATTCACACAAACACTCAGAAGATTAAATGACGTCATTATAGACGGTTCTAGAGAAGCAGAAGACACACAGAGAAATGAGCTACCTCTCCATCATGCTCCAGGAGAAAAGCTCCTGTGCTGACAGCCAGAAGTCTGGGGGCACTGGAGGGGGAGTAAGTGTTTGTACATCTCTGGAGCCAAAGCACAAATGAAACACTCAAAGAGGGGAAAGCAGGCCGGCAGCACCTTCGCCTGGAAGCATATGATGGTAACTCACCCGCAGACCAGGCATAGTGGCCCTGCAGCCACCAAAGAGGGGTAGTGATTGACCAAGAAGTGACTGGTACTATGCCTAAAGTCACGGCACCCAAGTTTAGGGATGTGAAGTCTGAAGTGACAGCTGAGTTAGGCTTGCCTTGGAAGCACAAGGACCTAAGTTTGGTCCCAGGAACCCATGCTTTGAGGGGACAGAGAAAGGCAGGTCCCTGTCCAGTCAGCCTAGCCTGTTTGGTAAGTTACAGGTCAGGGAGTAAACCTATTTTCAGAAAAGAGGTGAAGGCTCCTGAGAAATGTCATTTGAAGTTGTCCTCTGACCACCGCATGCATATGCATATATGTGCATGTGTGTGTGCACACACGCACACACACACACATACATACATGTTTCACACACATGTCCTGGGTTCCACCAGGTTCTAGGCTGAACCGCAGGTAGGGACATCACTTCAACTCAAACCCAGAACAGCATAATCTCTACCTAACTTGTGGGGCAGAAGCTAAGAGAGTCAGAGTCTCAGAAGACAGATGTCCAGGTCCAGCAGAGACAGGAGGGTGGAGAGAAAGAGAAGATATTGGATATATGGAAGATGTGTTTGCTGAACAATGTGCTTGGAGCCTGAACAGCATAAAGACAGGGCTGGAAGAAGGCACCGTGGCTTGCATCTTGTGACTGTACCCTTTATGCTGTCACTTTTTTATCCCAGCAGGTGGCTTGTTGATCATCTTGAACTTCCTCATTGCCTTAACAATGAGTATTGAGGGTTATTGGGGTGCCAGCCCCCTAAACATTTCAGGATCCAGAAAGAACACCAAAGCAAGCAAAATCTGACCAAAAGGGGCCTGAGGAACGAGTCAGCTCACAAAGGTCTTCACATCATGCCTCATTTATTCTTCCGATTCTCTCCCCAGTGCTCTCTTCCAGGGTTCTCTCTCAGTGTTCTCTCTAGCCCACAAGGTGTTCAGTTTATATACCCACACAGACACAATTAACAATTCTTTGACAATAACAGGGATACCAGGCAGGCATTTCACAAGGCCAAGAAATCAGATAAGGCTGACAAAGCAGGTGCCTGTTAGCTTGGGTGCCTGTTAGCTTTAGCTTACTTACCTCTCAGAGGGGGCGTGGCTGTGAAACGCCCTGGCATATCTGAAAAAGGTAAGTAAAGGAAGGGGCTACGATTTCTAAGAGGGGGAAAGGGAGTTTGTGTGTTAACTACATTTGTGTGGTGAGTTAAGCTGGAAGTTTGTAATTGATAAGTGTAGAAAAAGAGAAGAAAATTGCGGCAGTCTGTGCCTTCTCTAAGTGCTTCCGTTCCTGGCGCGGCTAGGAACACAGCATTTTTGGTAGCCATGGCACCAGCGTTAACTGCGGGAGGAAAACGAATAGTGCTTGGTCTGCATTGGTATTTTCGCCAAATGCTTGCTGATTAAAGGGAATGGAGTCTTTTAGCCCTAGAGATAGCATCTAAGGTGGCTAGATCTAAGGGGAAGTATCACCGCATCTAACTATGTTCAAACTTGCATGAGGTTTAGTACGAACAGCAGTTTGACTGACAGTCTCCTTGTATAAGGTAGTCAGGGTAACCAGGGAGACTTCAACAGAAACTAACGAGAGAGTCAAATCCTTCCCTTGTCATATAAAAAGAAAGATTTCTCTGTATGCCTGATACACCAGAGAGGACCTGAAACAAGATTCAAGCAAAAGGCCTTTTATTGATGCTTTTCCATGAGCCGAGATTCTGATTCTCAATGGAAGGGATAACCCAAGGGACACAGGAGTTAATGACTGTTAAAGGTTTCTCGAGGCAGTAGGGACTTTAAGCATCATAGCTTTCGTTATAAGCCTATATATGTGATTTCAGATGCTACGTACTGAAATTCAAGAGGACTATGGTAAGAATCAAGCTCAAACGTAAGGCCACCTTGGGTGTGGGCAGCAGAACCTCCCTATCTGAGCTGGGAGTGCTGGACAGTCACAATAAGTGCTGTCTGCCTGTACTCCAAGGATGAAGTTATAAGATGCTATGGCTTGATTTGTGAAGCTATAGCTCCTGACCTAGCATACCCCCTCACTACCTTTGTTTATTTATAGGAAAAAAAAAATACCAAAAGGAACACACAAGGTAACTCTTGTTTAAGGAGCTTGTCGTTAGCACCAACAGTGCCACTAACAGTATAGAACTGTGTGTTAACTGTGATCAACACCTTTCTGGTGGCCCAGGCAGAGGTGGTCCTCCTCTGTCTCACTCATAATACAAAGACCTGCCAGAACCCAAGGCCCACAACCGCCTTCCAGGGCTAATTAGAAAGAAGCAGTGAGCTGATTCCAAGAGGATGAGGGAGGGACTAGGTCATTCAGACTAATAAAGCACAGACAGACAAGCTTCCACAGGCCTGAGTGAGAGACAAGAAACAACATGGCAGCTATGCATACTCACCCGCAAAAACAAACAAAAAACAATGATGAACATAAATATATGTACAGGGCAAAAGGCGTACATAAGTAATCTAGTAAAAATACTTAAAAAATACAAATACAAATACAAGGAAATGAATCTCATTGCTGCATTTTACAGGTCCACTGAATGAGAACACAGGTCCAGGGCTGGGTGGAGAGTTCAGTCAGCAAAGTGCTTACCGGGCAGCTGAGAGCACCAAAGTCCATTTCCAAGAACCCATAAAAATAAAAAGCTGAGGCTCACTGACCGGCCAGTGTGGTCAAGTTGGCAAGCTCCAGATTCAATGAGAAACCTTGTCTCAAAAAGTCAGGTGGGGAAAAAGAAGATGGAGAATGACTGAGGACCACATCCCATACTGACCTCTGGTCTCTACACAGACGCCCACTGTATCGGTCACTTTGACTAAGGCAACTTAGAAAAGGTCTTCTTCTGTAGTGATTAGCTGTGGGCTGGCTTCCCGCCGCCCTATGCCCCAAAATAATTACACGGAAACTGTATTCTTTTAAACACTGCCTGGCCCATTTTCTGCCTCTTACTCACATCTTGACTAACCCATATCTAATAATCTGTGTAGCACCACAAAGTGGTGCCTTACCAGGTAGATTCTAGAGTACGTCCATCTTGGGCTGGAGCTTCATCGTGTCTGGCTTCTCTCTGAGGAAAGGCACGGCGGTCTGTCTAACTTAGGAGAGGCATAGCATCTGACTGAGCCATCTACCTCACTTCCTTCTTCCTGTTCTGTCTACTCTGCCCACCTAAAGGCTGGCCAATCAAATGGGCCAGGCAGTTTCTTTATTAGCCAATGGGAGTCCTCCATCAGTCTTCCTTTGGCTCATGCTTCCAGAGGGATAAGAGTTCAGGGTGGTGGAGTGGAGGCACGGGATGTGGGGCAGGCATGGCGGTTGGGTCAGGAAAGCAGGAACTCACATTCCTTTCCATAAGCATTAAGCAAAGAGAACAAACTGGAAAGGATGACAATTTATAAACCCAACCCTCAAAGCCTGCCCTCCATGATGTACATCCTCCAACAAGGTCCCACCTCCTAAACCTTCTCAGGCAGTGCCATAAACTGAGGACCAAGTAGTAAAAATATCTCAGCCTATGAAGGACATTGTCATTCAAACCACTATAGCCGTGCAAATGCATATGCACATACGTGTGCATGCGCACACAAATACATACACATATACACAAAAAAATAAAAGTCCAAAATATCAGGAGAGAGAAAATACAGGCTCAGGGCATGAAACAGCACGAGTTTAAGGGCTGAGATTGAAAACTAAACAACACCAAGGACTCAGTACATTAGCTCCGGGAAAACTGTAACTGCAAAGAGCTACAGGGGCCAGGGCCTTCAAGACAAGTTAAGCAACCAGTGGGAAAGACAGTAGAGATGGATGGGAAAGAGGAATTTGATGCAATCTAAGGGTAACCCATCTCTTAGAGGGTGAACCCATCAAATAGAATCAAATGCACCCTCTATTATGCAAGGGACGTACTCCCCAAAGAATAGAAGTCATTTCTAGTTCACAGCATCAAAGGTGCAAGCATGTCAATTACTCTCAAACAGGTCAGTTATAAAGTTGGGATGGGGGCAGTCACCAGAGACAGCATCAAATTCCTCTTTGTTGCCATTCAGTGCCTCTAAGATGGGAAATGAGTCCCCCATATTCTCAGAGAAATAAAGAATAGCCTACGAAATAAAGACTACATTCAAATCAACATCTAGGTAGATCATCTCAGAGGCAACTCATTTTATGAAATGCAATATCCTGTGCTCAACTTTAAAAGAAAACAATAAAACAAAAAGCTCCCTAGAGTGAAAGGCAGCCAGTTGGAACTTAGGCTTGGGGAAGTCAGGAGCAAATCTTTATGAGCATCTTGAACCAGCTCACAATCTGCCAGCGCTGGAAGTGCACAGGAGCCATGTTTATGGAAGAGAATGCAAACAGCACAGACAGGACAGATACCAGAATGACAGCCAAGACCCATCAGGAGCCACCAGGAGGCAAGCGGAACGGCAATTGGAGGAAGATGCTGTTCCTAGCTTTCACTGCAGACGCTCTGCTGAAACTGTGTAAAATCAAAAGACACACTTAAAAAGTTCACAACCTCTTCGTGTTTTTATAACCATTTTTTATTGCTCTTAAAGAGGTATATTGTATAATAATCACATATTTCACAGTAAAAAGCATGTATTCAAAGACTTATTAATTTTACCTCTACATTTCCTTCTGTCAAATTCAACTAAATAAATAATGTTGTAAAAACAAGCTAGATTACAATAACCTCTGTGTGTGTGTCTGTCTGTGTGTGTGTGTGTGTGTGTTGTGCATGGTGCATGTGTGTTGTGTGTGCAGGTATATGCATGTGTTTACAGATATATGCACCCGTTTGTGTGCATATGGTGGAGGCTGAAGGCCAATGCCTGGTGTGGAACACTCAAGCACAATCCATGCACCTTGGAAAAGGAAAAACTTACTCTTGATAAAGAGGATACACTACTCACAAAAGCAGAAGGACAAGCACGCAATACAGGAGACAGGAAGTACGCTTGGTTTTTATCCTAACTCAGGTGGTAACTGTATCTTTTCCCCATCAGTGGGGGTCTGACCTCAGTCTTTCATATTGTCAAGATTTAAAGCATTGGCATTGGTGCAGAGGAGATAAAGGAACGTGGGACTTAGGACTTAAATCATTGTAAGTTCCAAAAAATGTAGCAGGGGTTCTATATAAATAAGTTTTACAGGATAAGGAGAATTAAAACATTTGCATAAAGGTCTTACAAGGTAAGGGAGATTAATTTCCTCATCATAAACAGAAACAAAAAACTGGTAGTTAATTAATGAGCCTTACCGTGCTCCACATTATTGTTATTATTTATTATTTCAGCATAGGTAGTATCTTTCACTATTTTGGCTAGACTGGCCAGCCCTGGGGTCTGCTTGTTTCTGAACAGCCCCTCCCAGCTGGGGTTACAGACATGGGCCACCTTACCCAGGTTAGAGGTAACTGGGTACCTAGACTCTGGTACTCAGGTTTGTTTGGCTGGCATTTTATCCATAGGCCATATCTCCAGCCCCCACAATTCTTTACTTTTTGACGACTTGCTTCACGGATGTCTGTCACCTTTCATAAAATCGCTGATGTCACATTTGCCTCCAGTAGGATAATTATCCCAAAGACACAAGATTTGAAATAAATTAACTAACCAATACTTATGATTTGTGTATTGTTTAATTCCCTCATAATAAGTCTACTTGTGCAGGACAGTGGTACAAAACTTATTTATAGAGAATAAAGCAATCACATATTAACAAAGGTTAGTCTGCCTATGCGGAAGGTTTCCTTCTTGGATTGATTGACTTGCTGTTTTAAAATTTGTTCTCCAATTCCTGCACATTTGGGCACTGAAGAACTGGATTCTCAAAGTCCAGGGCCACTGAACTCTCATGTCCCCTCAGAAATGCTTCTCTCCCTTAATAAACCAGTTCTATTTCTACCAGTAACCAATGGTTTCCTGGTCCAAGTCCTTGTTTTGGAACATGCAGATTATATAACAAGACCATCAGAGTCAACTAGGGACCAGAACCCTTGGGTTTGGAAGGCTTGGAGACAGGCAGGAATGAGAGGGAGAGTTAACAACTAGAGACTGCCCTGAAAGGAACCTATTGGCATCTTGAAGCTGAAAGCAACTAACTAGAGACTCTACAGGAATGGCTAGCATTGGGGTTTTATTTGACTTTCTGTGCTCAGTCTAATTGTCCTGTTGGAAGAAGTGCCCTGAATCCAGACAGCATCCAATGCTGGACGAGCCCTGGCAACTCGACACAGCTCACCATAGTGCCACAGTATGGTTTCCTGGGCTGGAGGCTGCAAGTTGTAGGACAGGTTCTGGTGCTATATGGTCTAGTCATCATCTTTTAGGGCATGTATCCTTTCAGCTGGCCAATAACCAACCATACATGGCAGCTCATTTGGGTAGGGACCTGGAAGTCATATGGGGACTTGCAAGTTTCTGGATGAGCACTACCAGTCACTTCGTGGGCAGGACACCAAGGAGGGCCTCTCTACAGACTTCTACAGTCTACAGGAAAGACTGACTGTTGCACCAGCTTAATGGAATAGAGAGGGTAAGAGAACCCAAGTGTAATGGAGAAGGCATGCACTAGGTCAGCCATGGGAAACAGGAGGGAAGGCAGGAACATGCTAAGGCTCCACATGGAAGGACAGAACAAGGGAAATATTGAAGGGAAAGTAGCACAGTGAGAGCAGATTTAGGAAAGGTGGCTGGTGGGTACAGAAAATAGAGTGTCTGGTTCAAAGTCCTAGTGCTGTGGCCAAGCATTCAGATCTCTGCACCCAGGGTAGTCATTCTTATTCAACAACCACAGTCCACTCCCTGGTCCACATAGACTTGGAGCCATATCATAATACGTGACTGCATTCAGCCCAACTTCAAGAAACCCCAGAGTTTCTAGCAGTCTCGAACTTGTTTAAAAGTTCAAAGTCTCTTCTGAGACGCACAGAAATTTCTTAACTGTTACTCCCTATGTCATCAAAATAAAAAAGCGGATCACATACTTCCAACTTATAATGGCATATGATATACATTACCAGTCCAAAAGGCACAACAAGGAAGCGTAGTGAGGAAATAGTGGACCAAAGCAAGACTGAAAACCAGCAGGGCGAACTCCAAACTTTTCATCTCACATGTGTCCTAAAGAACAATGGTCAAGCAAGCATTTGATTTTGTCTTCACATAGATAAAACAATTGGTAAAATGATGGCTAAAAGAGACAGAAGTTCATCTCAAACCCAGAGACCTTGAGGACTACACTCTAAGCTTCACTTCCCACTAAAAAATAAAAAGTAGTAATTTTTTTCCAGTTACATAGTCTTAAGACTATGTTTAAACACCCAACAGAACCAGTATAACCGTAGATAGAAATGATTACCATGGTTTGTAAGAGTCCCCTCTCCTAAGACATTAGACTTACATCAATATGAGATGCTATTTGGACCATTTCTCACTAATGATTTTCTTCTTGATAAGGAAAATGCTACCCAGATATAAGACTGCAGATCTTGGTTCAATTCAATACCACAGTGCATACCTACAGCCAGGAGAGCAAGCCTTCTATTGCACTAACCTAAAACTTAAAGACGGGCAAATATCTCCTCTCTGTGCCTCACTAGAAGTCATCTGGGAGGGGATATGACCATGACTCTAGTTGTTCCAATTTTATCAAGGAGCTTGAAAGCAGACCCTGGACTCATCACTCTTGAGTCTAGTCTATGTTGTCAAAAGAAAACTCAGGAAGAGCCTATCAAGAGACCGCATTTGCCTTTGAGTTGGATGACTGACAACTCTCCTCTCGCCTGGCTTCTTCTGGTTCCCTGCCTAGGACTTGTCATGTTAAGAATTTTTGACTTTACTTCTCCCTCACAGCTCTTCCCAAGCATCAGTCGAGGGCTTTGCTTTCCTCCCGACACCTGGCTGTCACACAAACCGAAGTACTGAAGCACCCGCTGG